>NW_027361858.1:19247500-19832500 GCF_039654945.1 Dendrobates tinctorius | reverse complement strand
AGGGAGGCCACACCCCAGCTTGCACAGAATGCAAAAAAACAAAGAATTGTCTGCCCTTATTCACACAGACGTCAACTTTGACACATGATAAGGTTTTTAATATTAGACAGTGTAGGACCGCCCCGACCATAGAGTCACCTTGTTGATGGTGGGACAGCTTTTATGCTATGTTTGATCAAATACAGTATTACTAAGAACTCTGTATGATTTAAATGCACTTTTGCTTTTTACTTATTTAATTACAGCAGGGTTTTTTTCAGTTTCTCTTTTGTAGGTTTTTTACCATCCAATTTCAGCCTGTTACATTGAGGTGTAATCTCTCCTGGGCCTGAGACAATAGTTCAGTGTCCTCAATTTTATAGTGAGATTCAAATTCTCACCAATAGTAGATACACCTTCTACCTTGTTTTACAGTACCATATAGCTGGTTTTAATTTGGGTACATTTTCACAAAAATGAGGAAGTATGGTGTAAGATGCCATGGAAGTGGGCGGGGGTTGCCAGCTGGTCCCGATGGTGGTGGTGTTGCATCTGTTGGTAGTGGCAAAAGCACAATAGCACCTAAGGCAGGAGGTGTTGAGCCTGCGTCATCGTCTGGCTCCACAAGGCCTCGAAGGCTCTCTTTTCTGGGAGTAGGTAAACCACTTTTAAAGCCGGAGCTTCAGGAACAAGTTTAGGCTTACATTGCTGACACAGCCTCCAGCTCTCTCGCCTCCTCTTCTGAAGTTTCAAAAAATAAAAGCACTGAGTCGTCAGTGAAGGCTCCTGGTCAGGAACAACACCTTTCCTTGTGTCCTTCACCCTTACCAAAAGTGAAGGATGTGGCAGGCCACACTACCGATTACTCCATGGAGCTCTTTTCACATACCATGCCTGGGTAAGGCTAGTTTCACACTTGCTTTTTTTTGCAGCGCGTTTTTCCCGCAAAAAAACGCATTGAAAAAACGCATACATAAGCATACAACTGCTGCGTTTTTTTCAAGCATTTTTATGAGCATGCATGAAAAAAACGCAGCGTTTTTATGCGTTTGTATGCGTTTTTAGTGCGTTTTTACCGCGTTTGCGTTTTTTTCCAACATTTTTAGGTGGCCCCTCACACTACCCAAACCATGACTTTACTAACCCTAACCCTGACCCTAACCCTGACCCTAACCCTAACCCTAACCCTGACCCTAACCCTTAACCAAATCATACTTAACCCTAACCCAAACCCTAAACCCTAACTAACCCTAACCCTAACCCTAACCCTGACCCTAACCTTAACCCTAACCCTGACCCTAACCCTAACCCTAACCCTAACCCTGACCCTAACCCTAACCCTAACCCTGACCCTAACCCTTAACAAAACCATACTTAACCCTAACCCTGACCCTAACCCTAACCCTAACCCTGACCCTAACCCTTAACCAAACCATACTTAACCCTAATCCTGACCCTAACCCTGACCCTAACCCTAACCCTAACCCTAACCCTGACCCTAACCCTTAACCAAACCATACTTAACCCTAATTCTGACCCTAACCCTGACCCTAACCCTTAACAAAACCATACTTAACCCTAACCCTGACCCTAACCCTAACCCTGACCCCAACCCTAACCCTAACCCTGACCCTAACCCTAACCCTAACCCTAACCCTGACCCTAACCCTTAACAAAACCATACTTAACCCTAATCCTGACCCTAACCCTGACCCTAACCCTTAACCAAACCATACTTAACCCTAACCCTGACCCAAACCCCAACCCTAACCCTGACCCTGACCATAACCCTAACCCTAAACCCCCTTAACTAACCCTAACTCTAACCCAAACCCCTAAATTCCATGGTTAAAAAAAAAAACGCATATGCAAAAAAACGCATACATGAGCATGCCAGTGCGCACGTATGCGCATCCATAGGCTATAATGGCAATTTTTAGCGCAAAACGTGCGCATATGTGCGCATGCGCTTTTTTGCAGGGCCAAAAAATGCAACATGCTGCGTCTGGAAAATACCAACGCACACCCCAAAAAAACGCAGCGCATGAAAATCGCATACATGCGTTTACCAGCGCGCAGGTATGCGCACCCATGTTAAATATAGGGGAAAAAACGCATGCGCAGGTATGCGTTTTTTTCCAGCGCTAAAAAACGCAAATGTGAAACCAGCCTTAGCAAGTCAATTCGTGAATTCCCTAGTCCAAGATGAATCTGACATGGAGTGCACTGATGCACAGCCACTGCTAGATTTTTCTGCTGGTACATTCACTCAGAGCACTACATTTTCCTCGCAGTGTACTGAGGCAGAATCAGACCATGATGAAACTCAGGTGCCCCTTCCCACCTTACACAGTGACACAGAGGAAGGTGCACATGAA
Organism: Dendrobates tinctorius; assembly: GCF_039654945.1. Lineage (NCBI taxonomy): Eukaryota > Metazoa > Chordata > Amphibia > Anura > Dendrobatidae > Dendrobates > Dendrobates tinctorius. The sequence goes on along the minus strand of NW_027361858.1, from coordinate 19,830,143 downwards.
ATTGAAGAGGAGGTGATGGATGACCCAGTTATTGACCCAGATTGGCATCCATTGAGGGAAGAGGGTGCCGCTGCCAATAGCTCAGAAGAGGAGGAGGAGGATCCGCAGCAGGCAACGACATCGCAACAGCTGTTATCTGGCATGACCGTAGCAGTCCAAAAACGTGTTACAAAAACCAAAAGAGTTGCAGGACAGCTGGCCAGACGGTCAAATTAGCACAGCGTGCAAGGTCTCAAAATGTCTTCCATAGTAGGAAGAGTGCAGTGTGACACTTTTTTGAACAAAATCCTAATGATCAGGCAAAAGTTATCTGTAAGAAGTGCGCAAAGACCTTTAGCCGAGGGAAAAATCTGAGAAACTTGAATACCAGTTGCATGCTTAGACATTTAACCACCATGCACATGCAAGCATGGACGAACTACCAAATCTCACATACCACATGTGCACCTGCTCTGAATGAAGGTAGTCAGCAACGCTACATCGCTTCCCCCACTGTAAGCCGCCCCGGTTAGCGCACCACCAGCAGCAAATGTCGAGGTGTCGTCACAAGGGCATAGCAGTCATGGAATCACAATGTTATTGCTATGAAAGACTGAATCTAGGCCATCAGCAACACCACCAACACCATCACCATCACCAACCCTCTCTCAGTCCGTCATGTCCACTGCTAGTTCCACCATATGCAGTTCTCAAGTCCAGCTCGCCCTTACCAGAGACTCTGAGTAGGAGAAGAAAGTACTCATTCTGTCATCCGCGTACACTGGCTTTGAAAGCCCACATTGCCAAACTAATCTCATTAGAGATGATGCCCTACCGGTTGGATGAAAGCAAAGCTTTCCGCAAGCTCATGGTCTACGCAGTACCACGCTATGACCTACCCAGTCAGCACTTCTTTTCGCGAAAAGCCATCCCAGCCCTCCATGTGCATGTGAAAGACCGCATTGTCTTGCAGCGTGGAGGTGTTGACAGGCGCTGCCGATGGCATCGCAGCAGCCGCAGTTTCTGCAGGTGCTGCCTGAGGGAGAACCAGTGCAGCAGCGGTGGGTATCGGTGGTGAAGGTACCATTGGTGTAGGACTCTCCTGGGCGTGCTGCAAGTTCAGAGTCCATAAAGCCTCCTGCTTCAGCCGCAGACGGTGGGTCAGCTGGACAATTTTGCTCTCCAGCTGCTGGCGTTCCATGGTGGAAGTGGGGTTGGAGCCTTCAATCAATGCACCGAGGAAGATCAGCTCAGCCTCCTCGCGCTCTTCAGGCCCCCGTGCTTCTTCCAATATGGCGTCCTGGCGTTCTCTCTCCCTCCTGGGCTCCCTTCCCACCTCAGGGCCTCGCTCCTCCTTCTGGGGGCAGTGTCTTCTTTCTCTACCTCCATACCAAGCCAGTATACGAACCCCTCTGGGGGTGGGCCATGTTGCGGTTGCATAGAAGTTCAGGCAGGGGAGGCTCAGGACAGTTTGCGCTCTTTTCTTAGGGCCATCTATGTTGTCACGCCCTTCTTCACCACGCCGGTGGCCATTTTGAGAGTCCATTTTACAGTCTATTATATTTGGTCCTTTTGCACATTCTCAGCAATCTTAAGTCCAATGTAATAAATCTTCAGCACACAGGACCCGGTGGTACCGGGCTTCGTCATCCTGTTCATGACGCCAAAAATGGATCGCCTGTCAAGGCCGTGGGGTACTCGGTACCGGGCCAGTATCTCAGAGGGAAGTGTCACAGTGGCGGCGACCCAGTCCGTGGCCCTGGGCGTCCATGTAAAAGGGGGGTAGAGTGATGGGAATAAAGTTATTAAGATGATTCGTGATGCCACCTGTGGTTTCTGGTCAGTTTGACCAGCGCTGCAGGGATGCCTCTCCAGGACAGATGGTATGGTGCAGCAATGATGCTGCAGCCCTCCACAGGCAGGGTTGCAGTCCCAGGGCAGAGTAGATGAGGTTGGCAAAATGAGGAGATAGTGAGGAGAAGCAGATGGTGCAGTGTTAGGCACAGAGATGTAGCAGTGCTGAGTGTGCTTCCGCAGGAAGAAGGCAATGAGACAGATGAATGCAGTTCCAGTTCTTTTACTCACATTCTTGGCACAGACAGGTGCCTGCTTCAATGCTGCGGTCTCCAGATCAGGGGCTCAGCCAACTCCCTGGCAGATGGAATTAACCTTTCCAGCTCTCCCTTTCGTGTTCCTGTTCTGAGCGTCTCCACACTAGTGCTTATTTGAGGTATTCACAGTACTGAGTTACACTGAAGTTCCTCCTTTCAGATGTCCCTTAGAACTCTACTTGTACGGCAGACAGCTGTAGCCTGCTTCAGGGACTCCTTGCTACCAAATCCCGGCTCACTCACGTCGCTGTTGTGCCGCCAAGTCTTAAGTGGGAATGAAGTGGTGACAACTATTCCTCCGGTGTCTGCTGCAGGAGCATTAGTATCCATACAACCTTGGGGACCGGACCCCGGCCATGCGCTTAGAACTTGAGGAAGGGCTCCGCTCCGACCCTAGTCCTTAGTTCTCTTCTTCTCCTTGCGCTCCATACTAATCTTTCTTCCTTCTGGAGAATCAGGCTTTCTAGTTCTCTTTCCCGTGCCAGCAGCTCCAAGTCACAGGAGTCTGCTGCAGCACCTCCTTCACTCCATCCCTCTCAGGGGAGCTTCTCTCACAGACTGACCTCGTCCTAATAATCTCCCGCTCACTTGTGCAACTAAGCTCCACCCACCTCCCAGCACTCTTCGTGTTCCAAGCAGGGAGCCACCAAAGGTTCTTTGCTAGACTACTATGTTGTGAGGGATGCAGGTGTTGGAGTGTGGTCAGGTGTCTCCACCTTACCTGAATGGTGGGGTACCACACCTCAGGAGGAGGTGCAGTACCTCTGTGGCGACTGAACCCTCAGGGGCGCCACATAATCTATAGTGGGCCTGAGATAATAGTTCAGCCTCCTAAAATCTCTAGGGAGCTTCCAATTCTCCCCAATACTATATACACACCTTGTACTTTGTCATACACCAGCTAATTTCAGCCTGTTAAATTGAGGTGTAATCTATAGTAGGCCTGAGATAATAGTTCAGCCTCCTAAAATCTCTAGGGAGCTTCCAATTCTCCCCAATACTATATACACACCTTTTACTTTGTCATACACCAGCCAATTTCAGCCTGTTAAGGGAACAATAATCAATACACGGTCTTAATGAACCATCTTTCTTGGCCACAAAAAAAACCAGCGCCTAACGGTGACGAGGATGGTCTAATATGACCCTTCTCCAATGACTCCTTAATATAGGATCGCATAGCATCATGTTTAGGTACAGATAAGTTGAAAAGCCGACCCTTGGGAAATTTACACCCAGGCATCAGCTCAATTGCACAGTCATAACTCCTATGAGGAGGGAAAGACACAGACTTACTCTCACTAAAAATATCAGAGAAATCAGCCAGATAATCAGGAATATCATGAGACTGAGGAGAGGTGGAGAAAACAGGAGCATCCCTAAGAACACACTGACAACTCTAACTCACCACAGACACAGATTTCCAATCCAAAACTGGGTTATGAGTTTGCAACCAGGGGAACCCCAGGACAATAGTATCATGCAAATTATGCAGCAGCAAAAATTTCCAATTTTCTTGGTGTTCTGGGGCAACTCGCATTATCACCTGGGTCCAAAATTGAGGTTTATTCTCCGCCAAAGGAGTGGCATCAAAACCCCTCAAAGGAATGGGCATCTGCAGAGGCGTCATGGACAAACCACAACGTTTAGCAAAGTCCAAATCCATCAGATTCAGAGCTTCTCCTGATTCCACAAAAGCCTTAGTGGAAAATGTGGGCAAGGAGCAGATCAGAGTAATTGCCAAAAGGAACTTAGGTTGTATACTGCCCACAGCAAATGTGTGTGGAAAACGTTTCTCTCATTTAGGGCAGACAGAAATAGTATGAGAGGCGTCTCCACAGAAAAATCACAGCTTATTACGCCTTCTAAACTCCCGACGTTGCGCCCTAGACAAAACCCCATCACATTGCATAGGCTCAAACGCTGATCAACTTGAATGGCTAATGACATAGAGCCATCCAGACCAGAGGGAACAGGAAATCCCACCATAACATCTTTTACGGTCTCTGACAAACCTTTCCGAAAGAGAGCTGCCAATGCATTATCATTCCATGTAGTAAGGACCGCCCACTTTCGGAATTTTTGACAGTACAACTCTGCAGGATCCTGACCCTGGTTTAATGCCAACAGAGTTCTCTCAGCTTGATCAACGGCATTAGGTTCATCATACAACAACCCCAAGGCCTGAAAAAATGCATCCACATTAGTCAGAATAGGATTTTCAGGTGTCAGAGAAAAAGCCCAATCTTGGGGATAGCCGCGCAGCAAGGAGATGACAATTTTAACCTGCTGCACAGAGCTCCCCGATGAGTTAGGCTTCAAAGCAAGAAATAATTTACAATTATTCTTAAAATTCAGAAATTTAGACCGATCCCCAGAAAACACATCAGGAGTGGGAATCTTGGGTTCAGCAGCATGTGACTCAATAAGGTAGGTGGAAATTCCCTGTACTTCAGCAGCAAGCTGCTCCACATGATCAGACAGTTGCTTAATCTCCATTAGGAAAAAAATCCTCCTATGGCCCCAGAGAAAAAGAGGAAAAAATACATAATAATTAAAAAAAAAAAAAAAAAAATTCTGACACTTTTTTTTTCTTTCTGTAACAATTCTTTCCTGCTTTTGAGTACCCTAGAATCTGCAGTATGGCTGGTGATTCTGTTATGAATGGGAAACCGAGGAGGAAAAAAAAGACAACAAGCTAAGTCTCAGAAAACCAGAGAAGTTGGTAACTATGCAGATTGCAGATCCCTGATCTTAACCGCACAACTAGCAGCAGTCGTGGAGCGTTCCTACGTTGGTCCTAGACGCCTCGTCACAACCAGAGAACTACATAAGCCTAAAGCAGGAAAAGAGGAAAACTAACTGCCCCAGAGCAGACCCCAAAGGAAAGACAGCCCCCCACATGTATGACGGTGAAACAAGATGAAAATACAAACAAAGGCAGGAAAACAGACTGAGCAAACGATGGGGCCCGGCTAGCTAAAAAGGACAGAAAAGGAAAGACTGTCTGCAATCTGCCAAAAAAAACCTACAAAAATATTGTCCAACACTTCTGATAGCAAAATTAACCCTGAAGTCACTAGACTTCTAAACCTATATCAGCACTCTGAAATATTCTGAGACAGAGCAAAAAAGAGGCCAATCTAATAAGGGACAAAAAGCAGATTGGCAAATACTGATTAATAGGAGTGGAATTTCAGCATAGCCCCAGCAGGGGCAGGCTGATTACACAAAAAGCTGAATTGACCAACAAGCGCAAGTGTGAACAAAAAACAAACTTAACTTGAGAAGACTGGAAGAGAGCTGAAGTCCAGGACCTGAGAAGCAAACTGAATCACCAGCACCCGGATAGGGCGTCGGCTGTCTTATATCCAGTCTGATACTCCAGAGATCCAATCGTTATCATCCTCATCAGGTGGCAGATCACTACCACTTAAACCAACTGCACTACCTCCTGTCACCACCAGAGGGAGAACGGAAGGGGAACTCTCAACTGGTGGAGCAGAAAATGAGTTCATGACACACGGTACTGAGTAACCCACGGCCCTGCGTGGCATTTCAATTTAACACCAGATAACAGGGATATATTGTATAGTTTCAACAGTATAAACTACATATATATTTGAGGAGGCAGACACAGACGCTGTCATGGCCTGTATGGATTCGACAACAATCTAAAAAGTCGAAAAATGGAACAGTATCACCAGATCCAAGGTATATATAGTATAGTTTCAACATTCAAAATCTCCGTATTTATTTCAGGATGCTATGAGGCCCAGTATGGATTACACAACAATATAAAAAGCAGTAAAAGGGGAATGGATCCCAAGCGTACTGCTGTATACAGTGTTGGGGTCATTTGGCGATCTACATATATATTTCAATATTAACACACAGCCTCTCACAGGCTCAGTATGGGTTACACAAGAATGTATTTGAAATGTACACCAGTATACAGTGTTGAAGTACTTAGTAGCGTTGATCCCATCACAGTAACTCGTCTCCATCAAATTGTGATCACAAGGAGAGCTGTAGACATGGTCCTCACTGCCTATCATGATCTGTCTGGTCACTTTGGAGTGCAAAACACACAAGCCACAGGCCGTAGGGAATTCTATTGGATTGCCATGTGAGGAGACATTGATAAATGGTGGCCGGAATGTCACACGTCTGTGACTATGAAAAATGTGAAAGGTGATTATAAAGCACCACTGCATCCGATTGGGAGTTGACGTCCATTACAAATGGTAGCCATTGGTAATCTGAAGGTAGAGGCCAGCAGCACAGGACATAGCTACATCTTAACAATCATCGATCAGTACACCAAATTTGTAGTGGCCTTTCCTGTGATGGATTTATCTGGCCAGACTACACAGCGGTGGAGCATGGAGAGGTAAGTATTGCAAGTGCTGTGTCCATGAGCAAGCAGGGGGGACCCACTCGTGGGCGCCGGTACTGGCACAGGGCCCCTCATAGTACGCCAGTGTGTCTGACGACGAGTGGGCCCCCCCACCGTCAGAGACAATTTATTGTACTATGAGAGGCCCTGTGCCAGTCCCGTCGCCCAAAGGGTGGGGCCACACACCTGTTCAGGGCAACAGCACTTGCCCAGGTGCGGCAGGTGTTGACCCTGGGCCTGGGGTGGGGGGCAGCCCATTTTGGGTGGCTTAAAAAATGGCATATGTTGATGTGTAGGCTGGACTTTCAGCTGCTGGAGGAAGAGGAAGACAAAAGCGAGCCTTTTTTCTGGCAACCTATGTGTTATCAGGGGAGGGTGGAACAAAATCTTTTGATACACATGCATGGTTCATTTTAATGAAGGTTAGATCATCAACATTTTGGGTCGACAGACAGGTCCTTCTTTCTGTCAGGATTGATCCAGCAGCACTGAAGACTCTTTCAGATAGCACACTACCAGCAGGGCAAGCGAGCTCCTGTAAGGCATATTGTGCCAATTCAGGCCATGTGTCCAGTTTTGAGGCCCAATGATCAAAGGGGAATGACCTGTGAGGGAGAACCTCGATATGGGAGGAGAAGTAGTTTGTAACCATAGTTGACAACTGCTGTCTCCTGTCACTTGCAATCGATTCTGTATTAGGTGTCGTGTGTGTGGGACTTGAGAAATCAGACCACAACATGGTCAGGAAACCCCTGTCTCCAATGCCAGTTCGGCTGTGTGCACCACGAACACCTCTTCCATTTTGCCCACTACTGCTCGTGGGAGAACCAGCTCCACTGTTGTGTGCTGGGAATGCCTCAAACAACCTGTTTACCAGAGTTGCTTGTTTGTTAGCTAATATTAGAAGGATGCTGGCCAACCAGTAGTTGTCATCCCTCATCATTTTGGCAATGTGGGGGTCCCTTTTTAGGATCCACAAGGCATAGTCACACATGTGGGCTAATGTGCCAGGTGTCAATGCTGCACTGCCAGTGGTGGGTGGAGGAGCACTTTGTGGCAAATCCACATCCCTCCAGTCATGCACAAACCCTGTACCTGACCTTGGCACGCCCACATGTTCTCTTGCCCCCTGAGAAGCATCCTCCTCCCCAAAATAATCATCCCCCTCATCCACCTCCTCATCTTCCTCTTCTTCCTCCACCTTGTCCACACCAGCTCCCTGACCAGACAATGGCTGACTGTCATCAAGGCTTCCCTCCTCCTCCTCCTCCTCCTGTTGCTCCTCAGCTGCAGACGCCTGATCCTTGATGTGCGTCAAAGTTTGCAAGAGCAGACGCATAAGTGGTATGCTCGTGCTTATGATGGCGTTGTCTGTGCTTACCAGCTGTGTGCATTCCTCAAAACACTGAAGGACTTTACAAAGGTCTATCAGCTTTGACCACTGCACACCTGACAATTCCATGTCCGCCCTCAAACTGCCTGCCCGTGTATCCTCCCACAAATGCAATACAGCCTGCCTCTGTTCGCACAGCCTCTCAATCATGTGCATGGTGGAGTTCCATCTTGTAGCAACGTCTATGATTAGGCGGTGCTTGGGGAGGTTAAGTGATCACTGCAGCTTCTGTATACAACTGGAGTGGACGTTTGAGCAACGGATGTGCGAGCACAGTCTTCGCACCTTATGGAGCAGGGCTGTTAACTCCGGATAATTATTGAGGAAGCACTGCACCACCAGTTTCAAGGTGTGAGCCAGGCAAGGTATGTGTGTGAGTTTTGAAAGGGCTATGGCTGCCACAAAGTTCCGCCCATTATCACTGACTACCTTGCCTGGCTCAAGATGTAGACTGCCCAGCCATGACTCAGTTTGTCGATGCAAGTAGTCGGCCAGTACCTCCGCAGTGTATCTACTGTCGCCCAAAGACATAATTCTTAAAACAGCCTGCTGCCGCTTACCACTAGCTGTTCGATATTGGGACACCTCGTGTACAACACTGACAGATGTGGATGGAGTGCTCATGCGACTGTGCTCTGGAGGATCGAATGCCTACAGCCAACTGTTTCCTATACTGTGGGCTAGGCAGCACTGTTCCACCGCCGCTGTCCCCTGTGGAGCCTGCATCCTCCACATGTGTGCAGTGATGGACACGTAACAGCCCTGGCCATGCCTACTTGTCCATGCATCTGTTGTGAGGTGCACCTTTCCACTCACTGATTGTTTTAGTGCATGGACAAGGCGGTCTTTCACATGCCGGTGGAGGGCAGGGATGGCTTTTAGAGAAAAGAAGTGCCGACTGGGTAGGTCATAGCGTGGGACAGCGTAGGCCATGAGCTCTCGGAAAGCTTCGCTTTCTACCAAACGGAAGGGCATCATCTCTAATGAGATCAGTTTGGCAATGTAGGCGTTCAAAGCCAGTGTACGTGGATGAGAGGATGAGTACTTTCTTGTCCTACTCAGAGTATCTGGTAGGGTGAGCTGGACTTGAGAGCTGCATATGGGGGAACTAGCATTGGACATGACGGACTGAGAAGGGGTTGGTGATGGTGAGGGTGTTGATGGCCTAGATTCAGTGTTTCCTCACGAAAATATTGTGATTGCCTGACTGGTTTGGCCTAGCGACGACACCTCAACCTTTCTTGATGGTGGTGTGCTTAGCGGTGGCCTTACAGTGGGGGAAGCGATGGAGCATTGCCGGCTAACTTCTGTTGGAGCAGGTGCACATGTGCTACCTGAGCTTTTGTAGTCCGTCCACGCAAGTGCATGTTGGTTAAATGTCTAAGCATGCAACTGGTATTCAAATTTCTTAGATTTTTCCCTCTGCTAAAGGTCCTTTGGCACTTCTTACAGATAACCTTTGCTTCATCAGTAGGATTTTGCTCAAAAAAGCACTCTGCACTCACACTGCACTCATCCTACTATGGTACAAATTTTCAGGGCTTGCACGCGGTGCTAATTTGACCGTCTGGCCAAGCTGTCCTGCAACTCTTTTAGTTTTCTTGCCAAGTTTTTTGACAGCTACGGGCCTGCCGGATAACCGCTGCTGCGATGACGATGCCTGCTGCAGATCCTTCTCCTGTTCTGACCTATTGTCAGCAGCTCCCTCTTCCCCTAATGGATGCCAATCCGGGTCAACAACTGGGTCATCCATGACCTCGTCTTCAATGTCATCTGCACCTTCCTCTGTACCTTCCTCTGTGTCACCGTGTCAGGTGGTATAGTAGAAGGGGCACTTGAGTTTCATCAGGGTCTGATTCGGGCTCAGTAGACTGGGAGGGCAATGTAGTGCTGTGGGTGAATGTACCAGCAGATTCATCCAGCAGTGGCTTTGCATCAGTGCACTCCATCTCCGATTCATCGTGGACTGGGGAATTCAGGATTTTACTTGATAACCCAGGAATGGTATGTGAAAAGAGCTCCATGGAGTAATCAGAAGTGTGTGCTGCAGCATCCTTCACTTTTGGTGTGGGTGAAGGACACAGCAAAAGGTGTTGTTCCTGACCAGAGGCCTGCACTGAAGACTCTGTGCTTGCAGTTTTTGTAACTTCAGAAGAGGAGGCAATAGAGCTGGAGGCTGTTTCGGCAATGAAAGCCAAAACCTGTTCCTGATGCTCCGGCTTTAAAAGCAGTTTACCTACTCCCAGAAAAGGGAACCTTAAAGGCCTTCTTGTGCCAGACAATGATGCAGGCTCAACACCTCCTGCCTTAGCTGCTATTGAGCTTTTGGCAATACCATCAGATGCACCACCACCACCATCAGTACCAGCTGCGCCCCCCCGTCCACATCCTCGGCCTCTTGCACCAGACTTCCTCATGTTTGGGAAAATGTACCAAAAATACCAACAGAGAAGTGGTACTGTATGAGGAGCGTACAGCTGTTTAAGGTGTATGTAAAAAGTGAAATCTCCGTATGTATTTTGGGAGTCACAGACGCTCACCCAGTATGTATTTCACTGTAATCCAACAAGCAGATATACGGTACTGTATCATAAGTGTACTGCTGTATTCATCGTTGGTGAAAATGTTAATCTCCATATACGTCTTTACGGAGTGTCACACATACACGCTGACTCTGTGTAGATGTGCACTGACCGTAATTAGAACACCAGATATCCGATACTGTTTGATAATCGGACAGCAGTAAATACAGTGTATGGAGAAATGGAAATGTCCGTATATGTATTTACGGAGAGTCACACACACACGCTGACTCTGTGGAGATGTGACCATAATAACTAAGAACACCAGATATCCGATACTGTTTGAGAATCAGACAGCAGTCAATACGGTGTATGGAGAAATGGAAATGTCCGTATATGTATTTTCAGAGTGTCACACACACATGCTGACTCTGTGGAGATGTGACCGTAATAACTAAGAACACCAGATATCCGATACTGTTTGAGGATCGGACAGCAGTCAATACGGTGTATAGCGAAATGGAAATGTCCGTATATGTATTTTCGGAGTGTCACACACACATGCTGACTCTGTGGAGATGTGACTGTAATAATTAAGAACACCAGATATCCGATACTGTTTGAGAATCGGACAGCAGTCAATACAGTATATGGAGAAATGGAAATGTCCGTACATGTATTTACAGAGTGTCACACACACACGCTGACTCTGTGACCATAAAAAAATCACCAGATATCCGATGCTGTTTGAGAATCGGACACCTCTATACGGTGTATGTATGGAAAAATGTTAATCTCCGTGTATTTTTTTTACGGAGTCACACACATATAGCATGTATTTGTCTGTGATATCAGCCGGTACATGGTAGTGTGTGAGGAGCGTACACCTCTATACGTTGTGTGAAAAAAATTACACTCAGAATCTACTGTGCAGAAAAAAAGGAATAAAAGAATATTTGCTTTTAAAAAAGCACTCTGCACAGCAGTGTGCAAACAGCAATGCAGCTATCAGGGAGCCTTATATGGCAGCCTAATAACCAACGGAGCTGCTGCACACAAATATATCCTCCTGAACCTATCAACAACAACTAGAAGTAGCCGTGGGGGGTTCCTATGGTGCCCTAGACCCCTTGATCACAGCCGTAGAACTAAATAGCCTAAAGACAGAAAGTGAAATCTAAACTGCCCCAGAGCAGACCCCAAAGCAATAGGCAGCCCCCAACATATAATGACGGTGAAGCAAGATGAAAAAACACTCACACAGATAGAAAGATAGGCTGAGCAAATGATGGGGCCAAAGCTAACTAAATAGGACAGGATAGAAAAGCTGCTGTCTGCAATCCGCCAAAACCCTATCAAAACAAGAGCCAACAGACTGATAGGGAAAAAAGCCCTGAAGACGCTAGGCTTCAAAAAGACTATATCAGTACTCAGGCATTTTCTGAAGACAGAGCAAAAAGGAATTCAGCTCACCCCAGCAGGGAATGGCAGAAATCCAGAAAAACAAGGCAAAACAAAACCAAAACACAACTGCAAAAAGCAGAGCAGAAAACTTAGCTTTTGAGGAGCAGGAATCAGACTGGTCTCCTAGAATCCCTCAGAGCGATCACCAGCAAGGCAGAAGGGCGTCGGCTGCCTTATATCCAGTCAGCAATTCCAGTCACCCAGTCATCATCATCCTGCACAGGTGTTTGGTAATCAGCCTCACTACCTTCCTTCACCAGAAGAGGGAGTTCATCAGACCTCAATGGTGAAGGGGAAAATGAACTCACAACATCCTCCCCTGTCACTGCTCACTATACAGTTGTGTTTTACAGTGACATTCGCTATCAGCACAAGCAATTTTTCTTACTTTTTCCCTGCCTAAACACTCTCCCTATTGAGAACGATCAGCAGCAACCTCTCCCTATACTAAGATCGGCAGAAGTAAGATGGCGGTCGGCGGTCACGGCCTTTTATAGGCACTGTGACGCCACACAAAGCCAGCCAATCACTTGCATGCCCTTCTCTAACATGGTGGGGGCTGCTGCCGACGTAATCTCGTTGCCCACAGTGTGCATCCTTCATGATTGGCTGAAAATAGGCGCTGGAAGGATTGTGGGAAACGCGACTTTGGCACTCAAGTCGGCGACCTCATGGCCGACCTCACGCTCTGGTCGGGTTTCGATCGGCGAACCCGACTTTAGCAAAAGTCGGCGGATTCTGAATTTGACCGACCCGTTTCGCTCAACTCTAGTCCATAGCCATTATGTTCCAAACAGACAGGACCACACTAACAACAATGATAATGTTTATTACCCTTGTGGCTTATGCAAAGCCTGTGCGTTTCGCTTAACTCTAGTCCATAGCCATTATGTTCCAAACAGACAGGACCACACTAACAACAATGATAATGTTTATTACCCTTGTGGCTTATGCAAAGCCTGTGCAATTTTGGTCAAGGCTAAACCTTCAAAAATCATGATGGTACAGCCACAAACACATTCTGTTCTACAAAGAAAGTAATCTATCATGCAACATGCCCTTGCAACAAAGTGTATGTTGCAGTTAAGAATTAAAAATTAGAACCCAAGAACATTGTCTACATATTAAAAAGGCTAAATCGGCCACTAATGACTCCACCCTGAAAACCCTGCCTCGTCACTTTAAAAAGTTCCATAACTGTAATGCACATCTTTTAACCCATTAACGACCGCCGATACGCTTTTTAAAGGCGTAAGTTAAGAGTGCTTAAACCACAGCACCGTTAATTAACGGTGCTGTGGAATCAGTGTATAGTGCCCCCCAGAGTCGGATTTTCTCTGGGATCTCGGCTGCCGGGGGCAGATCCCAGAGAACATAATTCAGGTCGGTTTTTACCGACCCCGCTTTTGTGATCACCGTTATTAACCATATAACGGCGACCGGAAAAAAAGTCCGATGTGCCATTTAATTTCTCTCTCCTCTGATGTGATCGCACATCAGAGAATAGAGAAATAGGGTCCCCGATCCCCCTCGTTACCTCCTGGTGGTCCTGGGCCTGCAAACTTCCCCTCCATGGGTGCCGCCATCTTCTTCCAGGAAGAAAATAGCAGGCGCATGCGTAGTGCACCCGCCGAGAACTGCCGGCCGTCAGATTTCATTCATTCAGCGTACATTTTGATAACTGTGTTAAACCCTATCACAGTGATCAAAATAAAAAAATAGTAAATAACCCCCCTTTATCACCCCCTTAGTTAGGGAAGTATAATGAAATAAGGAGAATATATTTATTTTCATTTTTCCATTAGGATTAGGGTTAGGGTTAGAATTAGGGTTAGGGTTGGAATTAGGGTTAGGATTAGGGTTAAGGATAGGGTTGGGATTTGGGTTAAGGGTGTGTTGGGGTTACAGTTGGAGCTAGAATTGAGGGGTTTCCACTATGAAGGCACATCAGGGGGATCTCCAAACGCAACATGGCGCCACCATTGATTCCAGCCAATTTTGCGTTCAAAAGTCAAATGGTGCTCCCTCCCTTCTGAGCCCAACAGTGGTTTACCTCAACATATGGGGCATCAGCGTACTCAGAACAAATTGCACACCAACTTTGGGGGTCCAATATCTCCTGTTACCCTTGGGAAAATAAAAAATTGGGGGCTAAAAAAATCATTTTTATGAAAAAAATGATTTTTTATTTTCACGGCTCTGCGTTATAAACTTCTGTGAAGCACTTGGGGGTTCAAAGTGCTCAGTACACATCTAGATTTGCTCCTTGGGGGGTCTAGTTTCCAAAATGGGTTCACTTGTGTGGGGTTTCTACTGTTTAGGCACATCAGGGGCTCTGCAAATGCAACATGATGCCAGCAGAACATTCCATCAATGTCTGCATTCCAAAACGGTGCTCTTTCCCTTCCGAGCTATCCCATGCGCCCAAACAGTGGTTACCCCCACATATAGGGTATCAATGTGCTCAGGACAAATTGCACAACAACTTTTGTGGTCCAATTTCTCCTGTTAACCTTGTGGAAATAAAAAATAGCGGCCTAAAAAAATGATTTTTTTATTTTCACAGCTCTGCGTTATAAACTTCTGTGAAGCACTTGGGAGGTTCTAAGTGCTCACCACACATCTAGATAAGTTCCTTAAGGGGTCTAGTTTCCAAAATGGTGTCACTTCTTGGGGGTTTCCACTGTTTAGGCACATCAGGGGCTCTCCAAACGCAACATAGCGTCCGATCTCAATTCCAGCCAATTCTGCATTGAAGAAGTCAAACGGCGCTCCTTTCGTTCCAAGCCCTGCCGTGCGCCCAAACAGTGGTTTACCCCCATATATGGAGTATCGGCATATTCAGGAGAAATTGCACAACATAATTTTGTGGCTCATTTTCTCTTTTTACACTTGTAAAAATAAAAAAATTGGTTCTGAAGTAAAATGTTTGTAAAAAAAGTTAAATGTTAATTTTTTCCTTCCACATTGCATCAATTCCTGTGAAGCACGTAAAGGGATAATAAACTTCTTGAATGCGGTTTTGAACACCTTGAGAGGTGCAGTTTCTAGAATGGTGTCACGTTTGGGTATTTTATGTCATATTGACCCCTTAGGCTACTTTCACACATCAGTTTTTTGCCATCAGGCAGGATTCGGCTATTTTTAGAAAAAACTGATTCGGCATAAATTTTGGAGAACTGTAAAAAAGTATTTTTTCACTGTAGATCCTGAACAATGTCATAAAGGTGCATCAGATGGCATAATACTTCAAGCTCAACATGTTCTTCACCGATTGCTCCACCACACAAGGAATCCAGGAAATGCCACCAAAATCAAAGAAATCAGCTCATGCAATAATAGAAAAAAGCAAGAAAGATAAGTACAATAGTGAACAAACAAAAGATTAAAAATTGATTTAAAAAACACCCAATGCCTGCACTAACCAAGAGAATAAATACACATATACTGAGGTAAAAGAAATTCTCACATCTATATTAAAAATTTTTTGTATCAATTATTGTATGCAAAACAAATTTGTCATGATGTAGGTTGTAAAGGTCCAATTATTTGCAAGTTTATCACGAATGTTATGGCAACATTTATAGCAAATTAGTGGCAGAGATTTAAACTCCGGAACATGTGGATAAGATAGAGAAAGGAAAGACCAGATTTTATGTAAAATAACACGAACCTTGGGCATGAAAAGTGGTATGTATTAATAAATGATAGTTGTTGAAGAGAAGTATGTAAACTACCACAATGGGAAGAGACCTTGGGAGTAAATAGTAATGCATATGGTGGATATTCGCATATATGAAAGTGTGTAGTCATTTCTTTCAGACATAGTTGTTTGGTAGGAATATCGCTAACAATGCGGTCAACCCTATGAAATTGAGATGATGGTAAAGACAGTTTGGTATCTTTAGGGTGGTTACTAGTATACATGAGTTAGCTGTTATGCTCAGTAGATTTTTTTGCATAGGTCAGTCAACAAATAGCCAAAAGAATCTTTTATGATTAAAACATCAAGGAACTTAATTTGGGATCTATCGATATGTGTAGTACAGTGTATATTGGGATCACTGGAGTTAAATGAATCGAAAAACGGCTTGATCACTGGAAGTTCCTGGTCCCAAATGCAAAATATATGATCAATATACCGTAATTCATAACCACTCTCTGGCATATTGGAATAGGTGCTGACTATAAATGTAGTGGGCTTTAAAATTGGACATAAAACAATTTGAGTAAAGGGGGCTACATTGTATCCCATAGCTGTCCCTTTAAGTTGAAAGTAGAAATGGTCACCAAATAAAAACTAGTTGTCATATAAAATAAGATCGTATCTGATATTGCCGATTCCGATACCGGAAGCCAATGCAAGTCAATGGGACAGAAATATCAGAATTAAAAAAACCCTTTCTTTCCTTGTAGGTTAATTCTACATGAAGAAAAACAACTAATAATAATGTAGAATGTATTGGGGGAGGTGGAGGAGACATTAAAGGCATAGACGTTTAGCCCAATCAAATGGAATAGCAGGAATAATTTTTTTTTTTAAAGACATTGGGAGTTACAAAGATATTGACTATGTTAACCTTTTTTATATCTTGTCAGATATGTATGTTTCACTACTTCCATGCCCTTCACCTTCTTTTTTACTTCTCCCACACTTTCTCCTTCATGATCCTCAGCAGCAGCAGCATCTTTTTCATCAACTTCTTCTTCACCTTATTCATCTTCTTCTTCTTCACCTTCTTCCTAATAGTCTTTTTTCTTTACATTCTTCATATTCTTCTTATTCAACTATTATTATTCTTCATATTCTACTTATTCATCTTCTTCCTATTCTTCTTCTTCATCATATTCTTATTTGTGACAGTCATTCCTGTAGTTGTTATCTATAAAAGTTTGAAGATTACACCTTCCGTTCTGCTGTCACAAAAGATTTACAACAGGATTTGTCCGCGTTCAGTTTGGCCTACAGCAGCAGGCATTTTCCAGGGGCACCACGAGGAGGAACGGACTCACCCCCATACACTGCTTAGTCTTCTTCTGCTTATAATTTAAATAATATCTTTTGCTCTGATTTTTGGTCTTATGCTTAATGTTCTTCTGCTTTTTCTTCTTCTGCTTCTTGGTCTTCTGCTTCTTGGTCTTCTGCTTTTTGTTGTTCTGTATCTTGGTGGTTGTCTTCATGTTCTTTGTCCTCTTGGTCATCTTCTTCAGGGTCATCTTTTTGGTCTTCATCGGGGTGGTCTTCCGGGTCGTCGTCTTCAGGGTCATCATTTTCGTGGTCGTCGTCTTCTTCGGGGTGGTCTTCAGGGTCGTCTTCTTCAGGGTCGTCGTCAGGGAGATCCAGAGTGATAACCAAAAACCATTTCCAAAAGCTTGAACTTGGAAATGTAGCAGAAGGTACAAGAAGGCTGAGGAACTGCCGAGAACCAGCTGATGGTACTGGAACCCGGTTACTAAGCAGGAGGTACCTGTGCTAGAAAGCACTACCCAAGGACCAGCAGACATTTCTGGAACTCGGATACCGTGAAGGAGGCACCTAAGCCAAAGGCACTAGTAGTGGGAATGTGGACAGAGCAGGAGACATTGCCGGACACACATCAGGGGATCAGCTGACGTTACTGTGTTGATTGTGCAGGCGGCACTTCTGAGCAGCAACTGGCGGTGTTGGAGGCCAGTGTAAATACTAGAGACAGAGTGGAGCCAGAGGCCTAATTGGAGCAAGTTTGAAATCAGTAGTAGTGTGAATGTGGAGGCAGCAATAGACATTGCCAGACACACAGCAGGGGAGCAGCTGGTGTTACTGAACCCCACTAACACTGGAGCATGTGTTTTTCTCTGTGCAGACGGCACTTCTGAGCAGCAACTGGTGATGTTGGAGCCCAGGGTCAATCAGGGTTTTGGCTGAGGCCTAATTGGAGCAAGTTTTATATCTGATGTAGTTTGAATGTGGAGGCAGCAGGAGACTTTGCCGGACACACACAGCAGGGGAGCAGCTAGCATTACTGAACCCCACTAACACTGGAGCATGTGTTTTTCTCTGTGCAGACGGCACTTCTGAGCAGCAACTGGCGATGTTGGAGCACAGGGTCAATCAGGGTTTAGGCTGAGGCCTACTTAGAGCAAGTGTAAAATCTGATGTAGTTTGAATGTGGAGGGAGCAGGAGACCTTGCCGGACACACAGCAGGGGAGCAGCTGGCGTTACTGAACCCCACTAACACTGGAGCGTGTGTTTTTCTCTGTGCAGATGGCACTTCTGAGCAGCAACTGGCGATGTTGGAGCCCAGGGTCAATCAGGGTTTAGGCTGAGGCCTACTTGGAACAGGTGTAAAATCTGATGTAGTTTGAATGTGGAGGGAGCAGGAGATATTGCCGGACACACAGCAGGGGAGCAGTTGACGTTACTGAACCCCACTAACACTGGAGCATGTGTTTTTCTCTGTGCAGACGGCACTTCTGAGCAGCAACTGGCGATGTTGGAGCCCAGGGTCAATCAGGGTTTTGGCTGAGGCCTACTTGGAGCAAGTTTTATATCTGATGTAGTTTGAATGTGGAGGCAGCAGGAGACTTTGCCGGACACACAGCAGGGGAGCAGCTGGCGTTACTGAACCCCACTAACACGTGAGCATGTGTTTTTCTCTGTGCAGACAGCACTTCTGAGCAGCAACTGGCGATGTTGGAGCCCAGGGTCAATCAGGGTTTAGGTTGAGGCCTACTTGGAGCAAGTGTAAGATCTGATGTAGTTTGAATGTGGAGGGAGCAGGAGATATTGCCGGACACACAGCAGGGGAGCAGCTGGCGTTACTGAACCCCACTAACACTGGAGCATGTGTTTTTCTCTGTGCAGACGGCACTTCTGAGCAGCAACTGGCAGTGTTGGAGAACAGGGTCAATCAGGGTTTAGGCTGAGGCCTACTTGGAGCAAGTGTAAAATCTGATGTAGTTTGAATGTGGAGGGAGCAGGAGATATTGCCGGACACACAGCAGGGAAGCAGCTGGTGTTACTGAACCCCACTAACACTGGAGCATGTGTTTTTCTCTGTGCAGGCGGCACTTCTGAGCAGCAACTGGCAGTGTTGGAGCCCAGGGTCAATCAAGGTTTTGGTTGAGGCCTACTTGGAGCAAGTGTAAAATCTGATGTAGTTTGAATGTGGAGGGAGCAGGAGATATTGCCGGACACACAGCAGGGGAGCAGCTGGCATTACTGAACCCCACTAACACTGGAGCATGTGTTTTTCTCTGTGCAGACGGCACTTCTGAGCAGCAACTGGCAGTGTTGGAGAACAGGGTCAATCAGGGTTTAGGCTGAGGCCTACTTGGAGCAAGTGTAAAATCTGATGTAGTTTGAATGTGGAGGGAGCAGGAGATATTGCCGGACACACAGCAGGGGAGCAGCTGGTGTTACTGAACCCCACTAACACTGGAGCATGTGTTTTTCTCTGTGCAGGCGGCACTTCTGAGCAGCAACTGGCAGTGTTGGAGCCCAGGGTCAATCAAGGTTTTGGTTGAGGCCTACTTGGAGCAAGTGTAAAATCTGATGTAGTTTGAATGTGGAGGGAGCAGGAGATATTGCCGGACACACAGCTGGGGAGCAGCTGGCGTTACTGAACCCCACTAACACAGGAGCTAGTGTTTTTCTCTGTGCAGACGGCACTTCTGTGCAACAACTGGCGGTGTTGGAGCCCAGGGATTACAGTTCAGGTGGTAGAAACATGAACACAACAGGAGACCTGGATACAGTTGCCAACCAATTATTTATTCTGGAAGAGGAATGGCAAATTCTGGCGAGATCCAGGCCTTGTTCATTTTCAGAAACGTAAGCCGGTCAACGTTATCGGAGGATAGTCGCGTGCGACAGTCTGTTAGTACACCACCTAAAGACGCCTTCCGATAATACCCTAGCAGCAGGGCAAGCCAGCACCTCCAATGCATACTGGCTAAGCTCTGGCCATGTATCCAGCTTAGAGACCCAAAACTTGAAGGGGGAAGAGCCGTCTGGGAGTACACTGACAGGGCAAGACATGTAGTCTGTCACCATCTGACGGAAACGTTGCCTCCTGCTGAATAGAGCCGTCTGTGATGGTGCAGACATTTGTGGCGGGCACACAAAACTTTGCCACATTTGGGCCATACTTGTCTTGCCTTGTGCTTAGGCGCTACCTCTGCTCCCTCTTTGTGCAGAGCTTCCTCCACTGCCTCGACGCACAGAGCTGCTTTGTAAAGCACTAGCAGCACTGCTCTCGAGTGGAATGGAGAACATGATGGAATGCACCAGTGTGCCTTGGTACTCCCGCATTTTATGCTCCCGGTTCAACGGTGTTATGAGGCTTTGTAAGTTATCCCGGTAGCGAGGATCAAGGAGGGGTACTGTACACCCAATAATCAGCCGTGTTGAGAATGTGGGCGATGCGGCAGTCGTTTCTCAGGCACTGCAGCATGAAATCAACCTTGTGCTGCAGACTGCCAACTGCCCAAGAAACGCTGTCCCCTGCTTGAGGCGTCATCTCTGTCTGCTCTGCATCACCCCACCCTCGCTGTACATACTGACTACTAGAGCATTGTGTACCTTCCTCCTCTGGAGAGATGTCTTCCTCCTCCATCGACTCCTCCTCATCCTCCTCACAAAGTGTCCCCTGCCTAGGCCTTTGTGAGGAACCACGTTGCGCATACTGTCCAGAAGCAGATGGCATTTGTGACTCCTCAACCTCCACCTCTTCCAAAACCTCCTCCCTTAGTGCTTGCAGTGTTTTTTGAAGCAGGCAGATAAGGGGGACAGTCATGCTGACTAGTGCATCATCTGCACTCCCCATCCGCGTGGAATCATCGAAGGCACGCAAAACGTGGCAGATATCCTTCATAGAGGCCCACTCAGTGGTGCTGAAGTGTGACCGGCGCACAGTGCAACTTGTTTGCGCCTGATGCAGCTGGTACTCCATTACTGCTGCCTGCTGCTCACACAACCACTCCAACATATGTAACGTTGAATTCCACCTGGTGGGTAGGTCACATATGATGCGATATTCGGCGCTGCAGAGCTGCAATGCGTGATCTTTCCATGCTGGAACGCCGCAAGCGAGCGCACTCTATGCGGGCCTTGTGCAGCAGTGCTTCAAGATCCGGATAGTCCCTCAGAAAGCTCTGCACGACCAAGTTGAGCACATGTGCCAGACATGGGATGTGAGTGAGGTTGCCTAGGTCCAGAGCTGCCACCAGATTTCGGCCATTGTCACACACTAACAAGCCTGGCTGGAGATTCGCTGGCACAAACCACACTTCGCTCTCATTTCAGTATGGCCTGTTGATGTTTGGCCACGGCTGTGCTCATATCGGTCGTAACAGGCTCCTGCAGCGCTGATTCAGAGGAACTGGAGTATGAGGAGGAGTCAATGTGTACAGACTGGATTCCTGCAATCCTTGGAGTTAGCAGAACACGTACAGCGCCACTCTCAAGATCTGTACCCGGCTCCACAAGATTGACCCAATGGGCAATGAGGGAAAGGTATCGTCCCTGTCCATGGTTACTGGTCCATGCATCGGTGGTCAGGTGGACCTTGCTACTGACAGCGTTTAGTAGCGCATGTTTAGTTTTTTCCTCCACATGCTTTTGCAGGGCAGGGATGGCTTGCCTGCTGAAATAAAAGTGGCTGGGCACAGTGTATTGTGGGACTGCCAATGCCATGACCTTACGGAAGGTGTCAGTCTCCACCAGCCTGAATGAGAGCATTTCAAGGGCCAGTAGTTTTGCAATGCCAGCATTCAGAGCCTGTGCTCAGGGATGGTTTACCGAGTATGGCCGCCTTTTCTCCCATGCCTGTGCTACCGATGGCTGCAGAGTGGCCTGGGAGTGTGAGAATGACACGGAACGTGGTGCTGTCGGTGGAATGTCACTGGGTCTCTGGACAACAGTGCCAGAGGTTCTTCCATGGCGATCCTGTGAGGAAGCCGAACCAGCTGTGTGTGAGCTGGAGGAAGAGGCTACAACACGAGCTGAAGAGGTGGTAGGTGGTGCTGTAGGTTGGCCTACGTCTTCAGTGTGTCTTTGTAACTCCACCACGTGCTTGGTCCACACATGTTTCTACATATTTGTGTATTCAGGTTGCTGACACTTTTCCCTCTTTTGACTTTCTGATTACACAGCTTGCATTTGACACAGCAAATGTCATCTGCAGCTGTGTCAAAAAAGGACCACGCACTGCAAGTCCTGGGAGCGCCCGTTTTGGGCTTTGGAAGAGGAATGCTCCTAATGGGTGCCGAAGTGGAGGCTACAGGCAGCTAAGTCTGCCCCCTCCCTCTCCCTTCTGTTTTGGCCATTTGGGGAATCTCTTCCTCAGAGCTGCTCCCACCACCTTCCTGTTCCTCACGCCATGATGGGTCCAGGACCTCATCATCTACACTCCCCTCTTCAAACACCTGCTTCTCCTGGGTAGTCTCGCCAGCACAGTACGCACCAGAAAGTGGCACCTGAGTCTCATCATCTGATGCGTACTGAGGTGTGCTGACCATAGGCACTGGCCCACCCGCCTTTTCAGATTCAGAGGGACAAAGCAGTTGCGCATCACTGCATGCTCCCTCTTCTTCACATTCTAGAATGCTGCTTGGCTGGCCCCTCTTTCCAAGCCAGCAGATTCAGAGAACAGAAGTAGAGAATGAGATGGCTCCTGTCCAGGGCTCTCTGACTGCCTGGGCAATTTGGCAGGTGGTGAAGAGAAAGATGGTTGCTCTTCAGTGCTCTGGGCCTGAGAGGATGTGGAAGTAATTGGAGTCGACGCGTTAGCTGCCATGCATCCGACAACGGCTTCAATTTGTTCGTCCCGCAGCAGTGGGGTATGGCGAGGTCCTACAAAGCTGCGCATAAAGGACTGTTGCCTGGTAAAACTGGGGGATGCTGACTCACTGGTGCCCGCAGCAGGCACAGAATCCCCACGTCCTCTCCCTGCTGAAACTCCACGCCCACAACCACGTGCCTTACTCCCTGCCTTCTTCATTTTGGTAGACTGATAAAGATAGGCAGAAAAGTACAAAGGGGGGGCTTAGTGTGCTTATTCCTGAACAGCTGCTAACAGGTATAAGAAACACTAAATTTATAAAGTGTGTGGATTACACTTTAATATGAGCTAATGTGGCCTACACAACTGTCAAGTGGAGTGTTTGGTGAACTTTATTTACGTCTTTTTTTTCAAAAAAACAAAAAGGATGTGACCAAAGATGTGAAAGCGATAGTATCACAAACTTTTTGGAGCTATTACAATGCAGGAAGGTAACCTACAATGCAGTAGATGAGGCTCCAAAAAATAGGCTAATACTTATCTGGCTGCGGCTGAAGGGCACAAGCCAGCAAAAAGGCTCCTCTATCTACTCCTATATAGTGTTTGCAACCAACCAATGTAGATGGATACGGATGGAAGCACACTAATAGGAGAAAAAAATCAGGAAAAATGAGCTGCAATAAAACAAAAAAAGGACTATGTATGAGGCAGTGACGCACGCTGAGTGGACTACAACCAGAGGTGGCTGCAGAACACACTACAGCGTGAGCTGCACTCACACACAGAGACCTCACAGACAGCCGTGAACAGTGCAGAGAACTGGGCACTAGCACTGAAAGGCTGCAGAAAGGCTCCGCTGTCTACTCCTATAGTGTTTGCACCCAATGTAGATGGATACAGATGGATGCACACTAATAGGAGAATTAATGAAAAATGAGCAGCAATAAAACAAAAATAAATATGTATGAGGCAGTGATGCACGCTGAGCGGCCTACAACCAGAGGTGCCTGCAGGACACACTACAGCGTGAGTTGCACTTACACAGACCTTGCTGACAGCTGTGAACAGCGCTGCAAGGCAAAAGAAAGCTACAGTGATTGATAATGAAGCCTGGGTAAAGCACAATATTATTTAGCAAATCGCTATCTCTAACTGTCCCTCACAGTCTTCAACAGCAGCCTGTCCCTAACTGAATTCACAGCAGAGTGAACCCTAAATGGTGGCGGCGGCTTTTATAGTGCATCATGACATCATTTCAGCAGCCAATCACAGCCATGCCATTAGTTAACATGCCTACATTCCTAACAGGATATGCCCACACTTCTGAGGATTCCTCATTGGCTGAATCAAATCAAACTGGCTCATAGCATTATGGGAACTTCTGATTCCGGTATTTGATATGCAAAAAGTATCGGAACTCAGTATCGGAATTCCGATACCGCGAATATCAGCCGATACCCGATATTTGCGGTATCAGAATGCTCAACACTATAGATCAGTACAAAAAGGAACTTGATTAGGTGAAAATTTGGTAGATTGTAATAGTTTAGTGACAGATGCTACACCGTCCTCATGTCAAATACTGTAGATGTATATATACTATTTACATGTAAAGTTATTAATAGACAGTCACCCAAGATATTATTTAAAGATCTAATAATAGTCAAGCAGTGGGTCGTGTCCAGAATGAACAATTTAGTAGTCTTAATAAAAGGGGTCAATGTCTTTTTGAGATAAATGGCTAATGAAGAAAAAATTAAATCCATAGAGGCCACGATAGGACATCCTGGAGGAGAGTGTAAATATATTTTTTAAGGCAAGGTGTAAAACACTGTGGTCAAAGGTCAGATTTTTGTGGGAAGTCATAGGTCTTTTTGACAATCATCTGTAAGTGTAAATATTGATCCAACATTTTATTGATGTTATTTGTGATGGAAGCAACAGGATTATACGGAATTGGTCTATAGTTATCACAATTAGACAATTGCTGTAGAATCTCAGATACATAGGAAGATTTGTCCATTATCACGATGGATCCCTATGAAAAGTACTGCTGCATTTTCTTCTAACAAATTTGAGTCATATTGGACTATTGACTATTTGAGTGTTGTGGTATTCCATTATAATTTAGGCTGGACTGACATTTCAGAAACAAAAGGTCTGAAGTTCTACCTCAACAAAGAGGAAATTAACTTTGTCACAGAAAAAATCCACCATTTCTAGTTACATTCTGTCTTCATTGAGTAATTTAAACCACAATATTCCATGGACAATTTCACTTTTTTTCTGGACAGTTTATTTTTTCTTCCGAATTTACCATCATTCTATGCATTCCTAATGCAACAAGGTGCAAATGTGATTTTTTTAAAAATAAGCACTGAAATACACATTTAACTTTTTTTCTAAATTTCAATTGCTATGAAAAATAATTTGTTCTGCTTTTTTGTTTTCGTTACTAAACCCTGAGTGTCCAATCTTCCGTCATCACTGGGTCATATTGGAAGAAGAAGAAGAGCTGTGTTCTGCCCATGTAAGTGAAAGGGCAATATGGTTCATATTTATGTGCTGGTTTGTTGCATTAAAGCACCATCTAGTGGTGGCTGAATTTATAACCTGTCTTTAGCAGCAAATAAAGTGTTGCATTGAGGGATTAAAGCAAGGTATGCTGGGAAGAAGCTCCATTTTCCTCTGTGTACTTCCTGGCTTCAACTTGAGTTTGCTATCTGGTAAAGCATATCTGGTAGGATTAATATCTCTGTCCCTGCAATACAGCATTGTGCAGAAATGTGATTAACTGTATAGCAGCCAGTACAAACAAGATGTGATTATTACAGATCTGTGTATTTCCATGTTCAAGTTTGCATCACACTGTATGCTTTTCTGTTAATTGTAAAGTGTCAGCTGTGTGATTATTTGCCCAATACTTACCATATTTTTTGGACTATAAGATGCACTGGACCATAAGACACACCCCAAATTTTCTGACAGAAAATGGGGAAAGAAAATTAATGCATCAAAAGCGGTCCGTCTTACAGTCCTGAATTCAGCTTACCCAGAGGGAAATCGGCAGCACTGGTGGCAGCAGGGCAATGATCTCGCTACAATCTCAGCCTGGTGCGGCAGGATCGGTGGTGCTCAATGATGTGTTGGGCTCCGGCAACATTTTTTGATGTCCGAGGCTGCAGGGCGATGATGGTGCAGCTGTGCTCAGTGGTGATCTCAATCCGCGCATGCGCCGCCTCCGGCGGACATTTTTCCGGAGGCCAGATTGATTTCCCAGCCGCAGATTGTGATCTCAGCAACGAGATCTCGAAGCCGAGATCTCAACCTGTGCATGCGCCACCTCCGGTGGCCATTTTCCCGGAGGCCACAGCATGGAGGCAATAGAAGTGTGGGGCTACAGGCTTTCAGAAAATGTCGCCAGAGCCCCCGGCACCACCAAGCACCGCCGCACCATTATCGCCCTGCAGTGTAAGTACCGTATATTCCTACTATAAGATGCACCCATGTATTGCCCAAAAAATTTTTGGGGAAAAAGTGCATCTTGTAGTCCGAAAAATACGGTACATATGTTGTTTGTATTCTTATAGTTTTACCGCACGTTCTATACCTGTTGACCAATAAACAAGTTAGACTACAGATAACAGTCTGCTTCTTTTGGAAGACAGAAGAGGTTTATGCTGTATATTAGATTGCACACTGTATCAACATGTATGAAGATAGAACAAGATGTCTTGGGCCGCACATTAAATACACAAACACTAATGAAAGCTGATGAGCAAAAATTGGTCTATGCATAATATTTGTGATTTCTTCCATCACAGATAAGCAAAAAAGTCCTCACAAGTTCAACTTCAAGAGTGTTTTAAAATGGTTAAGTAAGTCCCAGAATTCTTATCAATAATACAAAAAATGTAGAATAAAAAGCTGTGCTGATTCTGGTCTACACATCACAAAGGATACTGAGACTACTGTTTATTCATCACATAGGGGCAACTGAGACTGCTATATCTACTGCATAGGATACACTGCTGTGTGCATCACATAGGATACCTTGAGACTCTGCTGGATATACATTACATAGGATACACTAAGACTGCTGCATAAATTACATAAGAGAAACTGAGACTACTATACAGTGGGTACAGAAAGTATTCAGACCCCTTTAAATTTTTCACTCTTTGTTTCATTGCAGCAATTTGGTAAATTCAAAAAAGTTATTTTGTTTTTTTAGTTAACCCCTTTACCACCAAGGGTGGTTTGCACGTTAACTCCCGGGCCAATTTTTACAATTCTTACCACTGTCCCTTTATGAGGTAATAACTCAGGTACGCTTCAACGGATCTAGGCGATTCTGACACTGTTTTCTCGTAACATACTGTACTTCATGAAAGTGGTAAAGTTTCATTCCTATAACTTGCGTTTATTTGTGAAAAAAATGGAAATTTGGCAATAATTTTGAAAATTTCGCAATTTTCCAAATTTGAATTTTTATGCTCTTAAATCACAGAGATATAGCACTCAAAAATCTTAATAAGTAACATTTCCCACATGTTTACTTTACATGAGCACAATTTGGGAATCAAAAATTTTTTTTGTTAGGAAGTTATAAGGGTTAAAAGTTGACCAGCGATTTCTCATTTTTACAACACCATTTTATTTTTAAGGACCACATCACATTTTAAGTCACTTTGAGGGGTCTGTATTATAGAAAATACCAAAAAGTGACACCATTCTAAAAACTGCACCCCTCAAGGTGCTCAAAACCGGATTCAAGAAGTTAATTAACCCTTCAGTTGCTTCACAGGAATTTTTTGAATGTTTAAAAAAATGAACATATAACTTTTTTTCACAAAAAAATTATTTCAGGTTCAATTTTTTTATTTTACCATGGGTAACAGGAGAAATTGGACTGGAAAAGTTATTGTGCAATTTGTCCTGAGTACGCCGATACCTGATATGTGAGGCTGAACCACTGTTTGGGCGCATGGCAGAGCTCGGAAGGGAAGGAGCGCCGTTTGACTTTTTCACTGCAAAATTGGCTGGAATTCAGATCGGATGCCATGTCAAGTTTGGAAAGCTCCTGATGTACCTAAAAAGTGGAAACCCCCCACAAGTGACCCCATTTTTGAAGCTAGACCCCCCAAGGAACTTATCTAGATATGTGGTGAGAACTGAACTTTGAACCCCAAGGGCTTCACAGAAGTTTATAACGTACAGCCATACAATTAAAAAATCATATTTTTTCCACAAAAATGATCTTTTCACCCCCAATTGCTATTTTCCCAAGAGTAACAGGACCTGAAAATTTATTGTGCAATTTGTCCTGAGTACGCTGATACCCCATATGTGGGGGTAAACTACTATTTGGGCGCATGGCAGAGCTCGGAAGGGAAGCAGCGCCATTTGACTTTTTTGGCTGGAATTGAGATCGGACGCCATGTCGCGTTTGGAAAGCCCCTGATGTGCCAAAACAGTGGAAACCAATTCTAACTCCAACCCTAACCCCAACACACCCCTAGCCCTAGCCCTAACCCTAGCACTAAAGGGAAAATGGAAATAAATTCATTTTTTTATTTTATTATTTTTCCCTAAGGGGGTGATAACGGGGGGTTTGATTTACTATTTATGGCTGGTTTTTTTGTGATCTGTCGCACGCTAATAGACACTTTTTATTGTAAAAATAGTTTTTGCATCACCACATTTTGAGAGCTATAATTTTTCCATATTTTGACCCACCAAGTCATGTGAGGTCTTATTTTTTGCAGGACGAGTTGACGTTTTTATTGCTACCATTTTTGGGCACATGACATTTTTTGATCGCTTTTTATTCCGATTTTTGAGATGCAGATTGAACAAAAACCAGCGTTTCATGAATTTCTTTTGGGGGGTGCGTTTACACCGTTCCGCGTGTGGTAAAATTGATAAAGCGGTTTTATTCTTCGGGTCAGTACGGTTACAGTGATACCTCATTTATGTCTTTTTTTCTGTTTTGGTGCTTTTATGCAATCAAAACAATTTTATATAAAAAATAATTATTTTTGCATCGCTTTATTCTGCGAGCTATAACTTTTTTATTTTTTTGCTGATGACACTGTGTGGCAGCTCATTTTTTGTAGGACAAGATGAGGTTTTCAGCGGTACCATGCTTATTTATATCCGTCATTTTGATCGCGCATTATTGCACTTTTTGTTCGGCTGTATGATGATAAAGCTTTATTTATTTTTTTTTTTTTAAGGGGTTCAATAAAGGGGTTAACTAGTGAGACAGTTTTATAGGGTGGGTCGTTACGGACGCGGTGATACCAAATATGTGTACTTTTATTGCTTTTTTTATTTTCAAAAAATGAATTTATTAGGGAATTTTTTTTTAAAATTTATTTAGCGATTTTTTATAAATTATTTTTACACTTTTTTTTAACTTTATTACAATATCCCAGGGGGGACATAACTGTCATGTGACAGATCGCTGATCTGTCACCTTACAGATCGCTGTGACAGATCAGCGATCTGTCACAGGCAGTGCTGCAGGCTTCCTCATTCCGGCGCTTTAGAGGCCTGAGGAAGCCGCCTCCCTGCAGGCCCCTGAAGGTCCCCGCCACCATTTTGGATTTGGGGACCTGCAGGTAAGGAGACCCCCGCAGCAGCGCTGCACATCGCGCTGCTTTGGGGGTCTCAGGGAAGCACGGAGGGAGCCCCCTTCCTCCCGATGCTTCCCTAAACCCCCGGTACACTGCGATCGTGTTTGATCGCAGTGTGCCAGAGGTTAACATGTCGAGGGCGGTCCTTGACCACCCCTGACACATAGTGCCGGGTGTCAGCTGTGATAATCGTGAGCGCAGCTGATCGCGCTAGTAGTACTATTCCGTCCTTGGGACTTAGGTCCCAGGTCACATGGACGGAATAGTACGTCTAATGTAGGAAAGGGGTTATTGTACACTCTGAAAGCCATCTTGACTGAAAAAAGCAGAAATGCAGAAATTTTTGCAAATTTATTAAAAATAAAAAATGAGAAAAAATGAAATATCACATGGTCATAAGAATTCAGACCCTTTCCTGTCTATAAAAGACTTCACAGCTCACAGTGCAATCAGACCAAATGAGAATCATGAGGTCAAAGGAACTGGCCAAGGAGCTTAGACACAGAATTGTGGGAAGGCACAGATCTGGCCAAGATTACAAAATAATTTCTGCAGTACTCAAGGTTCCTAAGAGCACAGTGACCTCCATAATCCTTAAATGGAAGACGTTTGGGACCACCAGAAGTCTTCCTAGACCTCCAGCCATCCAGCAAAACTGATCAATCATGGGAGAAGAGCCTTGGTGAGAGAGGTAAAGAGGAACCACAAGATCACTGTGGCTTTGCTCCAGAGATGCAGTCAGAAGATGGGAGAAAGTTCCACAAAGTCAAGTATCACTGCTGCCCTCCATCAGTAGGGCCTTTATGGCAGACTGGCTGATGGAAGAAACTCTTCAGTGCAAGACATATGAAAGCTTGCATAGAGTTTGCTAAAAAACAAATGAAGGACTCCCATACTATGATAAATAAGATTCTCTGGTCTGATGAAATGAAGATAGACCTTTTTGGTGATAATTCTAAGCGGTATGTGTGGAGAAAACCAGGCACTGCTCATCACCTGTCCAATACAATCTCAACAGTGAAACATGGTGGTGGCAGCATCATGCTATAGGGGTGTTTTTAAGCTACAGGGACAGGACGACTGGTTGCCATTGAAGGAAACATGAATGCGGCCAAGTACAGAGATATACTGGATCAAAACCTCTTCCAGAGTGTTCTGGACCTCAGACTTGGCCGAAGGTTTACCTTCCAGCAAGGCAATGACCCTAAGCACACAGCTAAAATAACAAAGGAGTGGCTTCGGAACAACTCTGTGACCATTCTTGACTAGCCCAGCCAGACAGGGGCGTATCTAGGGGGGGCAGCCAGGGCAGTTGCCCCGGACGCAGCCGGCAGGGGGCGCAGTCCAGGCCGCAATGCAGCGGTCCACAGTGTCCTCCCTGGCCTGAGAGTCGGCGGTTCTCTGTGTCAGCTGTCAAGATGACAGCTGGCGCAGAGAAGGTGCGCGTGCCGGCTCCCAGGGAACAATTGTACTGGCGTCTGTATAGACGCCAGTACAATTGCAGCTCTGACTGCCGGGCCAGAGCGACGTCAGCAGCGTGACATGTCATGTGATCACTCTGCTGACGTCACTCCCCGGCGCCCAGAGTGCTCAGTGAATGCTCATCGCTGGTGGTAAGTGTGCTCCAATGTGGAGCTGAAGAAACCACCAAAGATGGGGGGTGTTAATGTGTGGCGATGGGGTTAATGAGTGGGGATGGGGTTAATGAGTGGGGATGGGGTTAATGAGTGGAGATGAGGTTAATGTGGGGATGGGGATTAATGTGTGGGGGGGTTAAAGAGTGGGGATGGGGTTAATGGATGGGGTTAATGTGTGGGGATGGGGGTTAATGAGTGGGGGGTTAATGAGTGGGCATGGGGGTTACTGTGTGGGGGGGGTTAAAGAGTGGGAATGGGGTTAATGGATGGGGTTAATGAGTGGGGATGGGGGTTAATGAGTGGGGGGGTTAATGAGTGGGGATGGGGGTTACTGTGTGGGGGGTTAAAGAGTGGGGATGGGGGTTACTGTGTGGGGGGTTAAAGAGTGGGGATGGGGGTTACTGTGTGGGGGGGGTTAAAGAGTGGGGATGGGGTTAATGTGTGGGGGGTTAATGAGTGGGGATGGGGGTTAAGGTGGGGATGGGAGTTAATGAGTGGGGATGGGGATTAATGTGGGGATGGGGGTTAATGTATGGGGATGGGGGTTAATGAGTGGGGATGGGGGTTACTGTGTGGGGGGTTAAAGAGTGGGGATGGGGGTTACTGTGTGGGGGGGTTAAAGAGTGGGGATGGGGGTTACTCTGTGGGGGGTTAAAGAGTGGGGATGGGGTTACTGTGTGGGGGGTTAAAGAGTGGGGATGGGGTTAATGTGGGGGGGGTTAATGAGTGGGGATGGGGGTTAATGTGGGGATGGGGGTTAATGAGTGGGGATGGGGTTATTGAGTGGGGGGTTAATGAGTGGGGATGGAATTAATGTCTGGGGGGTTAATGAGTGGGGATGGGGGTTAATGTGTGGGGGATTTGGAGTGGGGGGGTACATAATGTGTTGGGGATTTGGGAGTATGGACGGGGGTTAATGAGTGGGGATGGAATTAATGAGTGGGGATGGAATTAATGTCTGGGGGGTTAATGAGTGGGGATGGGGGTTAATGTGTGGGGGATTTGGAGTGGGGGGTACATAATGTGTGGGGGGATTTGGGAGTGAGGATGGGGGTTATTTAATGTGTGGGGGATTTGGAGTGGGGATGGGGGTTAATGAGTGGGGATGGGGTTAATGTGTGGGGGATTTGGAGTGGGGGGTACATAATGTGTGGGGGGGATTTGGGAGTGGGGATGGGGGGTTATTTAATGTGTGTGAGGGATTTGGAGTGTGGATGGGGGGTATTTAATGTGTCTGAGGGATTTGGAGTATGGATGGGGGTTTATTTAATGTGTGTGAGGGATTTGGAGTGGGGGGATTTAATGTGTGTGGGGAGATTTGAGGACACAGAGTATGTATGAGGAAACAGTATGGGGGTTGGGTGCAGACAGTATGGGGAGCGAACGGGTTAATGTATGTGGACACAGTATGGGGAGTCAGGGGTATGTGTGAGCAGACAGTATAGAGAGTGAGGGGGTAAATATATGATGAGACAGTATGGTGAACAGAGGGATGTTAGAGGAGGGAGGGGAATAGTGTGAGGTGACAGTATATTGCAGATATTTGTATTCAGGAGCATTATGACACTTCTATCTTTAAGGTCATCGTGTGGAGATTTGCTGCAGAAGACCGGAGAAGATGGAAGTCTGCAGAGACAAGATGTGGGTGAGAAAACTCATCATGGGGTTTGGACAAGAAGAAAAGGAGAACGACTCCAGAGACGTCATCTATAAGGTACTTGGATGTAAATGTTATTTGTGCTACTGACTTATTCTCATGTTTTTATTTCTTAGGAACATTAAAGGGGTTCTCCAGGTTTGTACGGAGTCTGCAGTCATTCTATGTGACTGCAAACTTCTGAATTCTCACAGTGCTCACTGAACGCTGTTAGGATTCTCTCATGCTGGTAATTTACATACATACGGTCACATGCTCACTAGACGTGTGTGGCCTCACTCAATGAATATGAACGGAGCGAGGCCGGGCACATCTAGTTGGAATGTGGCCAGAAGTATATAAATCACATACTTGTGCTGACATGACTGTACATTGGCAAGGGAGAATCCTAAAAGTGTGCAGTTGCATTCGTTGTGAGAATTCAGAAGCTGCAATGTCAGGATTCAGCTCTGCAGGTTCCAGTGTCATCACATGGACACTTCACTCATATGCGATTTTCATACTTAACAACGAGCTTCTCTTCCTGCTTACAGTTTTTTACTGAACATTGAGAGCATTAGGGAGAGCAGCTCGTGGGTACATGGCTAAGTGTGCAAGTCGCATATGTACTTGGGGGGGGGGCGCCGAAACAAATTCTTGCCCCGGGTGCCAGGAAGCCTAGATACGCCTCTGCAGCCAGAGTCCTGACCTAAACCCAATTGAGCATCTCTGGAGAGACCTGAAACTTGCTGTCCACCAATGTTCACCAATCACCATCCAACCTGATGGAACTGGAGAGGATCTGCAAGGAAGATTGGCAGAGGATCCCCAAATCCAGGTGTGAATAACTCGTTGCATCATTCCCAAGAAGACTTATGGCTGTACTAGCTCAAAAGAGTGCTTCTACTCAATACTGAGCAAAGGGTCTGAATACTTATGACCATGTGATACTTCAGTTTTTCTTTTTTAATAAATTTGCAAAAATTTCTACCTTTCATTTTTTCAGTCAAGATGGGGTGCAGAGTGTACATTAATGAGAAAAAAAATTTACTTTTTGAATTTATCAAATGGCTGCAATGAAACAAAGAGTGGTCTGAATACTTTGTGTAAATCCATCACATATGAGGATCTGAAACTGCTGTATAGATATCACATATGAGACTGAGTCTATTGTACATACATCACGAAGAATATATTAAGATTGCAAATATAAGGCAGCCATTCTAAAATTTTAAGGCCCCATAAACTTCAATGTCAAGGAGACCCTGCGACCACAGCTGGTAGTGAAATTTTGAAGTTGTTATTCATGTCACCCTAAGGTTATATATACACAACATTTTTTCATGCAGGCAAACTTGTTGATGAGGTTTTCCAGCATAAATCGGGAAAACACGTTTTTTCCTGGATCACTGTTTTTGAGTGTTTTTTTGTGTTTCCCAAAGTAGTTTGTAAACAGTTTTTATTCCTGTTTATTTTTTCAGGTCTCTTTTGTACCTATTTTGCAGCATCTTATGATGCAAATTCCTGGCATTTATAGCCTATTAAGCAACATGTAAAATGTAAGCACTTTTCTGGGAGAAAACACTCACAAAGTACTCCAAAAGATGCCAAGCTGTCTTCTAGGCAGTAGCGTAGCTACTGGGGGGCAGAGGGGGCGGTGGCCCCGGGCCCCCCGCTCTGAGGGGGCCCACCGAGCTACGCTACTGTAACTGTATCGGCGTACACAGCGCGCCCATACAGTTACATTCTGCAGCAGAGCAGGGAGAATCGATCTCCCACTCTGCCGCCCAGCCGCCATGGGCCCCTGAGAAGGCAGTGGGGGGCCCCGGTGCCAGCAGTGGGCCCCCCACCTCACAGCCAGCAATGTCGTCCTGGGCTATTCTGTGCGCACAGGACCTGTGATGAGGTCACGGGAGGGATGGAGTCAGGGGGTCACATGATCAGGGGCTTCAGCGGCTGCAGGGCTCTGCTGTGCTGGTTGTCATGGTGCTGGATGAGGTAAATGTGTGGGGTCAGGAGGGGTTTACAGGGTGGATGTAGCAGAGCCGTGTGTGTATGAGGTGTACAGAGTGGAGCCGTGTGTGTATAAGGTGTACGAAGCAGAGATATGCATGCATGAGGTGTACAGAGGAGCGGAGCCGCATGTGTTTGGGGTGAGCGGAGCCGTTTGTGTACGGAGCGGAGTCAAGTGTGTACGGGGTGTACAGAGCAGAGCCGTGTGTGTACGGGGTGTACGAAGAAGAGCCATGTGGGTGCGGGGTGTACGGAGTGGAACCGTGTGTGCAAGGTGTACGGATTGGAGCCGTATGTGTACAAGGTGTATGGTGCGGAGCTGCGTGTCTACGTGTTGTGCAGAGCAGAGCCGTGTGTGTACAAGGCGTACAGAGCTGAGCCAGGTGTGTACAAGGTGTACGGAGCGGATCTGCATTTGTACAGCGTGTACGTAGCAGCGCAGAGGCGCATGTGTACAGCGTGTATGTAGCAGAGGCGCGTGTGTACAGCATGTACGTAGCAGAGGCGCATGTGTACAGCGTGTACGTAGCAGAGGTGCGTATGTACAAGGTGTAGGAAACAGAGCCACGTGTGTACGAGGTGTACGGAACAGAGCCGCCTGTGTACAAGGTGTATGGAGCAGAGCCGTGTGTGTATAGGGAGTGCGGAGCAGAGCCGTGTGTGTATAGGGGGTATAAGGTGCAGTAATAGGGACACATATGGCAGCAGTGGCTCAGCATTGGGGCATCAGGTGCAGTAATAGGGACACATACGGCAGCAGCTCAGCATTGGGGTATCAAGTGCAGTAATAGGGACACATACGGCAGCAGCGGGTCAGTATTGGGGTATCAGGTGCAGTAATAGGGACACATACGGCAGCAGCAGCTCAGCATTGGGTTATCAGGTGCAGTAATAGGGACACATACGGCAGCAGCGACTCAGTATTAGGGTATCAGGTGCAGTAATAGGGACACATACGGCAGCAGTGGCTCAGTATTGGGGAATCAGGTGCAGTAATAGGTACACATATGGCAGCAGTGGCTCGGCATTGGGTTATCAGGTGCAGTAATAGGGACACATGTGGCAGCAGCGGCTCAGTATTGGGGTATCAGGTGCAGTAATAGGGACACATATGTCAGCAGCGGCTCAGTATTGGAGTATCAGGTGCAGTAATAGGGACACATACGGCAGCAGTGGCTCAGTATTGGGGTATCAGGTGCAGTAATAGGGACACATACGTCAGCAGTGGCTCGGCATTGGGTTATCAGGTGCAGTAATAGGGACACATACGGCAGCAGCGGCTCAGTATTGGGGTATCAGGTGCAGTAATAGGGACACATACGTCAGCAGCGGCTCAGTATTGGAGTATCAGGTGCAGTAATAGGGACATATATGGCAGCAGTGGCTCAGAATTGGGGTATCAGGTGGAGTAATAGGGACACATATGGCAGCAGTGGCTCAGCATTGGGTTATCAGGTGAAGTAATAGGGACACATACGGCAGCAGCGGCTTAGTATTGGGGTATCAGGTGCAGTAATAGGGACACATACGGCAGCAGAGGCTCAGTATTGGGGTATCAGGTGCAGTAATAGGGACACATATGACAGCAATGGCTCTGTATTGGGGTATCAGATGCAGTAATAGGGACACATACGTCTGCAGCAGCTCAGTATTGGGGTATCAGGTGCAGTAATAGGGACACAGATGTCAGCAGCAGCTCAGTATTGGAGTATCAGGTGCAGTAATAGGGACACATATGGCAGCAGCGCCTCAGCATTGGGGTATCAGGTGCAGTAATAGGGACACATATGGCAGCAGAGGCTCAGTATTGGGGTATCAGGTGCAGTAATAGGGACACATACGACAGCAGAGGCTCAGTATTGGGGTATCAGGTGCAGTAATAGGGACACATACGACAGCAGAGGCTCAGTATTGGGGTATCAGGTGCAGTAATAGGGACACATATGGCAGCAGTGGATCAGCATTGTGGTTTCAGGTGCAGTAATAGGGACACATACGGCAGCAGCGGCTCAGCATTGGGGTATCAGGTGCAGTAATAGGGACACATACGGCAGCAGAGGCTCAGTATTGGGGTATCAGGTGCAGTAATAGGGACACATACGACAGCAGAGGCTCAGTATTGGGGTATCAGGTGCAGTAATAGGGACACATACGTCAGCAGCAGCTCTGTATTGGAGTATCAGGTGCAGTAATAGGGACACATACGGCAGTAGCGCCTCAGCATTGAGGTATCAGGTGCAGTAATAGGGACACATACGGCAGCAGAAGGTCAGTATTGGGGTATCAGGTGCAGTAATAGGGACACATACGACAGCAGAGGCTCTGTATAGGGGTATCAGATGCAGTAATAGGGACACATACGTCAGCAGCAGCTCAGTATTGGGGTATCAGGTGCAGTAATAGGGACACAGACGTCAGCAGCAGCTCAGTATTGGAGTATCAGGTGCAGTGATAGGGACACATACGGCAGCAGCGCCTCAGCATTGAGGTATCAGGTGCAGTAATAGGGACACATACGGCAGCAGAGGCTCAGTATTGGGGTATCAGGTGCAGTAATAGGGACACATATGGCAGCAGTGGATCAGCATTGTGGTTTCAGGTGCAGTAATAGGGACACATACGGCAGCAGCGGCTCAGCATTGGGGTATCAGGTGCAGTAATAGGGACACATACGGCAGCAGAGGCTCAGTATTGGGGTATCAGGTGCAGTAATAGGGACACATATGACAGCAATGGCTCTGTATTGGGGTATCAGATGCAGTAATAGGGACACATACGTCTGCAGCAGCTCAGTATTGGGGTATCAGGTGCAGTAATAGGGACACAGACGTCAGCAGCAGCTCAGTATTGGAGTATCAGGTGCAGTAATAGGGACACATATGGCAGCAGCGCCTCAGCATTGGGGTATCAGGTGCAGTAATAGGGACACATATGGCAGCAGAGGCTCAGTATTGGGGTATCAGGAGCAGTAATAGGGACACATACGACAGCAGAGGCTCAGTATTGGGGTATCAGGTGCAGTAATAGGGACACATACGACAGCAGAGGCTCAGTATTGGGGTATCAGGTGCAGTAATAGGGACACATATGGCAGCAGTGGATCAGCATTGTGGTTTCAGGTGCAGTAATAGGGACACATACGGCAGCAGCGGCTCAGCATTGGGGTATCAGGTGCAGTAATAGGGACACATACGGCAGCAGAGGCTCAGTATTGGGGTATCAGGTGCAGTAATAGGGACACATATGGCAGCAGAGGCTCAGTATTGGGGTATCAGGTGCAGTAATAGGGACACATACGACAGCAGAGGCTCAGTATTGGGGTATCAGGTGCAGTAATAGGGACACATACGACAGCAGAGGCTCAGTATTGGGGTATCAGGTGCAGTAATAGGGACACATATGGCAGCAGTGGATCAGCATTGTGGTTTCAGGTGCAGTAATAGGGACACATACGGCAGCAGCGGCTCAGCATTGGGGTATCAGGTGCAGTAATAGGGACACATACGGCAGCAGAGGCTCAGTATTGGGGTATCGGGTGCAGTAATAGGGACACATACGACAGCAGAGGCTCAGTATTGGGGTATCAGGTGCAGTAATAGGGACACATACGGCAGCAGAGGCTCAGTATTGGGGTATCAGGTGCAGTAATAGGGACACATGACAGCAATGGCTCTGTATTGGGGTATCAGATGCAGTAATAGGGACACATACGTCTGCAGCAGCTCAGTATTGGGGTATCAGGTGCAGTAATAGGGACACAGACGTCAGCAGCAGCTCAGTTTTGGAGTATCAGGTGCAGTAATAGGGACACATATGGCAGCAGCGCCTCAGCATTGGGGTATCAGGTGCAGTAATAGGGACACATATGGCAGCAGAGGCTCAGTATTGGGGTATCAGGTGCAGTAATAGGGACACATATGGCAGCAGTGGATCAGCATTGTGGTTTCAGGTGCAGTAATAGGGACACATACGGCAGCAGCGGCTCAGCATTGGGGTATCAGGTGCAGTAATAGGGACACATACGGCAGCAGAGGCTCAGTATTGGGGTATCAGGTGCAGTAATAGGGACACATACGACAGCAGAGGCTCAGTATTGGGGTATCAGGTGCAGTAATAGGGACACATACGTCAGCAACAGCTCTGTATTGGAGTATCAGGTGCAGTAATAGGGACACATACGGCAGTAGCGCCTCAGCATTGAGGTATCAGGTGCAGTAATAGGGACACATACGGCCGCAGAAGGTCAGTATTGGGGTATCAGGTGCAGTAATAGGGACACATACGACAGCAGAGGCTCTGTATAGGGGTATCAGATGCAGTAATAGGGACACATACGTCAGCAGCAGCTCAGTATTGGGGTATCAGGTGCAGTAATAGGGACACAGACGTCAGCAGCAGCTCAGTATTGGAGTATCAGGTGCAGTGATAGGGACACATACGGCAGCAGCGCCTCAGCATTGAGGTATCAGGTGCAGTAATAGGGACACATACGGCAGCAGAGGCTCAGTATTGGGGTATCAGGTGCAGTAATAGGGACACATACGACAGCAGAGGCTCAGTAATGGGCTATCAGGTGCAGTGATAGGGACACATACGGCAGCAGAGTCTCAGTATTGGGGTATCAGGTGCAGTAATAGGGACACATATGACAGCAGAGGCTCAGTATTGGGGTATCAGGTGCAGTAATAGGGACACATACGTCAGCAGCAGCTCAGTATTGGGGTATCAGGTGCAGTAATAGGGACACATACGTCAGCAGCAGCTCAGTATTGGAGTATCAGGTGCATTGATAGGGACACATACGGCAGCAGTGGCTCAGCATTGGGGTATCAGGTGCTGTATTAGGGACACATACGGCAGCAGCGGCTCAGCATTGGGGTATCAGCAGGATGAGGGGTTTGTGCAGGTTGGAGATACATGGTGATGGGGCTGGAATATGAGAAGTGAAACGTGTCATTGTTGTATTCTCTGTAGCCGAGTCCTGGCTAGAGGAGTTGTCATGTCGGTCTGGGCCAGATGGAAAAGACGTGAAACGTGAACGATTCCATCAGAAAGAACGTCAGCAGTAAGACACCAACTATAACTGTGCAGTAATCACTTGTATGTTTTGTAGGACTGGTATTTACCACTGACCATATTGGGGTAATATCCATGTTGGTCTTTATATAGGGATTATTTTCAGTAACAGCGCAGTCATCTCCTACATCCACTATTAGGGTGCGTCACCGAGTTGTAATCAAAGTTGCCTAGTTAGGAGCCCACTCAGAAGTTTTGCCCCCCCTGAACCGAAACCCTAGCTACACCTCTGCTTCTAGGCATTTTTTTGCCTTCACATTGACTCCTATTGTAAAGTATAGAGTGTCTTCCAAACGGAAAGTGCCTAAAAAATGCTCTGTTGTCTTCTTATAACCAGTTAGCGTTTCCGGAAATCTGAAGACGCTCAAAAGCCTGAACATATGAACAGGGAGTTGTTTTTACATAGCAATGCATTCAAAGATCATTTGAGCATTTTTTGAGCTCTTTTTCAGGTGGTTTTCAAAGGCAACCCACTCCAAAAAACCCTTAAAAAAAAGTAATGTGAACATATCGAAATATCGCTATTCCAGCCTTATATTCAAGTCTCTATCATTCAAGATGGGTTCAGATGGCTGTATTTCAGACAATTCTTGGACCAC
Source organism: Dendrobates tinctorius (assembly GCF_039654945.1). Classification (NCBI taxonomy): domain Eukaryota; kingdom Metazoa; phylum Chordata; class Amphibia; order Anura; family Dendrobatidae; genus Dendrobates; species Dendrobates tinctorius. Next base: position 19,789,909 of record NW_027361858.1, on the reverse strand, counting down.
CACACTGGTCACTGGTCAGCTTCATAGGCAATTGCAGTCCGTTTAGAGAATGTGAAATACGGCAATCTGAACTTAGCCTCATATCAGAAAACTCATTCAGATGTCCCTTTATAATTTAGGTGTCCTATCCATGTGATCACATAAAGAACCCGTGCATATTGTAGTCTATGGTGCACGTCCATGCTTTTTGTTTTGCAAGCCGTGTGTCATTAAAAAAATCAGGGAAACATCTGTTTTTGTATGGATGAATTAAAATCACTCAGGCCTAAGGATCTGAGAAAATCACTAAAAGTGCAAGGATGCCATCCATATGTAATTCGTGCTTATTTACATGGCCCACTTAATTTATTGAACAAATTAAAAACATGGCTGGCTCAGTGTGCAGCTCAGTGTGCACATCCACACAGCAGAAGGGAGCAGTTGATGTCGGCTATAAATAATAATCAGACCAGATACTTTTTCACACTGACTTGATGCATGTGAAAAATGCATGTGAAAAATGCACTCTTATAACATTGGGTCCTTGTGCTGTCTACTTTCCACATGGACAGCACTTGGACAAAAGAGTATGCTTATCTGAACATACCTAGTATGTAGGAGAAGCTTTGCCATTCCTTTTGGCATACGAGAAAATAACTGACGTCATTTTTTACTGTGATTTTTATAAAGCACGAAAAAATGTCGAGCTTTTATCAAATATCATTCCACACACTGGGAAAATATAGTGTTTGGAAAGTGACCTGGATTGGGAATTTTAAGTCTACTTTATGTCAATTTATGCTGTGAATGAGCGTAAGTTTTCTTGTTCATTTTCTCTATGGAGTTCAAAAGGAAACTAAAAATCTGCAAGAAATCCCAAATTGTTACAGATTTTGCTGTTTGTAATCCACAGAAAAATCCACAAGTACTAGAAAAAATATAATAGTAACATAGAGAAAACTTACCCACTATCCATATTTGTATAGTAAAGATGAGAGAATCAAATTTGAGTAGAATTTTATGAAATTTACAGGGAGTGGCTAATTTGAACAATTTGCAAATCACTAAAAAAAATATTGGCCTCCTTTTCATACATTTTATCAGCCACAAAAGGTTGACATGACCTCATGCTTTGCAGCTATTACATCACATGTTATAGGGAAGCCATTCAGGAGGGTCTATCATAGCCTTTATGAAAGTCTAGGCAGGGAATTCAGCAGCCATTTAGAGTGATTTAAAGGGGACCTGTCACATGTAAAAAAAAAAAATTTAACATGCAGATATGGGAAACTCTGCAGGTTAATAGCGCTCTGAACCTGCCCGATGACCGCACTTAGAGCCCACCTGCCGGGAGGAAATTAAATTTGTTCCTCCCAGCAGCATTCAGTCATAGGGGATGCATCCTCGGAACTGACTGACAGCAACCCAGCATTAGGACCTTCTGTCAGGCAATATGGGGGGGCTCAGTTACAGCCATCGCTCTCTATACACTGAGCGTTGACTGAACCCACCACCCGTGGCACCTCAGTGGCAGAAACCTAAATGCTGCTGGGAGGAATAAAGTTGATTTCCTTCCTGCATCAGGGCACCAAGTCCGGGCATTGGCAAGATCCAGAACACTATTAGCCTGCAGATTAACCCCATATCTGCAGGTTATTATCATTTTTCCACATGACAGTTTCTCTTTAAGATATTAGAGCTCACAGTTCATCGATAAAGAGAGAAAACTCTAAAACATTGGACAAATACTCCAGACAGTAATATACTGTATTGTAAAACTGCAACACTGAAGATGATGACTGTAGTGAATAATAGAGATTCAATTGATAGGGGGGAGAGGTAGGAGGTGTCAGCAGCAGCAGTGACAGGCTGTAATTGATCCCTAATATGATGTTGCTGACAACAACCCTGCTGCATTTGAATAGCAATTACATATTTTATTCTTTTTCATAATTCTCTGGAAAGCAGTAGAAAGAAAGCAGAGAAAAGAAAGCTGAAATGAGTGTCATTTAGGCTACTTTCACACATCAGGTTTTCGGCGTCAGGCGCGATCCGGCGTCGTGCCGGAACGCCGGATCCGGCAAATGTTTCGTAAAACCGGATGTGACGGATCCGGTTTTCTGCCGGATCCGTCTTTTTCTTGACAGACAAAACCGGATCCGTCTCATCCGGTTCATCCGTTTTTCTATCCGTTTTTCGACGGATTACGCCGGATCCGGTTTTTAAAATTGACCCTTGTGGCCTTCCGAACGGGATTGGCTACTGGAAAACTATATATAGCATGTTCCTACAGCCCTTCTTTGACAGGTTGTAGAGGAGAAAGTGCAGGTTGGAGAGAAGAGCAAGTTACTGGCGAAGATGGATGTTGTCATTGGAAATATTTTGAAGAATTTGGCGGATTTTACAGCGGAGGCAAATCGTTTGAGGGTGATTGTTCTGGAGAAGGAGAGAGCGAGACAGCAGCGCATCAGGCATCGTAGACGACGTTTGTGGATCCACCCCATCACAGCCAAGAGAATGACGCGTGGGGTCTATTCTACACTATGCATGGACCTTCGACGAAACCCGGATAAATTTTTTGGATGTTAGGATGAAAATGGAGAATTTTGATTACTTGGTGGAGCGCATTGCACACCTCATAAGAAAAGCGGACACCTATTGCCGCTTCTCTGTTTCACCCGCAGAGCGTCTGATGGTGACTTTAAGGTAAGCCACATTTATTGGATATGATCGCATCAGAGCACACTTTCACTGCAATCTTGTTGGTGGTAGTTTGTATCTCCAAGTGTTATAGGTCAGTTTTGGTATGTAATGCTGTGATTTAAAACTAATTTATTGTTTTTTAATTCCCCACAGATTTCTTGCAACTGGAGAATCCCTTTCGTCACTGCATTTCCAGTACAGACTCGGGATTTCCACCATATCTGGAATTGTGAAGTACACATGCCGTGCACTGTGGGACTCCTTAGCTGAAGAGTTTTTACCAGAGCCCACAACAGAGAGGTGGATTGAAATTGCTGACAAGTTTCAACAGATATGTCAGTTTCCAAACTGCTTGGGCGCTGTGGACGGGAAACATATCCGCATTGTAAAGCCAGCTGGATCGGGATCGGAATATTTCAATTACAAGAAATATTTTTCAATTGTCCTCATGGCCATCGCTGACGCGGAATACAAATTTATTGCGGTTGATATTGGGGCCTATGGCCGCTCCAATGACTCTCAAGTTTTCAAACTGTCTGCCATGGGGCGTAAACTGTATGGAAACACCTTCCAGTTCCCACCACCTAGACCGCTGCCGCAAACATCTGGTCCACCTATGCCATTTGTCTGTGTAGGGGATGAAGCCTTCCAGCTGTCAGAACACCTTTTGAAACCGTACTCTAGCAGAGGATTGACAAGACCAAAACGCATTTTTAATTACCGCCTCACAAGAGCAAGAAGAATGGTTGAATGTACCTTTGGTATTCTGACAGCCAAATGGCGGGTCCTATTGACTGCGATCAACCTCAAGACAGAAACTGTGGACGAGGTGATCAAAGCGTGCGTGGTACGCCACAATTTTGTTATCTGCAAGGAACCCATTTCCATTGAGGACACCTCTGAAGAAACCACCTTGCAAGATTACCATGACATTACCACTAGAAGTTCTGTGACGGTTTCAGTAATGAGGGACAATTTTGCACTATACTTTATGTCACCTCAAGGCAGAGTACACTGGCAGGATGACAGAGTGTGAAAGATTTGTGCCCAACCAAACTTGTGTACCTTCTGTACCAACAGTATATACCTTTGCCAACCAAAGTTGGCTATCTTGTCATGGTCTCTATTTTTAGCTTTAGGCCACAGGTGTGTACCTGGTTGTGTTTTATGCAAAGTATTTCACCTTTTAACAAAAGTTGTGTACATTGTTTGGAAATCACCAACAATAAACACAACTTTTTAGGTGAAATACTTTGCTTCAAACACAACCAGGAACACAACTGTGGCAAAAAGCTAAAATTTACCCACAGTTACAGTGGGGAAAAAAAGTATTTAGTCAGTCAGCAATAGTGCAAGTTCCACCACTTAAAAAGATGAGAGGCGTCTGTAATTTACATCATAGGTAGACCTCAACTATGGGAGACAAACTGAGAAAAAAAAATCCAGAAAATCACATTGTCTGTTTTTTTTTTCATTTTATTTGCATATTATGGTGGAAAATAAGTATTTGGTCAGAAACAAGCAATCAAGATTTCTGGCTCTCACAGACCTGTAACTTCTTTTTTAAGAGTCTCCTCTTTCCTCCACTCATTACCTGTAGTAATGGCACCTGTTTAAACTTGTTATCAGTATAAAAAGACACCTGTGCACACCCTCAAACAGTCTGACTCCAAACTCCACTATGGTGAAGACCAAAGAGCTGTCAAAGGACACCAGAAACAAAATTGTAGCCCTGCACCAGGCTGGGAAGACTGAATCTGCAATAGCCAACCAGCTTGGAGTGAAGAAATCAACTGTGGGAGCAATAATTAGAAAATGGAAGACATACAAGACCACTGATAATCTCCCTCGATCTGGTGCTCCACGCAAAATCCCACCCCGTGGGGTCAGAATGATCACAAGAACGGTGAGCAAAAATCCCAGAACCACGCGGGGGGACCTAGTGAATGAACTGCAGAGAGCTGGGACCAATGTAACAAGGCCTACCATAAGTAACACACTACGCCACCATGGACTCAGATCCTGCAGTGCCAGACGTGTCCCACTGCTTAAGCCTGTACATGTCCGGGCCCGTCTGAAGTTTGCTAGAGAGCATTTGGATGATCCAGAGGAGTTTTGGGAGAATGTCCTATGGTCTGATGAAACCAAACTGGAACTGTTTGGTAGAAACACAACTTGTCGTGTTTGGAGGAAAAAGAATACTGAGTTGCATCCATCAAACACCATACCTACTGTAAAGCATGGTGGTGGAAACATCATGCTTTGGGGCTGTTTCTCTGCAAAGGGGCCAGGACGACTGATCCGGGTACATGAAAGAATGAATGGGGCCATGTATCGTGAGATTTTGAGTGCAAACCTCCTTCCATCAGCAAGGGCATTGAAGATGAAACGTGGCTGGGTCTTTCAACATGACAATGATCCAAAGCACACCGCCAGGGCAACGAAGGAGTGGCTTCGTAAGAAGCATTTCAAGGTCCTGGAGTGGCCTAGCCAGTCTCCAGATCTCAACCCTATAGAAAACCTTTGGAGGGAGTTGAAAGTCCGTGTTGCCAAGCGAAAAGCCAAAAACATCACTGCTCTAGAGGAAATCTGCATGGAGGAATGGGCCAACATACCAACAACAGTGTGTGGCAACCTTGTGAAGACTTACAGAAAACGTTTGACCTCTGTCATTGCCAACAAAGGATATATCACAAAGTATTGAGATGAAATTTTGTTTCTGACCAAATACTTATTTTCCACCATAATATGCAAATAAAATGAAAAAAAAACAGACAATGTGATTTTCTGGATTTTTTTTTCTCAGTTTGTCTCCCATAGTTGAGGTCTACCTATGATGTAAATTACAGACGCCTCTCATCTTTTTAAGTGGTGGAACTTGCACTATTGCTGACTGACTAAATACTTTTTTTCCCCACTGTATATACCTAGTTTTGAATACCATTTCACCTTTTAAATACCCTGTATTTAACCTTTTTCGCCGCAGAAAGAAATGACAGACAACCAGTGTAAAATAATTTAACTTTTATTGAAAAATGTTTTTTTTAGTAAACTTTTTTAAAATTTTAATAAACTTGTTTAATAAAACTTTGAAACTATAAAACTGAAACCATAAAACTGGTCATTTTTATTTAAATACACACATTATAAATCTGTGTAGTGTGTGGTGGAAATACTGCTGTAGGGGCTGCGGGACACTTCGACACTGGGAGTGTGGAGAGAGGACTGGGATCGTGGTGGGGAAGGAACAGTTAGAGGTGAAGGTGTGGAAAAAACTACAGAATGGGTGGACATGTGGGAAGCAGAAGAGGTGGTGGGTGGTGGAGTGGAGGGTTGGGCAGGGACTGTAGGAGCAGATGATGTTGATGGCAAGTTGTATGGGGAAGGAGTTTGGTACGGGGCAGGTTGCTGGAAGTGGGGAGATGTCTGGTACGGGGCAGGTTGCTGGAAGTGGGGAGATGTCTGGTACGGGGCAGGTTGCTGGAAGTGGGGAGATGTCTGGTACTGGGGAGGTTGCTGGTACTGGGGAGTTTGCAGGTACTGTGGAGGTTGCTGGTGCTGGGGAGGTTGCTGGTGCTGGGGAGGTGGATGGTGCTGGGGAGGTGGATGGTGCTGGGGAGGTGGATGGTGCTGGGGAGGTGGATGGTATGTAATAGGAGGGGGAGGATGGAATGTGGCTGGAGGTGGATGGTATGTAATTGGAGGGGGAGGATGGAAAGTGGCTGGAGGGGGTGTAGATGTAATAGGAGGGGGAGGATGGAAAGTGGCTGGAGGGGGTGTAGATGTAATAGGAGGGGGAGGATGGAAAGTGGCTGGAGGGGGTGCAGGTGGAGGAACTACTGTGGTGGGAGGAGGAGGTTGGGAGGTAACTTGCTGGAGAGCAGCGTGGCATGAATGCATTACATGCATCTGCTGGGCAGGAGAGAGCGTTTCCATGCGCTCCACAACAGACCTGAAAAAGGTGTGGTTTGGCGAAGATCTTGCTTCTGAATGCATGGTTTGCAGAAGTGTCTTCACCTCCAGAATGCTGGAGTTGATCTGCTGATAGCCTGCGGAGATTTGCTCTGACAAGACTTTTAGACAGTTCTGGAAAGATGCATTCAGATGCAAGAACTCTGGCGCATAAGTCTTTTCCTGACCCCTCTGCCGCTGCCGCCCAGTACCCGCAGGTGTACTAGAGGTGGCAGGGGCAGAAGGGTGGGGTAAAGGGAAAGCGATCTCCTCACCAGCAGCTTCATGTAATGTAGGCGGCCACGATGCTCCTGTGCTGGTGGATGGGACAGATGGGTCGAATGTGTGGGAAGGCTGGGAAGGTGCAGATGTACCGGGGCGGTCGAAGTGTCCCTCGGTGCCGGTCTCCTCAGGGATCGCCTCAGAAGGGTCCAATCGTGCAGGCTCCCGAGTGCTGCTCACCGTGCTGTGGAATAAAGAGAAAAAAAAAAAATTAAAATACTGACATGGTATGGCCCTGGCTGAAAAAAAAATTTACATCTAACATTTTTTTTCACATGTGGTGTGTAATATTTACCTTCTGGTGACCATTGTTTCCCGGAGGAACGACAGGGCTTCTGCGTACTTGTACTTGCTCCTGCGTCCTCCAGATCCACTCGGGGCCCGCATCTCTTTATTGAACTCCTTCTTGAAACGATCCCTCACAGACCGCCACCGATTCACAATTCTGTTCCCTGAAACGAGAAAGGAGTGGTTAGTATACAACATCAGTGTTTCCCAATCTCCAGTCCTCATGGTCCCCAGGGGTCATGTTTTCAGGATTTCCATAGTAAATAGAAATCCTGAACACATGATCCGTGGGGACCACGAGGACTGGAGTTCGGGAAACACTGGTTTACATCAAGCAACCGGTACTGTATATACTTACGCTCTATAATCTGGGCCCGAACATCGAGGTCCTCCCAGCGGCCCACAAGGAGCGAGCAGATTTCCTCCCAGAGTCGACGGGTAACGATAAGGTCAGCGTGGCGGCGGTCAGCCATAATCCAGAGCGGCTCCCTTTCTCTGACGAGATCGATGAGGTGGTCCACATCGAGTCCTCCATCCTCACCGTCAGAGTCGGGAGCACGCTGTGAAGGCTGTTAAAGAAAAAGACAAAAATAACATAATTAGCCTCCACATAAGAAATGAAATAAAAAGTGCAAAAAAACAAAGCAAAAATATTTATACTTACACGCTGGTGACCGCCGCGTTGCTGTCGCCGACGACCCTGGGAGGCACTGCGATGACCTCTTGGCCGAGCACCAGATTGGGAAGACTAGAGAAGAAAACAAAAAATGTTATGTCTTTGGATGTAGGCATTTGTTTGCTGTGTGTGGTCTGCAGAACATTGTTTTCTATGTGTTGTGTGCAGTGTGATGTTGTGTTTCTGCGTTTGATGCAAAAAACTTACCAACTGTGAGCCCACTCCAGGTGTCTGTCCACCCCTTCCTTCTTCTTCTGGGAGCTCCTCTTCATCTTGTGATTCCTGTTTTGAAATAAAAGGCAATGAATAGACATATATTACAGAGAAGATGGATTTTGGAAATAAAAACTTACCGTCAAACGCTGACGATGCGAGGGAGGGCTCCCAGAAGATGATGTGCTGTCTTCCTGGTGGCCACACTCCATGCCTGTGGGTGGTGTTCCAGCTGCTGCCATTGCTGCTGCTGCTGCTGCTGCATCTATTGGGCGGCTGTTGAATAAAGAGAAACAAAGGGCCAATGAATATCTTGATATTCAATAGCCCTAGGTTGGAGGAATGGGTGATTTGATAATTACCGTCTCTCATCTGCTGCTGGCCTCCCCTCCTCAGCATGTTCTATTTGCTGCTCCATTTGGGGTGGTGGTGGTGCTGATGGTGCTGCAATGGTCTCCTGCCTTCTCCTGCTTCGCTTGGTTGCTTTCTTGGGTGGCATGTTGGGTGTGGCTGTGGGTCCCACTGTCTTGCTTTTATATATGTCTTGTGGGCAGAGCTACTGAGCATGCCCAGACCAAAAAACCGGATCCGGCCGCCGGATCCGGCTTTCGCCGGATCCGGCGCATTGAGGCGCTCATAGGCTTTCATTGTGTGAAAAAGCCGGACGCGCCGGATCCGGCGTGTCCGGCTTTTTCACCGGAGACAAAAAACGTTACAGTAGCCGTTTTTTCCAGACGCCGGATCGCGACACATTGCCGGATCCGGCGAAAACCGGATGAAACGCATGGCCATCCGGCGCGATCCGGCGCAAATGCAAGTCAATGGGGGGGAAACCGGATCCGGCATTGCATTTCGCCGGATCCGGTTTCTGTCAAAAGCGCCGGATCGCGCCTGACGCCGAAAACCTGATGTGTGAAAGAGGCCGAGATGGTATAGTTGATTGTCACATGTGTCTGTACTGAGCTTTTGCATTTCTTCTGTAGCCATTTTTGAGAAAGGGAAATAATAGTTTTTAAAAATAAAATCCCCAAAAACAAGACATTCAACTGTTACTGTATACCTCACAAATTCTGCATGCTGCAGACAATTTTTCATTGTCACATGTTTCTGGGAAAGATAAAAAAAAAAAAAAAGTTTAAAAAAATATTGACATTTAACTTTACATTGCTGTTTTTGCATACCTATTTTATTACTCCAGTTTGAGATATGTACACTCTACACCTATACTGTGGTCTTACGCACACATTTTGCCTTCTGTCTGTGTAGTCATCTGCCTAGCGTTTTCTTGTTGTGAAGAATTGAGGTTGGAAAGACTGCAAAAAGTTTGTGTTGCACAAAATCTATGGTGAAATAAAAAAAAGTGGCAAGGGATAGGATAGTGTGAAATTAATAAAAAACATACCGTAGCTAAGAATGTGGGAGCCAGTAGGAGCAGCAGCAGAATTGTCACCACCAGCTGGACTATTGTACTACCAAACGCAGACCATAATTGACCTCCATAGCCACTGGTAAGTACAGGTGTTTCTCACAAAATTACAATATCATCAAAAGGTTAATTTATTTCAGTTCTTCAATACAAAAAGTGAAACTCATATTATATAGAGTCATTACAAATAGTGATCTATTTCAAGTGTTTATTTCTGTTAATGTTGATGATTATGGCTTACAGCCAAAGACAACCCAAAAGTCATTATCTCAGTAAATTAGAATAATTAACAAAAAACACCTGGAAAGGCTTAATAAACATATAAATAGGTCCCTTAGTCTGTTTCAGTAGGCTCCACAATCATGGGGAAGACTGCTGACTTGAAATGTCCAGAAGGCAGTCATTGACACACTCCACAAGGAGGGTAAGCCACAAAAGGTCATTGCTAAAGAAGCTGGCTGTTCACAGAGTGCTGTATCCAAGCATATAAATGTAAAGTTGAGTAGAAGGAAAAAAAGTGTGGTAGAAAAAGGTGCTCGAGCAATAGGGATAACCGCAGCCTTGAAAGGATTAAGAAAAGGCCATTCAAAAATTTGGAGGAGATTCACAAGGAGTGGAGTGCTGCTGGAGTTATTGCTTCAAGAGCCACCACACACGAATGTATCCAGGACATGGGCTACAAGTGTCACATTCCTTGTGTCAAGCCACTCATGACCAATAGACAACGCCAGAAGCATCTTACCTGGGCCAAGGAGAAAAAGAACTGGACTGTTGCTACATGGTCCAAGATGTTTTTAGAAGAAAATAAATTTTGCATTTAATTTTGAAATTAAGGTTCCAGAGTCTGGAGGAAGAGTGGAAAGGCACACAATCCAAGCTGCTTGAGGTCTAGTGTGAAGTTTCCACAATCAGTGATGGTTTGGGAAGCCATGCCATCTGCTGGTGTAGGTCCACTGAGTTTTATCAAGATCAAAATCAACGCAGCTGTCTACCAGGAAATTTTAGAGCGCTTCATGCTTCCCTCTGCCGACAAGCTTTTTGGAGATGGAAATTTTCTACACTGCCAAAAGTACCAATACCTGGTTTAAAAACAACAACATCACTGTGCTTGGTTGGTCAGCAAACTCACCTAACCTTAACTCCATAGAGAATCTATGGGGTATTGTCAAGCGGAAGATGAGTGACACCAGACCCAACAAAGCAGACAAGCTGAATGTTGCTATCAAAGCAACCTGGGCTTCCATAACACCTCAGCAGTGCCACAGGCAGATCACCTGCATGCCACACCGCATTGATGCAGTAATTGATGCAAAAGGAGCCCCTACCAAGTATTGAATGCATTTACTGAGCATACATTTCAGTAGGCCAACATTTTGGATTTTAAAATCATTTTTCATTTTTATAAAGTATTCTAATTCACTAAGATAATGACTTTCGTGTTTTCATTGGCTGTAAGCCATAATAATCAACAATTAACAGAAATAAACACTTGAAAGGGCATCCAATCTGCAGCGTCCAGATGTTACAGCATAGTGGATGGGATTTTATGAAATCTCATCTTCACTATGCGCTCAAAGATGCAGGTGGCAGACATGCGGGGCGTCTTTATAGACCACACCATGTCTATTTATCTTGCTGAGACACTCAAGACACCGCAAGTTAAATAGCACCATCCTTTTTTTAAGGATGTGGTGATTCGGCGTGTTCAATGAACACATGCGTGAATCTAATCCTATCCTGTGTGATACTGACTGCTGAGCCGTATATCTAATCCTATTCTGTGTGATACTGTCTGCTGAGCTGTGTATCTAATCCTATCCTGTGTGATCTTGTCTGCTGAGCTGTGTATCTAATCCTATCCTGTGTGATACTGTCTGCTGAGCTGTGTATCTAATCCTATCCTGTGTGATCTTGTCTGCTGAGCTGTGTATCTAATCCTATCCTGTGTGATACTGAATGCTGAGCCATGTATCTAATCCTATCCTGTGTGATACTTTCTGCTGAGCCGTGTATCTAATCCTATCCTGTGTTCTATTGTCTGCTGAGCAGTGTATCTAATCCTATCGTGTGTACTACTGTCTGCTGAGCTGTGTATCTAATCCTATTCTGTGTTACTGTCTGCTGATCCGGGTATGTAATCCTATTCTGTGTTACTGACTGCTGCACTGTGTATCTAATCCTATCCTGTGTGATACTGTCTGCTGAGCTGTGTATCTAATCTTATCTTGTGTGATACTGAGCTGTGTATCTAATCCCATCCTGTGTGATACTGTTTGCTGAGCCGTGTATCTAATCCTATCCTGTGTGATACTGACTGCTGAGCTGTGTATCTAATCCTATCCTGTGTGATACTGACTGCTGAGCTGCGTATCTAATCCTATCATGTGTGATACTGCCTGCTGAGCCATGTATCTAATCCTATCCTGTGTGATACTGACTGCTGAGCTGTGTATCTAATCCTATCCTGTGTGATACTGACTGCTGAGCTGTGTATCTAATCCTATCGTGTGTGATACTGACTGCTGAGCCGTGTATCTAATCCTATCCTGTGTGATACTGACTGCTGAGTCATGTGTCTAATCCTCTACTGTGTGATACTGACTGCTGAGCTGTGTATCTAATTCTTTCCTGTGTGATACTGACTACTGATCCGCGTATCTAATACTACTCTGTGTGATTCTGTGTGCTGAGCCGTGTATCTAATCCTATCCTGTGTGATACTGTCTGCTGAACCGTGTATCTAATCCTATCCTGTGTGATACTGTGTGCTGAGCCGTGTATCTAATCCTATCCTGTGTGATACTGACTGCTGAGCCGTGTATCTAATCCTATCCTGTGTGATACTGACTGCTGAGCCATGTGTCTAATCCTCTCCTGTGTGATACTGACTGCTGAGCTGTGTATCTAATCCTATCCTGTGTGATACTGACTGCTGAGCTGTGTATCTAATCCTATCCTGTGTGATACTGACTGCTGAGCCATGTGTCTAATCCTCTCCTGTGTGATACTGACTGCAGAGCCGTGTATCTAATCCTATCCTGTGTGATACTGACTGCTGAGCTGTGTATCTAATCCTATCATGTGTGATACTGACTGCTGAGCCGTGTATCTAATCCTATCCTGTGTGATACTGACTGCTGAGCTGTGTATCTAATCCTATCCTGTGTGATACTGACTGCTGAGCTGCGTATCTAATCCTATTCTGTGTGATACTGTCTGCTGAACCGTGTATCTAATCCTATCCTGTGTGATACTGTGCGCTGAGCCATGTATCTATTCCTATCCTGTGTGATTCTGTGTGCTGAGCCGTGTATCTAATCCTATCCTGTGTGATACTGACTGCTGAGCTGCGTATCTAATCCTATTCTGTGTGATACTGTCTGCTGAACCGTGTATCTAATCCTATCCTGTGTGATACTGTGCGCTGAGCCATGTATCTATTCCTATCCTGTGTGATACTGACTGCTGAGCTGTGTATCTAATCCTCTCCTGTGTGATACTGACTGCTGTGCTGTGTATCTAATCCTATCCTGTGTGATACTGTGTGCTGAGCCGTGTATCTAATCCTATCCTGTGTGATACTGACTGCTGAGCCGTGTATCTAATCCTATCCTGTGTGATAGCGACTGCTGAGCCATGTGTCTAATCCTCTCCTGTGTGATACTGACGGCTGAGCTGTGTATCTAATCCTATCCTGTGTGATACTGACTGCTGAGCTGTGTATCTAATCCTATCCTGTGTGATACTGACTGCTGAGCCGTGTATCTAATCCTATCCTGTGTGATACTGACTGCTGAGCTGTGTATCTAATCCTATCGTGTGTGATACTGACTGCTGAGCCGTGTATCTAATCCTATCCTGTGTGATACTGACTGCTGAGTCATGTGTCTAATCCTCTACTGTGTGATACTGACTGCTGAGCTGTGTATCTAATTCTTTCCTGTGTGATACTGACTGCTGATCCGTGTATCTAATACTACTCTGTGTGATTCTGTGTGCTGAGCCGTGTATCTAATCCTATCCTGTGTGATACTGTCTGCTGAACCGTGTATCTATTCCTATCCTGTGTGATACTGGCTGCTGAGCTGTGTATCTAATCCCATCCTGTGTGATAGTGACTGGTGAGCTGTGTATCTAATCCTATCCTGTGTGATACTGACTGCTGAGGTGTGTATCTAATCCTATCCTGTGTGATACTGTGTGCTGAGCCGTGTATCTAATCCTATCCTGTGTGATACTGACTGCTGAGCTGTGTATCTAATCCTATCCTGTGTGATACTGACTGCTGAGCTGTGTATCTAATCCTATCCTGTGTGATACTCACTGCTGAGCTGTATATCTAATCCTATCCTGTGTGATACTGACTGCTGACCTATGTATCTAATCCTATCCTGTGTGATACTGTGTGCTGAGCTGTGTATCTAATCCTATCCTGTGTGATACTGACTGCTGAGCCGTGTATCTAATCCTATCCTGTGTGATACTGGGCTCCCCCTGCAGTCTGTGTCAGAGGGTGGTCTGTGTTGGCACGGTAATAAATTGTGTTATTTCCAGCTTTACAGACGGACGATAACACCATAGAAATGATAAGAATAATAGGCCTCAGTTACCACAACTGAAAACTCAGTTATCACAACCAATCACAGATCAGCTTCTTTTAAGCAGCTCTAGTGAAATGAAAGATGCTTAGTGATTGGTTGCTATGTGGAGTGGGTGTGGCCGATACACACACACATACACACACATACATATACTCATTTTTATATATATAGAAACTTTTTGTATTGAAGAACTGAAATAAATGATGATGTTTTAATTTTGTGAGAAGCAACTGTATATTAGTGGCGAGAAAGTGGAGGGCATTAGGGAAAATTCAGTTTCAGTCATAACAAGATGCAAAAGCGGCACTGTTAGTGTGAATCAGTGTTCTAAACTGAATAGTCCGTCTGATCACAACTGACCGGGAGAGATAATTTTTATCTTTTAGACTGTTGTTAAAATTTTATAAAACACGTGCACTATTTTAATAAATGGGATGTTTTTGGTTACTTTTGTTTGACCATCCATTTCAATGGCAAGGTCACATTGAAATTCCTTAGGCTGTGTTTATGTTACAGAACTTGAAATGGGTTGGATTCAGTCCTAGGGGATCTCAGAGTTCTACATATGTCTTTTCAGTGGAACTGAATGCCGCACGCTCTGCTCCCGAGTGACGGCGGCAGTGCTGGATATTACCATGCGAGACCCGGCCGTGAATCTCGCAGGTGAGTATGAGCCCTTATGAGGGCAATGGCTGACATTGTTTTAGAGCATTGTGGTAATCTATTAATGAAATACTGAGCACATCAATAACAGAGACCAATTATTCAGATACAATTAGAATAGATAATCGGTAAAATATTAATAGAATGTATTCACTTACACAATGTCTTTTATCATTTCAAAGAGAATTTATAAAGTTGCCCTTTATGTTACATATACAGTGCAACAAAAGCCAAATAGTTCTAAAAGAGGGCAACAAAATCATCTGTACATTGACATAAAAAGATACAAAAATACTACAAAATATGTCACATATTTCAGGAATTCTGTGTTATTTCACATGCATTTTTAAAGTGGCACTTATCGTGCAACGTAAAGGTCATTTCAGCAAAAACATGATAAGAAATACTGATCCATGACTTGAGGTTATTATTTAATGAGCATTACACACCTAGGGCTGATCTTATGACTTTTAATAAGACGTAGATATATGTAGTTTTTTTACAGTAAGCCTATGGCACAGTCATTAAGCAAAATGTGAAGATATTATGGTAAGATTTATATCTCGATGCTACAAAAATAAAGTAGTACAAAAAGAATACTAATTTTATCATTATCAATGAAGATGACTATCCATGATCTCAATTTTCTTTCGGAAAGCACAATGTCTGTCAATGGCTTCTATCTAATATTTTTGCTCATTCTCATCCAGCCTTAAACTGCAGTACCAGAGACAACCCATATCAAGGGGTGCTTCCGGAGAAAATAGCGCAAATAGGGTCTTATCCAAGACACAAATGGTTTAACCCCTTAACCCCCAAGGGTGGTTTGCACGTTCATGACCGGGCCAATTTTTACAATTCTGACCACTGTCCCTTTATGGCCGGGGTCACACTAACCTGCGCAAAATACGGTCCGTAGTTTACAGGCGTAATACGAATGAATGACCCCTAAATAGTGCTCCGTAGGTCATCCGTAAGCAAGGTGCGGTCGCGTATTTTGCACATGTCAGCATCCGTATGTAATCCGTATGGCATCCGTATGAAATCCGTATGGCGAGATTTTCTCGCAGCCTTGCAAAATGGACATTTAACGGTTTTGAGGCCTACTAACTATTTAAATCATTAGCCTGCACTGTATTTATTGGCTCAGGAACAGGTGGCAGCCTCCATTCTGTCCATTTCCTGAGCAGGTTCTCTTCAACTGGCTTTTGTCATGGTGCTTTGGCCAACCATACCCAGTGATAGTGGATCCACGGAGGAGGAGACGCATGTGGGTACATCCACTTTTGAGGCAACGACTCACAAGAGGTCATTTTCACCGCCTCTATTATTCTCTGTGGGAGCATCCTGTCAAATTCTACCAATACTCTCGCATGAGCCTTGCAACATTTGCTACACTCTTGGAGACAGTGCGCCCTTGGATAACCTTTCAGGATACATGGATGCGCAAGCTATATCTGCAGAGGAGCGACTTGTACTCACAATACGGTATGTACTACACAACCACATTCTCTATGTTCATGATGTGTTGGCCAAAGTTTGAATTTTTGCCTTCTTGGAGTAGGTTTTAGGTCCTCATCTTAGTCCACATATGTTTCAACTTACAGACACGAATGTTGTGTGGAATATGTACTGAATATCACTTACTCATTGTGCAAAGCAAGATGTGTGTGTTATTTGCTCTGAAATCTTACCAAGTTTGGTATGTATGGACCTGTTTGTTTTGTAAATATGTGCATTCGACAATCATCCTTTTCTGTTGGTCTTCAGCTTCCTGGCCACTGGCCTGTCTTATGCTGCCCTCCACCCTGAGTTTATGATTGGAAGATCAACCATATCTGGCATAGTCAGGTCAACATGTATTGAAATATGGACAAGACTATATCAAGTCGTCATGCCCGAGGCCAGGATGGAAGACTGGTTGAGGATATCAAGGGACTTTGAGGAAGAATGCCAGTTTCCAAATTGTATTGGGGCCCTTGATGGCAAACATATCTGGGGGCGTAAGCCGCTGAACTCTGGCTCCCAATTCTTCTATTATAAACAATATTTTTCTGTTGTATTGTTGGCTCTGGCCGACCCTCAATACAAGTTTATAATTGTTGACATTGGGGCCTATGGAAGGACGGGAGACTCTAGAGTCTTCAATACTTCCATTATGGCTCGGCGGCTATGCACCAACCAGTTGGATCTACCACCACCACGCCAGCTATCAGGCTCCACTCAAGAATCTGTCCCTTATGTTCTTGTGGCAGATGAGGCCTTTCAGTTAACGCGCAATGTCATGAGGCCATATCCCCGGCGCAACCTTCACCACAGGTGCAGGATATTTAACTTGCGCCTATCACGTGCTCAGCGACTGGTGGAGTGTTCCTTTGGCATTCTTTGTGCCAAATGGCGGGTACTCCAGTCTGCCATTCAGCTGAGTGAACAAAATGTTAATGAAGTAGTGAAAGCCTGTGTGGTACTTCATAACTTCACCAGGATACATGATTGTTCCTCCTCTGCTGGTGTTGTTCGTAGGCCAGACAATGTGAGTAGGGTGAGACCACCTATCAGCCATCAACGTAGACCGATCTCTGGCCTCAATGTGCGTGATCATTTCACTAATTACTTTATGGCACCTCAGAGGGCACCTTCTTTGCAAGAGCATGCTGGATCTATGTTGGCAATGTTGGTTTGACGTGTGTCAAAATATATATATATTTCTACCCCTTCTGAATCTATGACTGTTGCTTTGATTTGATAAGCGTATTTTGATATGGGTTTGGACAATTAAGACAGAGACGTAAAGTGTAGTTGGCCAATTTTTACTTTTGGCTTTTTTGTGGTTTTTTTTTTAGTTTGTAAGGCAAACATATTCTTGCCCTATGAAAAACTTGGGCAATGGCCCAAATTGGGCTTTTGGCATATTTCAACATTGTTGTTCAAACAAAATTACAAACATATCCTACAACATGCATAGTGCAATAACAACATTGCAACCGTACACATTTGGAATCCAAAGTAAAAAAAGAGGAGTTATCCATCATCAAAATGAGCTACACAAGATAATACTAACATTTATTCTGAAGGTTTTCAAATCATATTAATAAGCCACCATGACAGGCAAGGCTACCTTACGCGTTTCTGACACATATTACATGTCTGTAATAAACACAATATTTCACCGCACTATACTGGGAAAGTCAAAGGATCAAATTAGAAGACTGACTTGATAATACATAGAGAGAGCGTGATGGTCTTGAGGCTGTTTGCCTTGATTTTGGAATATAGTTAGCTGGCCTAAATTGGACTAAGAGAATATGAACAGCACGCCTTTTCTATGCATTATCAAGTGAGTACTCTATTTTGATCCTTTGACTTTGCCAGTATAGCCCCGTGAAATATTGTATTTTTTACAGACATGTAATATGTCTCAGAAACGCATAAGGTAGCCTTGCCTGTCATGGTGTCTTAATCATATGATTTGAAAACCGTCATAAGAAATGTTAGTATTATCTGTTTTAGCTCATTTTGCTGCTGGATAAAACCTCTTTTTTACTTTGCCTTGGGATTTTAACCACCAGTTCAAACACACTGGACATCTCCTCCCATCAGACCGATTAAGAACAGTCATGTACAGTATGGGTTTACTAATTCCATGTTTTAAGCCACTTGTAAATTGTGGAATGTTGGGGAAGGAGAAGGCGGAGGAGCAGTCTGTGGTTGGTGCTGACTACTTTGAGCAACATCGCCCTGTGTGGGTGCATACTGTTGCCCATGCTGTTGGTACTGACCTTCCTCCTGTGATTGTTTGGGGGTAGTGGACATAGTAATACTGCTGAGGGGCATCTTGTTGGGGCGGGTAGGCCCGTGTCTCATACCCACCAATATAGCCATGTCGTCCCCAACCAGGATGGGACCAGCCTCCAACACTAGGTGGGAATAAGTGGCCATATTGGTGGGGTTGGCTAGAGCCAGAAATCTGTTGCTGCTGTTGGGAAGGTTGGGTAGGGGGAGGAAGGGGGTGAGGTGTATGCCCACGTATTAGAGGATGTTCAGACCCTGCTTGAGCAAGCATCTGTGTGGGTGGTCTCATGCACATTAGATTTCGGGGGGAAAGCTGCCACCTCTCCAGATATTCGAAAAGCTCATATGGGGTATTGGGGGGGTGCTTGCATCAAGCAGGATCTGAAAACATCCCCTAATACGGAGCCTGACCTCACGGGAAAGGGCACGGAGATAAAGGGTCAGGCTACGTGAGTAGGCCTCCTCCCCATCATCTGTAGTGACTCTAGATAAATAATTTAGCACCCCTGTGTCCACATTGGTCCTGCTCTCTTGAACAGCGACCTGGCGCCTTCTTCAGCCTCGCCAGGATGTAACAGCAGCCTGTGGGGATCCCCTGATCTGGCCAGTTGGGCTGCTGCTCAAGTTGCCCGGCTCTTCCAGGATGGGTGATGGGGCAGCACAGACCGTCCTGGTGGTGTGGTTTGTTGGGCAGCCAATGGGTTCTCCTGTGATGACTCATCTTCTGCCATGCTTCTTGTGGGGGGAGAAGATGGGCCAGCCACCTCATCCCCTACAGGATCAATTATGGGCTCTGTCTCTGAGGCCGTTCCTCGATCCGTAAGGTTGGATTGAGTTCTGCTATGAAATAGAACAAAGGCAAAAATACATCAATATTTTTGGCTCTGTAAAGTGTAATGTGTAATGTGGTGTGAGGTATCTACTTACGGTCTCAGATCCAGAAATGGGGCGAGGAAGGAGAGGCGGTCGTAATAGATAAATTTTCGTTTTACGTATCCCGCATCCCCACTGCTGGCGTTCCCGGCAGTATTGGTCCCGGATGCTTCGCCAGCGTTTCATCACATCTTCCACTGCAATGTGACAGGAAATATTGTCAAATTCACATATTTGATAGGTCACATTTGCTACCAGTAGTCTAGGCATGGGGCCTTCTGGGGTGTGCTTTCTACCCATGGTGGCATATCTAATTGGGAAGATACACAGGGTCTCTTTAGCTACACTTAATAATTGGTTTGTCTAGGAGGATGAGGAGCTTGTGGCCTAAACCCAAATTATGGCTGTGTGAATCCACGTGTCACATCCAAATCTAACGGCCTCATGAGGAAAAAAGTACATGCACAGGAAGGAGGGTGCTGATTCTATATTCCTTTTTTGTTGTGCGCTAAGGTTACTCATGTTTTGTCTTGTACTTACGAATTTTATGCTGCTCCTCACGTGGTCAATCACCAAAGTCATGGTACATCTGGCGACAGATGCACCTCCATGACGCCTCCTTTCTTGCCCGGTTGGAATAATTGGCATCGCGTTGGTCCCAGATTTCGGGACGCTCCTGCACCAGGGCTATTAACATCTCCACATTTATGTAAGTGGACGCCATGAATTTTTTTCCCCAATGTGAAGCTTACTGTTGCCACATGGGTTTTTTTTGCCTTCCTCTGGATCAACATGTTAGGGCAAGTTAGGATAGGATATGGGTTGAACTAGATGGACTTAAAGTCTCCCTTCAACCTTAATAACTATGTTACTATGTTGCTATGATGCTGCTGTACTCCGTGGAGGCGTCCTTCCTGGATGTCTGGAGCGCTTTTTGAGCTCATTCACATATCTAGGCTTCCTGATGATGGATTGGCCATTTCCTGTCACCAGCCAAAAGACCTGCATATTGCTCGCAGGTCACACGTCTGGTCCGTGTGTAATCCGTATTTTTTGCGCACCCATAGACTTGCATTGGCGTACTACGGCCGTAGTATGCTGACAATCGCAGCATGCTGCAATTGGCACGGAGCATAGAATATGGATGAGAAATATACGGCTGGTGCGAGGGACCCCATAGAGAATCATTGGTCCGTGTCTAATGCGTGCTTTTAGCGCCTCTCACTCGGCCGTATTCCTCGCCAGTGTGACCCCGGCCTATGAGGTAATAACTCTGGAACGCTTCCATGGATCCCACTGATTCTGACAATGTTTTCTTGTGACATATTGTACTTCATGGTAGTGGTAAAATTTCATTCAAATAACTTGCGTTTATTTGTGAAAAAAACGGAAATTTGGCAAAACTTTTGAAAATTTCACAATTTTCCAACTTTGAATTTTTATGCCCATAAATCACAGAGATATGGCACAAAAAAAACTTAATAAGTAACATTTCACATATGTTTACTTTACATCAGCACAATTTTGGAACCAAAATTTTTTTTTGTTAGGAAGTTCTAAGGGTTAAAAGTTGACCAGTGATTTCTCATTTTTGCAACACCATTTTATTTTTACGGACCACATCACATTTGAAGCCACTTTGAGGGGTCTATATGATAGAAAATACCAAAAAGTGACACCATTCTAAAAATTGCACCCCTTAAGGCGCTCAAAACCACATTCAAGAAATTTATTAACCCTTCAGGTGCTTCACAGGAATTTTTTGAATGTTTAAAAAAATGAACATTTAACTTTTTTTTCACAAAAAAATTACTTCAGGTCCAATTTTTTTTATTTTCCCAAGGGTAACAGGAGAAATTGGACTGCAAAAGTTATTCTGCAATTTGTCCTGAGTACGCTGATACCTGAAATGTGGGGGGAACCACTGTTTCGGCACATGGCAGAGCTTAGAAAGAAAGGAGCGCCGTTTGACTTTTTCAATTCAAAATCGGCTGGAATTCAGATCAGACACCATGTCACGTTTGGCGAGCCCCTGACGTACCTAAACAGTGGAAACCCCCCAAAAAGTAACCCCATTTTGGAAACTAGACCCCCCCAAGGAACTTATCTAAATATGTGGTGAGAACTTTGAACCCACAAGGGCTTCACAGAAGTTTATAACGTACAGCCGTACAATAAAAAAAATCATATTTTTTCCACAAAAACGATCTTTCACCCCCAATTTTTATTTTCCCAAGGGTAACAGGGCCCTAAAAGTTATTGTGCAATTTGTCCTGAGTACGCTAATACCCCATATGTGGGAGAAAACTACTGTATGGGGACACGTCGGGGCTCGGAAGGGAAGTAGTGACGTTTTGGAATGCAGACTTTTTGGAAAGCCCCTAATGTGCCTAAACAGTGGAAACCCCCCACGAATGGCACTATTTTGGAAACTAGACCCCCAAGGAACTTATGTAGATGTGTGGTGAGCACTTTGAACCCCCAAGAGCTTCACAGAAGTTTATAATGCCACGGCGTGAAAATAAAAAAATCATATTTTTCCCAAAAACATGATCTTTTAGTCCCCAATTTTTTTTTCATTTCCCAATGGTAACAGGAGAAATTGGACCCCAAAAGTTGCTGTCCAATTTGTCCTGAGTACGCTGATACACCATATGTGGGTGAAAACTACTGTATGGGCATACGTCAGGGCTCGGAAGGGAAGTAGTGACGTTTTGGAATGCAGACTTTGATGGAATGGTCTGCGGATGTCATGTTGCCTTTGGAGAGCCCCTGATGTACCTAAACAGTGGAAACCCCCCACAAGTGACCCCATTTTGGAAACTAGACCCCCTAAGGAACTTATCTAGATGTGTGGAGAGCACTTTAAACCCCTCAGTGCTTCACAGAAGTTTATAATGCCCGGGCGTGAAAATAAAAAAATCATATTTTTTCCACAAACATAATCTTTTAGTCCCCAATTTTTTTATTTTCCCAAAGGTAACAGGAGAAATTGGACCCCAAAAGTTGTTGTCCAATTTGTCTTGAGTATGGTGATACCCTATATGTGGGAGAAAACTACGTGGGAAGTAGTGACGTTTTGGAATGCAGACTTTGATGGAATGGTCTGCGGGTGTCATGTAGCATTTGGAGAGCCTCTGATGTGCCTAAACTGTTGAAACTCCTCACAAGTGACCCCATTTTGGAAACTAGACCCCCCAAGGAACTTATCTAGATGTGTGGTGAGCACTTTGAACCCCCAAGTGCTTCACAGAAGTTTATAACTCCCGGGCGTGAAAATAAAAAAATCATATTTTTTTTCCACAAAAATGATATTTTTGCCCCCAATTTTTTATTTTCCTAAGGGTAATAGGAGAAATTGGACCCCAAAAGTTGTTTTGCAATTTGTCCTGGGTAGGCTGATACCCCATATGTGGGAGTAAAACACTGTTTGGGCGCATGGCAGAGCTTGGAAGGGAAGGAGCACCATTTGACTTTTTCAACGCAGAATTGGCTGGAATTGAGATCAGACACCATGTTGCGTTTGGAGAGCACTTGATGTGCCCAAACAGTGGAAACCCCCCAATTCTAACTCCAACCCTAACCCCAACACACCCCTAACCCTAATATCAGCCCTAACCCTAGCCCTAACCCTAGCCCTAACTCTAATCCTAACCCTAACCCTAGCTCTAACCCTAGCCCTAACCCTAATGGGAAAATGGAAATAAATACATTTTTTAATTTTATTACTTTTCCCTAACTAATGGGGTGATAAAGGGGGGTTTGACTTACTATTTATAGCGGGTTTTTATATTTGGCAGCTGTCGCACGCTAAAAGACGCTTTTTATTGTAAAAATAGTTTTTGCCATCACAACATTTTGAGAGCTATAATTTTTCCATATTTTGACCCACTGAGTCATGTGAGGTCTTATTTTTTGTGGGACGAGTTGACTTTTAATTGGTACCATTTTCGGGCACGTGACATTTTTTGGTCGCTTTTTATTCCGATTTTTGGGACGCAGAATGAACAAAAACCAGCATTTCAAGAATTTCTTTTAGGGGGTGCGTTTACACAGTTCCACGTGCGGTAAAATTGATAAGGCATACCTCATTTATGTCTTTTTTTCTGTTTTGACGCTTTTATGCAATAAAAACAATTTTATATAAAAAATAATTATTTTTGCATCGCTTTATTCTGCGAGCTATAACTTTATTTTTTCGCTGATGACACTGTGTGGTGGCTCGTTTTTTGCGGGACAAGATGAGGTTTTCAGTGGTAGCTTGGTTATTTATATCCATCTTTTTGATCGCACGTTATTGCACTTTTTGTTGATGATAAAGCTTTATTTTTTGGTTGGCCTTTTATTTTTATTTTTCAAGGGGTTCGCTAAGGGGGTTAACTAATGGGACAGTTTTATAGGGCAGGTCGTTATGGATGCGGCGATACCCAATATGTTTACTTTTATTGTTTTTTTTATTTCCAAAAAATGAATTTATTAGGGAATTTTTTTTTTTTTTATTTATTTAGCGATTTTTTTTTATAAATTATTTTTACACTTTTTTTTAACTTTATTACAATGTCCCAGGGGGGTCACAACTGTCATGTGACAGATCGCTGTGACAGATCAGCGATCTGTCACAGGCAGTGCAGAAGGCTTCCTCGTGCCTGCGCTTTGCAGGCACTGAGGAAGCCAGCTCCCTGCAGGCCCCCGAAGGTCACCGCCGCCATTTTGGATCAGGGGACCTGCATGGAAGGAGGCCCCCGCAGCAGCGCTGCACATTGCGCTGCTATGGGGGTCTCAGGGAAACACGGAGGGAGCCCCCTCCCTGCCGATGCTTCCCTAAATCCCCGGTACACTGCGATCATGTTTGTTCGCAGTGTGCAAGGGGTTAACATGTCGGGGCAGTCCGTGACTGCCCCTGACACATAGTGCCGGGTGTCAGCTGTGATAATCAGCTGACACCCGGCCGCGATCAGCGGCGCTCACCACGTGGGCGCCGCTGATCGCTATGACGTACTATTTCGTCCCTGGGATTTAAGTCCCAGGTCACATGGACGGGATAGTACGTCATATGGCAGAAAGGGGTTAATACAATTTTGTACAACACTGTTTTTTCAAATCACTTTTAGTACAAAATTACTTATAGCCATGCCTAACAATAAGTTGGTCAATTATGCAAATATATCTTATGGGGAATGTTGCATTAAAATAAGACTCCCGCAAGTTAGACTCCCGCAGGAAAAAAAATAGATTACTTACCAATATAAAGAACATTGGATATATAATTTCACGTCATTTATTTATTGAAAATTTTATGTCAATAAAATAGGATTCTGCTGTTGATAAATAGTCCTCCCAGTCATCCTGCTGGTAAGAAATAAAACAGCACAGGTATTGTTAAAGAGTTTGGCTAGTTCTTTCATTTTGGCCGTTGGATTGTGGATGGAAGGCAGTAGACAAATTGACAGTAACTCCTAAAGCTGTACAGAAGCTTTTCCAAACTCTCGATGTAAACTGAACAGTGAATACCTCTATCAGAAATTACATTGTCAGGAAGTCCATGCAGCCTAAATATCTCTCTGACCATTAATTCTGCGGTTTGTTCAGCAGTAGGAATCCCTTAATTGGAATAAAATGGGCCATCTTTGTGACCCGATCCACTACAACCAGAATAACAGTCATTTCTTTAGATGGAGGAAGGTCCACGATAAAAGCCATTGAGACTGATCTCCAAGGTCAGGATGGAACTGGAAGAGGTTGAAGGAGTCCTAAAGGAGAAGATTGCGGTGTCTTGCTCCGTGCACTTGTTAAACAGGAGGAACCATATTTTCTCACATCCTTCCTACAATTAGGCCATCAAAAAGAACAAAACAGTAGCTGCTGTGACAAAACGCAGAGTCTGAGGCGTCTACTTCGACAATAAACTGCAGTTCAGGATTTGGATGGACTAGTATCTTGGTTAACAAGGAACTGTCCAGCAAGCTGAAATAGCTCAAAGGGAAGAGCTGGTGCACCAGAGGTGCTGGGTTCGAGTCCTGACAAGGAACAAGCTGTCAGTCAATACTCCCTTCAGCCAAGCACACACATGGTCAAACATCAGACCAGTAATTGACATGATCCATCTGCTTATATCTTTTCTACTACCACTATTTGCATATGCATATCTAACCATTGTATACTGTATGTATATCCATTGTGTATACGAGGGGCGATCCAAAAGTAATGATAATCAATAATAAACAATGAATATAGTCAAAAATTTTTTTTATTTTTCTACATAGTCTCCTAACAAGTCTATACATTTAGTCCATCTCTTTTCTAAACTTAGAATTCCCTTCGAAAAAAATTCTTGATCTTGACCCTCAAAAAACTCCCCAACAGCGGTTATCACGTCGCTATTGTCGTCAAAGTCCTTGACCCGGAGGTGTTCCTTGAGCCGAGGAAAGAGAAAGAAGTCACTGGGGGCTAGATCTGGCAAATAGGGGGGGTGTTCCACCAGTTCAAAGCCCGCTTCTTGAATGGTAGCCATGGCAACTGCAGCTTTGTGAGCCGGTGCGTTATCTTGGTGAAACAGCACTCCAGCCCGCAGTTTGCCGCGCCTTTTCTCCTTGATAGCCTCCCGCAATCTTCTTATTTGTTCTGCGTAGTAGGAGCCTGTAATAGTGGCTCCCTTCTCCAAATAGTCCACCATAATAATTCCTTCAGCATCCCAAAAACGGATGCCATAACCTTCCCTGCTGAGCTTGACACTTTGAATTTCTTCGGCGTCGGTTCGTCGGCTCGTTTCCATGTCATCGATTGTTGTTTAGTTTCGGGATCAAAGTGGTGGATCCAGGTCTCATCCATGGTCAAAAAACGTGACAAAAAATTCTCTTTGTCTGCTTGGAACTTTTCGAGATTTGCTATTGAAATGTCAACTCGTTTCTTCTTTTGCTCGTCGGTTAACATTTTTGGCACCCAACGCGCGGAGACCTTTCTCATATGCAATTCTTTTGCAAGGATTCTTTGAATACTGCCATATGAGATCCCAGTGACCTCAGCTACATGCCGGATAGTCACTCTTCGATCTGCCAACACAACTTCTTCAACTTTTTTCACGTTTTCTTCATTGAGGGACATGGATGGGCGTCCTTCGCGATGTTCATCTTCCGTCAGTGTTCTTCCCAGCTTAAATTCCTTGGCCCAGCATGCAACTGTGGAATATGGAGGAGAAGAGTGCCCCAATGTTTCCACTAAGTCGCTGTGTATGTCTTTGGTAGACATTTTTTTCAAGCAGAGGTATTTGATGACAGCTCTGAGCTCGTTTTTTTCCATTTTGATGTTCACTCCTTGGCAGTTCATATTCAAATGAATGTAGCTCCTGGGAATCGTGGTCTAGTTAAGTGATTTTTTTTTCCTGGACTAGTGAGTACCTAACAGAGAAGAAAACATTTTATTTTAATTTCTGTGTGCAATAGAAATAACCGATTATCATTACTTTTGGATCGCCCCTCGTATAGTGTATTTTCTAGTGTGCCCTTAAGGTGATTAAATATTTAATTTAACCTTGGGCTGCTCTTTTATCCACAAATCCACACATCCTTTTCTTGGCTTAACATTCCATGTTACTTGTGTTGGTTTCTGGCCCGATATAATACCATTAATGGACCAGGTTTACAGTGAATGAGAGCAGGCGCTGAGAAGCCTCCAGCACTGCCTGTCAGATCACTGATCTGACACAGTGCAGTGCAAGGTGTCAGATCAGCGATTTGACTTTATATAGTAATGTCCCACCCTGGGACAAAGTAAAAGAGTTAAAAAAAAAATTAACGTGTAAAAATCATTTTTAAAAAAATCCTAAATAAAGAAAAAAAAATATTCCCCAATAAATACATTTCTTTATGTAAAAAAAAAACAATAAAAGTACACATATTTAGTATTACCATGTCCGTAATGACCGGTCGTATAAAACCGTTCCACTAGTTAACCCCTTTAGTGAATTCCTTAAACAAAAAAATGCTTTATCATCATACCGCCGAACAAAAAGTGGAATAACATGCAATCCAAAACACGAATATAAATAAACATGGTACCGCTGAAAATGTCATCTTGTCCCGCAAAAAAACGAACCACCACACAGTGTCATCAGTGAAAAAATAAAAAAGTTATAGCTCGCAGAATAAAGAGATGCAAAAATAATTATTTTTCATATAAAATTGCTTTTATTGTATTAAAAAATATATAAATGAGATATTGCTGTAATCGTACTGATCCGAAAAATAAAACCGCTTCATCAATTTTACCACACATCGAACGGTATAAATGCCCCCCCCCCAAAAGAAATTCATGGAATGCTGTTTTTTTTTTTTCATTCTGCCTCTCAAAATTCGTAATAAAAAGTGATCAAAAAAAGTCATGTGGTAGGAAATGGTACCAATAAAAATAAAAATGTCAACTCGTCCAGCAAAAAATAAGTGGGCCAGAATATGGAAAAATTATAGCTCTCAAAATGTGGTGATGCAAAAACTGTTTTTTGCAGCAAAAAGCGTCTTTTAGCGTGTGACAGCTGCCAAACAAAAAAACCTGCTTTAAATAGTAAATCAAACCCTCCTTTATCACCCCCTTAGTTAGGGAAAAATAATACAATTAAAAAATGCATTTATTACCATTTTCCCATTAGGGTTAGGGTTAAGGCTAAGGTTAGGGTTAGGGCTAGGGTTAGGGTTGGGATTAGGGTTAAGGGTGTGTTGGGGTTAGAGTTGGAGTTAAAATTGGGGGGTTTCCACTGTTCAGACACATCAGGGGCTCTCCAAATGCGACATGGCGTATGATCTCAATTCCAGGCAATTCTGCATTGGAAAAGTCAAACAGTGCTCCTCTTCTGAGCTCTGCCATGCGCCAAAACAGTGGTTTACCCCCACATATGAGGTATCAGCGTACTAAGGACATATTGCTCAATAACTCTTGGGTTCCAATTTCTTCTGTTACCCTTTGGCAAATAAAAACGGGGAGGCAAAAATATCATTTTTGTGGAAAAAAATATGATTTTTTATTTTTATGGCTTTACGTTCTAAACTTCTGTGAAGCACTTGGGGGTTCAAAGTTCTCCCCACACATCTAGATAAGTTCCTTGGGGGGTCTAGTTTCCAAAACGGGGTTACTTGTTGGGGGTTTCCACTGTTTAGGTACATATGGGGTATCAGCGTGCTCAGTACAAATTTACCCTTGGGAAAATGAAAAAAAATTGGACCTGAAATAATTTTTTTGTGAAAAAAAGTTAAATGTTCATTTTTTTTTAAACATTCAACAAATTCCTGTGAAGCACCAGAAGGGTTAATAAACTTCTTGAACGTGGTTTTGAGCACCTTGAGGGGTGCAGTTTTTAGAATGGTACCACTTTTGGGTATTTTCTATCATATAGACCCCTCAAAGTGACTTCAAATGTGATGTGGTCCCTAAAAAAAAGGTGTAAAAATTAGAAATCGCTGGTTAACTTTTAACCCTTATAACTTCCTAGCAAAAAATTTTTGGTTCTAAAATTGTACTGATGTAAAGTAAACATGTGGGAAATGTTACTTATTAAGTATTTCGTGAGCCATATCTCTGTGATTTAAGGGCATGAAAATTCAAAGTTGAAAAATTGCAAAATTTTAAAAATTTTCACCAAATTTCCATTTTTTTTTTACAAATAAACACAAGTCATATCAAATAAATTTTACCACTAACTTGAAGTACAATATGTCACGAGAAAACAATGTCAGAATCACCAGGATCCATGGAAGCGCTCCAGAGTTATTACCTCATAAAGGGACAGTGGTCAGAATTGTAAAAATTGGCCCGGTCATTAACGTGCAAACCACCCTTGGGGGTAAAGGATACAAATTCTTGTCATATTTGCAATGTATGCTTTGTCATAGTCACATACCTCATAATTTATTCATTTAGGTTAATTTTCCCCCTTGTTAGGGGTCACTTCACTTTTATTTGCTCTCACCAACATATCTCTCATAGTATTTCACTGTTTGTATTAACATACACTTTTTCCACACTCACTATTTGTTTCTGTCAGATTACATGTTCTGTTTCTTTAAAATTTGTCCCCCGGTCTTCTAAGCATTCACAGATCTTTTTCTCCCTTTGTCTTCTATACCTATCTGCTTGTGCGCATGCGTGCTGGCGGCCTGTTGCTTAGCATTGCCGATGGCGTCTTCTCTCGGCTCTGGGCTGATCTCTGTCTGCGGTCCCGCTCATGTGACCACACGCTGACGGCACCGTATGACGTGGATCTCCCCATCCAATTAAGCCTTTGGCAGTGCTAACTTCCAGGATTGATCAGTGTCACATGCGCCAACCCAAAGCAGTTTTACATCCAACACTCACTGTGGCATGGATAGATCGATATTAACTATTTATAGGCAATGCTCCTAATTTGATGCCACTCCCCCGGAAAAAGGCACTGCGCCAAAACATACATTGGGGCAGCGGCACCACAACCCTCAGGTAACATCAGACACATTTTTCTACTGTTCCATCACCCAGTTTTGTCTTCTACCTTACCTACCTTTAATATGTCCATGGAATTGTTTATTTGCACTATGCACTTGCACTTTTGAGCCATCTATAACCTGTTTACTCTTCCTGTTTGTTGCCTGTTCTAGTTGTGGTTCCACTATTTGGCTTACCACTGTCATTTTAGGCACATATGAAGTTCTATCTCCAATGTGGAAGAGGTGTGGGGACACATGGCGTTCTATAACCACTGTGGATGTGAGGTAGGGACATGTGAATCTCCATCACCACTGTGGATGTGGATTGGAGTGCAGTGATTATGCCGCTTTCCACAGATGAGGACACAGGACTCAGCTCTGTTATTTCTAATACTGGAGTGATGATGGAGGTCAGTGCTGTGGCAGATACTGAAAGTTAATTAGTGTGTAGTTGGCAGGCAGAGAGCGGTGCTGAACGCTGAAGCCGGGTGGCGCCAGTTTGGCCGTGAGGTTAGATAATAAAGCGCAGGGAGCTGTCAAGTTTGGTAGAGGTAAACAAAGTGGGTGCAGGGAATTAAGTGAAATTCAGGAGGAGCGAAAGATAGAAACAAAAAAACAAAAATTTATAGGGATTCTGTATATTACAATACAGCACAGATTAGCTTAAAAATAAGTTTGGATATCAACCTCTTTAAGGCAGAAAAACCCACAAACAAGTGAGCTGCAGTAAAGGCCTGGCAAAGTATCACAATTGATGAACAATTGATGAACGGCGCATCCCTAAAAATAATAATGTAATTAAAATGCCAGTAATAAAACACTAAACATTAGTTTATTAAAAACCTCAAAAGTGTTATGCGTTCAACAGTTGATTTTTTTCAGTGGTGCTGGATGATTCTTTCTGCCCAGATTAAGACATACAATCATTCATCCACGTGAGCTCAGTATTGTCTTGTGTGTGGATGATGGTAGACTTTTACTATTTTTTACATATATCTATTGCTTTTAGATGTGATACTAGCTTACAATTTGCAATTTAACAATACTATATGACATAGTGTAAATTACAGCAGAATTATATTTGCAAATAAATATATTTAGCATTCCTTGGCCTATTATTTTTCATTCCATTCTTAAACAGATGGCATCAACATTACTTTCTAAGTAAAGAAATGCCTCAAAGAGCATTTTGATCAATCAGTAACTAAAACCCATGTTGTATAGACTCTTTATATTGGATCCAATATTCAGGATTTCCGCTCTAGCGTCATTCATCTGAAACCCTTATTAGGCCGCTTCATTTCTTCCCTCCTTTCATTCCACAGAGCCAGAATAGGTGTATCATTCTTTTCTCATAATCTTGCCAGCTGTGTATCTCAAGTAGTGAATACTGTGCTATGTCAGTGGTGACATGCCTCTTGGAAGTTGTCCAAGCTCCTCTGCTTGATCGCAGTCATCGCAGATACCATGGGCAAGTCTTTGTTTCCAGCAAGTCTTTATTCGGCCAAGGCAACAAGCTTTAATTCACTGACTTAACAATTTCATACCATTTCACATCTGCCTTTCCCCGTGTTAGTTTTAATATGAAGCTGTATGTCTGCACATTCTGTAAGTTTGGTCATTTGCTATAGAAACAGAAAGAAAATATTAACTATGGGATTTTCTATGGATTGAATGACTGCTCCTAAACATGATGGATTGTTGAATATATAGAGCTGAAAGGAAGCTTAAAGGGGTTGTGGGAGCAAAACAATGCTTTTTTAAGACTGCTATCACTAGCTCTGTGCTCTGGCTGAGAGATGTGAGGCCCGTTAATAACATATAGATTCTCTAATTGGACATTTAGGCAGAACTTAATTCTAAAAAATATATTTTTAAATGCAACTGGGTATGGTCATATATAGAAAAGCACAGTAAAACAAACATATAAAAATACTCTGTTTTAAAGAAGTAACAGTAAACAGCAAGTGCTAGTAAAAAGATGATAAAAAACAGGGTATTTGGTTGATACATTTTTTGCAAAAATGTACACTAAGGCCTCTTTCACTCTTCAGTTTTTTACAATCAGTCACAATCCGCCAGGTTTTGAAAAAAACGGATCCGCAATTTTCTTTTGAGGATCCGTTTTTTTCCCCATTGACTTTCATTATGGGCGGATTGTGACGGATTGCCGTCCGTTGCATCCGTTTTTTTTGCGGATCTGCCAAAAGTTGCTGTCCGTCACCATCCTCAAAGATTTCAAAACGGAGCTTGCAACGGTTTTTTTTCTGGCCGATCCTCCAGACACTCATTTAACCCGAAATTCTTTCTGGCTGCCAGACAAAAAAAAAAAAATCTCTCTCTCTCTCTCTCTCTCTCTCTCTCTCATTATGACTGATGCAAAAAACTGAAGTGTGAAAGAGGCCTTATAAGCCGCTCTACCAAACACATGGGCCATGCACACACCAAACGAGTCTGTAGGACAGTGGTCACACCACCAAAAGACTGAAACATAGAAAAACATCAAGTTAACCCATATCAGAGCAGTGCCTAACTGGAGTATGACCCATGTGTTTGCATATAATTGGTTTCTTGTTTTTTGCAAGATTATGGAGGTTTTCCACCCCTCCCTTGTGGACCATGCACATAAAGGCCGTCCTCTACAGCATGTCCACATCGGACATTACCTGTCTGAATCCTGCTCATATAGTTACTATACACATGACCAGGTTTTTAAATACATCAGTTAGGGACTTCTCTGATATGGGTTATCTTGATGTTTGGTAGAGAGGCTTAGTGTACATTTTTTGCAAAAAAACATATCAACCAAATACCCTGTTTTTTATCATCTTTTTATTAGCACTTGCTGTTTACTGTTACTTCTTTACAACAGAGTATTTTTATACGTTTGTTTTACTGTGCTTTTCTATGTTTCAGTCTTTTGGTGGTGTGAACACTGTCCTACAGACTTGTTCACTGTGTGCAGGGCCCATTTGTTTGTATATAATTGGTATGGTCATATGCTATACATTGTACACTGAAACATAATGACAATAATGCCATCAAGTTAGCCTTAGAACCCTATATTTTGCCGGTTTCAGACATTTTAATTTTCTTTTCCAGAGATTATATTATAAATCATAACATAATGCACCATAGTAATTCTAATATTTTTAAACAAACTTTTTTTCATCCATGCAATTTTGTTTATACATAGAATTTTTTTTGTATTTGCAATAAACACATTTTAATAAAGTTTTTGTATATATGGGTACATAAAGTTTATGATCCATAAAGGTGCAAATGAGAACAGTGGCCAAAAGCTATGGACAGGAGAATGATGTTAAAATGAAATACCAATTAAATCTATTATGCGCATGATTTATCAGCTAACAACATGAAATGCCAATTTAACTCATCAATATATGATCCTAGGTTCAAAATGTAGCACTGGTAACTAGAGTTGAGCGACTTTTGGTTTTTTAGGGTCGCGTTTCGTTTCGTGAAACCCGACTTTTCCAAAAGTCGGGTCGAGCAAGATCGTCCGATTATAGGGAAAAGTCGGGGTCGTCCCGAAACACGAAACCCAATGTAAGTCAATGGGGAATAAAAGTCGTCAGTGAGAGGAGGACAGGAAACACACCTACAGTGCCCATTTGAATGCCAAAAGCATCAATTCTTCTTACTTAAGCTTGTCAACCTTAATTAACTTCATAATACAAGTTACGCACTGAAAAATGGGGGTTATTTGGCTAAAGTTGTGGGGGGGGCTGGCTCCAGGTTTTCATGTGCCCTGGGCGAAAGAGCGCCCCTTTAACACATACCAAAACTCATCATGCTCCGATACGGCAGAGAAATAGCGGTATAGTACAATGAAAAATACTTCACTTTTTACATCTCATGACGAGGCCCATCTATTTCTCCATACAGAATCATTGGTCCCATATAATGTTTGAAACAGTATATGATGAGCTCCACATAATGCTACAGTATATGTTGGTCCCCATGGATGAAGCTCCACTGTTATGGGCCCAAATAATGCTCCAAACATAATGGGCCCCATTTCTAATGCTCTAGTGTATAATGGGCCCTGTAAATGCTGCTCCAGTGTCTGATGTGCACCTTTGGAATGTTCCAGTGTATGGTGGGCCCCATCTATCATTCTCCAGAGTAACGTGCTCCCCAAAAATTGCTGTCCCAACATTGAAAACAATCAAATAAGTCTCCTCGCTAGGGAATCCCTGTACTAGTCTGGACTCCTCGTCGTCCCCATCTTCCATCTCACTGCACAGTATTTCAACCTTGCAAGTGCTGTGATCCTGAGCAAGCAGGGGGGGCCCACTCATTGGCGATGGCACTGGCACAGGGCCCCTGATAGTACGGTGGTGTGTCTGATGGCGGGTGGGCCGAACCTGCACTTTCATCTGCAGCTTCCTCTTTGTCACCGTGTAAGATGGAACTGTATATGGGAAGGGTAACCTGAGTTTCATCAGGGTCAGATTCAGGCCGTGTAGCGTGCGAGGGGAATGTAGTGGTCTGGGACAATGTACCAGCAGATTCATCGAGCAGTGGCTGGGCATCAGTGCACTTGTGTCGCCCCCAGGAGTACGGTCGCCACAGTGGCATTACCTTCCTCCTAGGGAGTGTGATGTCATGCTTGGGAGCAACGAAGGATCTCTCTAGCAGGTTAACTGATTGGGCGGCGTTATTCCCACGAGTCATGACCCTCCAGACAGCGTTCATGAAGGCAAATTGTTTGTTTTACGTGGGCAGTATGGTTGCAAAGCTGAACCTTAAAGGAATGTCCAGAAGGGCACCACCAGGAGTGGAGCCTACGGTTAAATTCGACTCCACCTGGGAAACCTCAACCATGCCAGCTACAGAACAGATGCACACATTGCAAGCTTAATTCCGTTAACGAACGAGACTCCGTCATGCCCCGCGGTCCGAGTCCGGCTTACTAGAGGGACACGTGAGGCTCTGGAACATGAGATTGGCCAATAACTGGTGTGTCATGCCCTTACATGTCCGTGGCTGCATGTGCGCTACACTGAAAAGGCCAGCGTTTGTCGCTTACAGGTGCAGATAACCCGCTGAACAACGTTAGTGATGGGGATCA
Organism: Dendrobates tinctorius; assembly: GCF_039654945.1. Classification (NCBI taxonomy): domain Eukaryota; kingdom Metazoa; phylum Chordata; class Amphibia; order Anura; family Dendrobatidae; genus Dendrobates; species Dendrobates tinctorius. The sequence continues at coordinate 19,754,916 of NW_027361858.1, read as the reverse complement.
CTGATTACAATTATTACCCGTGAACAATGATTTCCCAGTAAGTGCAGGTCAACTGCAGTTCCGGAATTAGGCCTAACCGTCATTCCTGAAAAAATGAAAAACTTACGTGTGCAAACCACAGGTGCTGTAGCTTGCTTAACAGCTCGCCAGCCGTTCTCACGCCCAGTATGGATTACACGTGATTGCACAAAGGTTAGAAAGGGTACCGTATCCCCAGATAACATGTATGGATAGCGTACACATTCAAAATATATGTCTCAGGAGGCAGGCTCAGACGGTGTTAGGCCCAGTATGGATTGCACGTGATTGCACAAAGGTTAGAAAGGGTACCGTATCCCCGGATAACATGTATGGATAGCGTACACATTCAAAATATATGTCTCAGGAGGCAGGCTCAGACGGTGTTAGGCCCAGTATGGATTGCACGTGATTGCACAAAGGTTAGAAAGGGTACCGTATCCCCGGATAACATGTATGGATAGCATACACATTCAAAATATATGTCTCAGGAGGCAGGCTCAGACGGTGTTAGGCCCAGTATGGATTGCACGTGATTGCACAAAGGTTAGAAAGGGTACCGTATCCCCACATAACATGTATGGATAGCGTACACATTCAAAATATATGTCTCAGGAGGCAGGCTCAGACGGTGTTAGGCCCAGTATGGATTGCACGTGATTGCACAAAGGTTAGAAAGGGTACCGTATCCCCGGATAACATGTATGGATAGCATACACATTCAAAATATATGTCTCAGGAGGCAGGCTCAGACGGTGTTAGGCCCAGTATGGATTGCACGTGATTGCACAAAGGTTAGAAAGGGTACCGTATCCCCACATAACATGTATGGATAGCGTACACATTCAAAATATATGTCTCAGGAGGCAGGCTCAGACGGTGTTAGGCCCAGTATGGATTGCACGTGATTGCACAAAGGTTAGAAAGGGTACCGTATCCCCAGATAACATGTATGGATAGCGTACACATTCAAAATATATGTCTCAGGAGGCAGGCTCAGACGGTGTTAGGCCCAGTATGGATTGCACGTGATTGCACAAAGGTTAGAAAGGGTACCGTATCCCCGGATAACATGTATGGATAGCGTACACATTCAAAATATATGTCTCAGGAGGCAGGCTCAGACGGTGTTAGGCCCAGTATGGATTGCACGTGATTGCACAAAGGTTAGAAAGGGTACCGTATCCCCGGATAACATGTATGGATAGCGTACACATTCAAAATATATGTCTCAGGAGGCAGGCTCAGACGGTGTTAGGCCCAGTATGGATTGCACGTGATTGCACAAAGGTTAGAAAGGGTACCGTATCCCCGGATAACATGTATGGATAGCATACACATTCAAAATATATGTCTCAGGAGGCAGGCTCAGACGGTGTTAGGCCCAGTATGGATTGCACGTGATTGCACAAAGGTTAGAAAGGGTACCGTATCCCCACATAACATGTATGGATAGCGTACACATTCAAAATATATGTCTCAGGAGGCAGGCTCAGACGGTGTTAGGCCCAGTATGGATTGCACGTGATTGCACAAAGGTTAGAAAGGGTACCGTATCCCCGGATAACATGTATGGATAGCGTACACATTCAAAATATATGTCTCAGGAGGCAGGCTCAGACGGTGTCAGGCACAGTATGGATTTGACTGCCCAGATTACACAGCGGAGGAGCAGGGAGAGGTAAAGATTGCAAATGCTGGGGGCCTGCCCAAGCAAGGGGGGCCCACTCGTGGGCGTCGGTACTGGCACTGGGCCCCTCATAGTACAGCGGTGTGTCTGACGGCGGGTGTGCACCACCACCGTCAGAGACACTTGATTGCACTATGAGGGACCCTGTGCCAGTGCCCTCGCCCAAGAGTTGGCCTACCCACCTGTCCAGGGCAACGGCACTCGCACGGTGTCGTGCGCTAGGTGGTGACCCCAGCCATGGGGGGGAGGCAGCACAGTTAGGGAGTTTTAGAAAGTGGCATATGTTGATGTTGGACATTCAGCTGATGCAAAAGGCGAAATAGGTCAAGTCCCAGGAAGAGGTGGACCAAAGCAAGCCATTTTTCTGTCACCCTATGTGTCATCAGGGGAAGGTGGGACAAAATCCTTGGAAACCCATGCATGGTTCATTTTAATGAAGGTTAGATCATCCACATTTTGGGTTGACAGACGGGTCCTTTTTTCTGTCAGGATTGATCCAGCTGCACTGAAGACTCTTTCCGATAGCACACTTGCAGCTGGGCAAGCGAGCTCCTGTAAGGCATATTGGGCCAATTCAGGCCAGGTGTCCAGTTTAGCGGCCCAATAGTCAAAGGGGAATGACCTGTGTGGGAGAACATCGATATGGGAGGAAAAGTAGTTTGTAACCATGGTTGACAACTGCTGTCTCCTGTCACTTTCCATCGATGCAGTATTACCAGTTGTGTGAGCGGTATTTGAAAAATCAGTCCACAACATTGTCATGAAACCCCTGTCTCCAACGCCACTTCTGCTGTGTGCACCACGAACACCTCTGCCAAGCTGCCCCCGGCCCGTACGGATTGTGTGAGAACCATCACCGCTGCTGTGTGCGGGGAATGCCTCAAGCAACCAATTTACCAGAGTTGCTTGTTTATTAGCCAATATTAGGTCAAGGTTCTCCTGTGGCATGATGTTTTGTAATTTGCCTTTATAGCGTGGATCCAGGATGCTGGCCAACCAGTAGTCGTCAACGTTCATCATTTTGGCAATGCGGGGGTCCCTTTTTAGGATCCGCAAGGCATAATCTGACATGTGGGCCAATGTTCCCGGTGTCAATGATGCACTGCGAGTGCTGGTTGCAGGAGCACTTTCTGGCAAATCCACATCCCTCCAGTCACGCACAAACCCTGTACCAGACCTTGCCACGCCAACATTTTCACTTGCCCCACGAGATGCATCCTCCTCCCCTAAGTAATCATCCCCATCATCATCCTCCTCCTCCTCTTCTTCCTCCACCTCGTCCAGGAGAGGTCCCTGAGCAGACAATGGCTGAATGTCAACAAGGATTCCCTCCTCCTCTTCCTCCTCATCAACATTGGCTGCAGATGCCTGCTCCTTAAGGTGCGTCAAAGTTTGCATGAGCAGACGCATAAGTGGGATGTTCATGCTTAGGATGGCGTCGTCTGTGCTTACCAGCCGTGTGCATTCCTCAAAACACTGAAGGACTTTACAGAGGTCTTTCAGCTTCGACCACTGCACACCTGTCAACTCCATGTCTGCTCTCAAAGTGCCTGGCCGTGTATCCTCCCACAAATGCATTATGGCCTGCCTCTGCTCGCACAGCCGCTCCACCATGTGCAGGGTGGAGTTCCACCTTGTTGCAATGTCGATAATGAGGCGGTGGTTGGGAAGGTGGAGCAATCGCTGCAGCTTCTGCATACGAACGGAGTGTACAGGCGACCGGCGGATGTGCGCGCACAGTCTTCGCACCTTCTGGAGCAGGGCTGTTAACTCCGGATAATTTTTGAGGAAGCACTGCACCACCAGGTTCAAGGTGTGAGCCAAGCAAGGTATGTGGCTGAGTTTTGAAAGGGCTATGGCTGCCACAAAATTACGGCCGTTATCACTAACTACCTTGCCTGCCTCAAGATGTACACTGCCCAGCCATGACTCAGTTTGTCGCTTCAAGTACTCGGCCAGCACCTCGGCGGTATGTCTGTCGCCCAATCACATCATCTGCAACACAGCCTGCTGACGCTTTCCACTAGCTGCTCGATAGGGGGACACATCGTGTGCAACAGTGGCAGCTGCAGATGGAGTGCTCGTATGACTGCGCTCTGTGGACGAGCTTTCGCTTCTGGAGGAGGAGGAGGAGGAGGGTGGAACGCCTACAGCTAACTGTTTCCTATACCGTGGGCTAGGCAGCACTGTCCCACCACCGCTGTCCCCTGTGGACCCTGCATCCACCACATTAACCCAGTGCACAGTGATGGACACGTAACGGCCCTGGCCATGCCGACTGCACCATGCATCAGTAGTGAGGTGCACCTTTCCGCTCACTGACTGCTTGAGTGCATGGACAATGCGGTCTTTCACATGATGGTGGAGGGCTGGGATGGCTTTGCGAGAGAAGAAGTGGCGACTGGGTAGGTCATAGCGTGGTACTGCATAGGCCATGAGTTTGCGGAAAGCTGTGCTTTCCACCAACCGAAAGGGCATCATCTCAAACGAGATTAGTTTGGCAATGTGGGCGTTCAAACCCAGTGTACGCGGATGAGAGACTGAGTACTTTCTTGACCTACTCATAGTGTCTGGGAGGGTGAGCTGGACTTGAGAGCTGCATATGGTGGAAGTAGCGGTGGACAGGGCGGACTGAGAGAGGGTTGATGATGGTGATGGAGTTGGTGTTCTTTCTGATGGCCTAGAATCAGTCTTTCGTTGATATAACAGTGGGATTCCCTGACTGCTGTGGCCTTGCAACGACACCTCAACATTTGCTGCTGTGCTAACCGGTGGGCTTACAGTGGGGGAAACAATGTAGCGTTGCTGACTACCTTCGTTTTGATCAGTTGCACATGTGGCACTTGAGGTTTGGTGTTGTGTCCACGCTTGCAAGTGCAGGCTGGTTAAATGTCTAGGCATGCAACTGGTATTCAAATTTTTCAGATTTTTCCCTCGGCTAAAGGTCTTTGCGCACTTCTTACAGATAACCTTGGCCTGATCATGAGGATTTTGTTCAAAAAAGTGCCACACTGCACTCTTCCTACTTTGGCAGACATTTTGCGACCTAGCACGCTGTGATCTTTTGACCCTCTGGACAAGCTGTCCAGCAACTCTTTTGATGTTTGGAACCTGTCTTTGGAGTGCTCCGGGCCTGCCAGATAACAGCTGTTGCGATGTCGATGTCTGCTGTGGATGCTCCTCATCTGAGCTATTGGAAGCAGCACCCTCTTCCCCCAATGGATGCCAATCTGGGTCAACAACTGGGTCATCCATCACCTCCTCTTCTATGTCATGTGCACCTTCCTCTGTGTCACCGTGTATGGTGGTATAGTGTGCGGGAAGAGGCACCTGAGTCTCATCAGGGTCAGAATCTGGTTCTGTACACTGCGAGGACAATGTAGTGCTCTGAGTGAATGTACCAGCAGAATCATCCATCAGCGGCTGTGCATCAGTGCACTCCATGTCAGATTCATCTTGGCCTGGGTAATTCACCATTTCACTTGATAATCCAGGCATGGTATGTGAAAACAGCTCCATGGAGTAATCAGTAGTATGGCCTGCGTCATCCTTCAATCTTGGTTGGGGTGAAGGACACAAGGAAAGGTGTGGTTCATGAACATGAGCCTCCAATGACGACTCAGTGCTTTTACTTTTTACAACTGAAGAAGAGGAGGCGATAGAGCTGGAGGCTGAGTCAGCAATGTAAGACAAAACTTTTTCCTGATGCTCTGGCTTTAAAAGCGGTTTGCCAACTCCTAGAAAACTAAGCGTTTGAGGCCTTATGTAGCCAGACGATGACGCAGGCTCAACACCTCCTGCATTCGGTCCTATTTTGCTCTTGCCACTACCATCAGATCCACCACCAACACCATCATTACCAGCTGCCAACCCCCGCCCAATTCCACGGCCTCTTCCACCAGCCTTCCTCATTTTTGGTAGAAATGTAGACAAAATCCAACAAACTATATAGTATGTAAAACAAGGTACAAGGTGTCTATAGGACAGGGGAGATTTTGAATTTCTGCACACACTTTTGGACACTGGACACTTTTGGATTGTGTGAGGCCCAATGAATATCTGAGCGCTATGTGACAGGCTCGATGGCACAGCTGTGACCTAAGTGACTAGAGGATAAGGGAGATTTTGAATCTCTGCACACACTTTTGGACACTGGACACTTTTGGATTGTGTGAGGCCCAATGAATATCTGAGCACTATGAGACAGGCTCGATGGCACAGCTGTGACCTAAGTGACTAGAGGATAAGTGAGATTTTGAATCTCTGCACACACTTTTGGACACTGGACACTTTTGGATTGTGTGAGGCCCACTGATATCTGAGCGCTATGTGACAGGCTCGATGGCACAGCTGTGACCTAAGTGACTAGAGGATAAGTGAGATTTTGAATCTCTGCACACACTTTTGGACACTGGACGCTTTTGGATTGTGTGAGGCCCACTGATATCTGAGCGCTATGTGACAGGCTCGATGGCACAGCTGTGACCTAAGTGACTAGAGGATAAGTGAGATTTTGAATCTCTGCACACACTTTTGGACACTGGACACTTTTGGATTGTGTGAGGCCCACTGATATCTGAGCGCTATGTGACAGGCTCGATGGCACAGCTGTGACCTAAGTGACTAGAGGATAAGTGAGATTTTGAATCTCTGCACACACTTTTGGACACTGGACACTTTTGGATTGTGTGAGGCCCAATGAATATCTGAGCGCTATGTGACAGGCTCGATGGCACAGCTGTGACCTAAGTGACTAGAGGATAAGGGAGATTTTGAATCTCTGCACACACTTTTGGACACTGGACACTTTTGGATTGTGTGAGGCCCAATGAATATCTGAGCACTATGAGACAGGCTCGATGGCACAGCTGTGACCTAAGTGACTAGAGGATAAGTGAGATTTTGAATCTCTGCACACACTTTTGGACACTGGACACTTTTGGATTGTGTGAGGCCCAATGAATATCTGAGCGCTATGTGACAGGCTCGATGGCACAGCTGTGACCTAAGTGACTAGAGGATAAGGGAGATTTTGAATCTCTGCACACACTTTTGGACACTGGACACTTTTGGATTGTGTGAGGCCCAATGAATATCTGAGCACTATGAGACAGGCTCGATGGCACAGCTGTGACCTAAGTGACTAGAGGATAAGTGAGATTTTGAATCTCTGCACACACTTTTGGACACTGGACACTTTTGGATTGTGTGAGGCCCAATGAATATCTGAGCGCTATGTGACAGGCTCGATGGCACAGCTGTGACCTAAGTGACTAGAGGATAAGGGAGATTTTGAATCTCTGCACACACTTTTGGACACTGGACACTTTTGGATTGTGTGAGGCCCAATGAATATCTGAGCACTATGAGACAGGCTCGATGGCACAGCTGTGACCTAAGTGACTAGAGGATAAGTGAGATTTTGAATCTCTGCACACACTTTTGGACACTGGACACTTTTGGATTGTGTGAGGCCCAATGAATATCTGAGCGCTATGTGACAGGCTCGATGGCACAGCTGTGACCAAAGTGACTAGAGGATAAGGGAGATTGGATTGCTTTTAAAAAAGCAGTTTGTGGAGCAGTGGGTAAACAGCAATGCCAGCCTGTCAGGAAGCCTTAAAAGGCAGCCCAACAACCAACACTACTGATACACCACAATATAACCTCCCCTTGCACTGCACACACAGTGACTGGTGTGTTGTGCAGGCCAAATTGCTATCAGCAGCAGAAGCAGTTTTTTTTTCGTCTCAGCAGGACAAAAAAAAAATTGGGCTTGCTTTTAAAAAAGCAGTTTGAGGCCCAATGAATATCTGAGCGCTATGTGACAGGCTCGATGGCGCAGCTGTGACCAAAGTGACTAGAGGATAAGGGAGATTGGATTGCTTTTAAAAAAGCAGTTTGCGGAGCAGTGGGTAAACAGCAATGCCAGCCTGTCAGGAAGCCTTAGAAGGCAGCCCAACAACCAACACCACTGATACACCACTATATAGCCTCCCCTTGCACTGCACACACAGTGACTGGTGTGTTGTGCAGGCCAAATCGCTAGCAGCAGAAGCAGTTTTTCTGTCTTCTTCCCTGCCTAACGCTCTCCCTACAAAATCAGCAGCAACCTCTCCCTATGCTAAGATCGGCAGAAGTAAGATGGCGGTCGGCGTGCACGCCCTTTTATACCCCCTGTGACGCCCACCAAAGCAAGCCAATCACTTGCATGCCCTTCTGAAAGATGGTGGTGACCCATGCCTATGTCATCACGTTGCCCACAGTGTCCGTGGATCCTGATTGGCTGAAAAAGAGCGCAAAACAAACTTTTGAAACGCGACTTTGGCGCGTAAGTCGCCGACCTCGTGGCCGACCTCATCCTAGGGTCGGGTTTCGTTTCATGAAACCCGACTTTGCCAAAAGTCGGCGACTTTTGAATTTTTTCGACCCGTTTCGCTCAACTCTACTGGTAACCTTTTTTTTCTTTGAGCTGTTTGCTCAGGTTTGGTTTTGCCCCAGTGGCCACAAGTGTCATTGCACTTAAATGTTTTCTGTGCTTAGAGATAGTTTTGCCCCCGGGGACCAGTATGGTCATTGCACTGGTGTTTTTACGTCTAGTTTTCCCCCGGTGGTGGTTAGTGTAATTGCACGGGGATCACTAACAGGTGTGTTTCCTCAATAAAGGTGTGTCAGTAGTGCTCACTCAGGTTGGTGATATTATTATTATTGGTCTTTTCCTACCATCCTGGGGTGAAGGAAGGAGCTGTAGAGGAAAGCCCAGGACAGCTCAGTCCAAGTCCTGGAGTGGCAGCTATGGTGTCAGCGAGGAGTTCGTGTAAAGCATGGTGGAGTGGCAGCTATGGTGTCAGTGAAGATTTCTTGCAAAGCTTGGTGGAGTGGCAGCTATGGTGTAGAGCTGCACTCAGTATGTTGGACTCTGTTACTGGAAAGCTGCGTTCAGGTGCTGGACTCGATTGCTGAACAGTTGCACCAAGGTGCTGGACTCTGTAGCTGGACAGCTGTATTCAGGTGCTGGGCTCTGTTGCTCCAAGGTGGCACTCAGTGCTGAACGCTGTTGCTGTAAAGCTGCACCCAGGTGTGGACACGGTCAGAGGAAGATGCACTCAGGTGTTGGACTCTGTTGCTGGGAGCGTTAGCAACAGAGCAAAGCTAAGTGCTTTCCTGCTTGTCACTTTTCCTCGTGTTGGTGTTAGTGCAGTGGTGGGATTAGTTTCTGTACCGTCCATTACACTAGTAAGGGATAGGTGCAGGGCGAGCTAGGGTCACAGGTTCCTGAGCGTCGCCCGGTGCGAAACCGGCATAGGGAACATTAGGAGTGTGAGGGACACTGACTCAGGGGAGTGCAGGAGGTCTTCAAGTCCCCATTCCCTATCGCAGGGTCCACCGTTGTTAACTGTTTCCCTTTCCCCATTGTCTTGTTGTATTAGCTACCGGCCTGCGGGCCGCGTCACACAGGACATTTGCTCGTGCCGTGTCCTGTTGTATTAGTTACCGGCCTGCTGGTCGCGTCACACAGGACGAGGCACGTGACAGTAGCAAAGAGAAATTGTCTAGACCCACTTGTTGCTATAGACGATCTAAGATCTGGTAACATAATAATAATAATCTTTATTTTTATATAGCGCTAACATATTCCGCAGCGCTTTACAGTTTGCACACATTATCATCACTGTCCCCGATGGGGCTCACAATCTAAATTCCCTATTAGTATGTCTTTAGGTATCCGTTGTACTTGTAAGTATAATCAAATGATTATATGGCTAATTACCCAATGTGTAGCTGTTCCTGCCAAGACTGCAACCACGTACCACGACGCATGTTTCGCATGGATGATGCTTCTTTACGCCCCCTGAAGTGTTATAAACAATAAGCAAAGCAAGTTTGTAGACATGCAAAATTCAGATAAGCATTACAGTCACATTATGGATCCAAATGCAATGGGATAGCCAGGGGTGAACATGCTATTAACTCAACCTGTGCAGTCACACAAGGGGCCACTTCCACCTCCAAAGCAGCACATAAACTGGAGCATTATGACAAACTGCTGGACTCCAATGGGTCCACAGTCTAGGGGCAGACATATCATTGGGGCAACATGTGCAGCTTCAAAGGGGTCAAAGAGGTAGTGAGGACCACTTCCAACTCCAAAGCATTATGATGAGCTCTTGGACTGCATTTTTTGTCCTTGCACAGAGGGTCCTCTTCTGTCTGTGCCTGCCAGTGCCACATACTGTTCTTGCACAGGGGTCCTCTTCTGTCTGTGCCTGCCAGTGCCACATACTGCTCTTGCACAGGGGTCCTCTTCTGTCTGTGCCTGCCAGTGCCACATACTGTTCTTGCACAGGGGTCCTCTTCTGTCAGTGCCTGCTAGTGCCACATACTGTTCTTGCACAGGGGTCCTCTTCTGTCTGTGCCTGCTAGTGCCACATACTGTTCTTGCACAGGGGTCCTCTTCTGTCAGTGCCTGCCAGTGCCACATACTGTTCTTGCACAGGGGTCCTCTTCTGTCTGTGCCTGCCAGTGCCACATACTGTTCTTGCACAGAGGGTCCTCTTCTGTCTGTGCCTGCCAGTGCCACATACTGTTCTTGCACAGAGGGTCCTCTTCTGTCTGTGCCTGCCAGTGCCACATACTGTTCTTACACAGGGGTCCTCTTCTGTCAGTGCCTGCCAGTGCCACATACTGTTCTTGCACAGGGGTCCTCTTCTGTCAGTGCCTGCCAGTGCCACATACTGTTCTTACACAGGGGTCCTCTTCTGTCAGTGCCTGCCAGTGCCACATACTGTTCTTGCACAGGGGTCCTCTTCTGTCTGTGCCTGCCAGTGCCACATACTGTTCTTGCACAGAGGGTCCTCTTCTGTCTGCGCCTGCCAGTGCCACATACTGTTCTTGCACAGAGGGTCCTCTTCTGTCTGCGCCTGCCAGTGCCACATACTGTTCTTGCACAGAGGGTCCTCTTCTGTCTGCGCCTGCCAGTACCTCATACTGTTCTTGCACAGGGTCCTCTTCTGTCTGCGCCTGCCAGTGCCACATACTGTTCTTGCACAGGGGTCCTCTTCTGTCAGTGCCTGCCAGTGCCACATACTGTTCTTGCACAGGGGTCCTCTTCTGTCTGTGCCTGCCAGTGCCACATACTGTTCTTGCACAGAGGGTCCTCTTCTGTCTGCGCCTGCCAGTGCCACATACTGTTCTTGCACAGAGGGTCCTCTTCTGTCTGCGCCTGCCAGTACCTCATACTGTTCTTGCACAGGGTCCTCTTCTGTCTGCGCCTGCCAGTGCCACATACTGTTCTTGCACAGGGGTCCTCTTCTGTCTGTGCCTGCCAGTGCCACATACTGTTCTTGCACAGGGGTCCTCTTCTGTCTGTGCCTGCCAGTGCCACATACTGTTCTTGCACAGGGGTCCTCTTCTGTCAGTGCCTGCCAGTGCCACATACTGCTCTTGCACAGGGGTCCTCTTCTGTCTGTGCCTGCCAGTGCCACATACTGTTCTTGCACAGGGGTCCTCTTCTGTCAGTGCCTGCTAGTGCCACATACTGTTCTTGCACAGGGGCCCTCTTCTGTCAGTGCCTGCCAGTGCCACATACTGTTCTTGCACAGGGGTCCTCTTCTGTCTGTGCCTGCCAGTGCCACATACTGTTCTTGCACAGGGGTCCTCTTCTGTCTGCGCCTGCCAGTGCCACATACTGTTCTTGCACAGAGGGTCCTCTTCTGTCTGCGCCTGCCAGTGCCACATACTGTTCTTGCACAGAGGGTCTTCTTCTGTCTGTGCCTGCCAGTGCCACATACTGTTCTTGCACAGAGGGTCCTCTTCTGTCTGCGCCTGCCAGTGCCACATACTGCTCTTGCACAGGGGTCCTCTTCTGTCTGTGCCTGCCAGTGCCACATACTGTTCTTGCACAGGGGTCCTCTTCTGTCTGTGCCTGCCAGTGCCACATACTGTTCTTGCACAGGGGTCCTCTTCTGTCTGTGCCTGCCAGTACCTCATACTGTTCTTGCACAGGGGTCCTCTTCTGTCTGTGCCTGCCAGTGCCACATACTGTTCTTGCACTTGGGGCCCTCTTCTCTGTCTGCCCACCCATGGTATAACTCCACCATATTCTAGGGAAAAATAGAATATATCCCCCATTGAATTATGACTGCAAGACATATAACCTATGTTAAATGGATACATCTGTATTTTGATCACACTCCATAAACTTCAATTTATATTTTTCATTCAAAAAGTGGATAAAAGTAGTTCTCACAGAATTTTTCAAGAAAGCACATATTTTATACGCCAATGTGAATAAACCCATAGACTGATATTGCCTCTTTATCACACTAGTAAAATATGGTGATATACTGCTGGTTAAACTTATCCTGAAAGGATTGTTTATTTAGATTATTTCTGCTGTGTGTTATTTGCTATGTGATTTCATGAAGGACTGATTTAATGCTTTAATTAATGCTCCTTTTACCATATTCTCCTATGATTTATTTTCAGTTGTGGAAGCCACTGCTCTTATGCCGCTGTCAGTCATTGTACGAATTATGCAGGTCTGACCTGAAGATTTCTGCACATCTACAACCACAGCAGGCAATGCAGTACAACCACTGAATACTAATAATATGTCACAGTCTGCAGTCTTCTGTGCGTTTTATACAGTATTACAAAAGGAGTTGAAGACATGAACAAAAAAAGAATGTGCGTTGGTCACACGGCCAGATAAATTATTCTAAATGAGTGCAGCGTGTGCTCTGCTGCATTGTTTTTTTTCTTTTCCTATTGACTCATTTTTGTTTTATGACACAAAAGAAATGACACATAATCATAATATAGGGTAATAAATGAGCTCTAGATTGGAGGACCTATAACAGTGAACAGTGCAGATTTGTACATGGTTGTCTGAAGTTGTGTTGAACTGTGTGTTGCGCCGATGGACTGAATCTTATGCACAGGTTGTAGGCCTTCGTGAGACAACACTTTTATCAGAAAACTTTACTGTGCCAAGTGAACTAATGATGTCGCTCAACTTCAGTTAGCAAAGTGCCCTAAGCTGAATGTCACATTTTTGGGGGCCATCAAACTGTGTGGGCTGCTGCGAGGACTAACATACTGTGCAAGGGGGCTGTTGGGCCCCTCATACTGTATAGATATTGTGTGAGGGGTACTGTGAGGACCATTATACTATGTGGGGGGATGTGTGCCATAATACTGTGTGTTGGGAGCTGTGGGGGCCATCAAACTGTATGACTACTGTGGGCATCATCAATCTGTGAAGGCCATCTTTCTGTAGGGGCTGTCACTGAAGGCCACTATGCTGTGTTTGGGGAAACTATGGGAACATCATACTGTGTGACAGGCATCTTAGGAACATCATGCTGTGGGAAGTATTTTACTGTGGAGGTTCTGGGAGGCATTATACTGTGTTTGAGGTCACAATGGGGAGATTATATTGTGCTGGGGGATCTTTGACAACATCCTAATGTGTGGGGGAAACTGTGGCAGAACGCACTGTGGGGTCATCATATTGTCCGTGTGGGGGAGACTGGGGGTTGAAAGTTTTGTTTGGAAAAATTCACAGTGGCAATATCATGCTGTGTGTCGGAGCAGTTTTGAGGGCGTCATACTCTATAAGGGCCATAATAGGGGTATCATAATGGGTGAGAACACTACTGGACTTTAGTATTGGCATAATTACAGGGTATGTCCCATTAAACGTGTTCTACTCACTGTGTTTAAAGGTTTGGAGGTATGACTCCTACTCAGAAAATATTTTTTGAGGGTGTGGGGACTTTTGCTAAGTGACATCTATTTATGTTACTGCTAAGCAGTATATCCACTTGCTACCAGAGTGGTTTGTTCATTGTGCAATAGCATATGAAATGAACTTATAGTGGCCAAGCTAAACCTACTGTGTTCAGTTCCTGTCAATATTGGATACATTAAAGTGCTCAGTCCGTTTTGATCTTCTGGTACAAGCCTTGGTCATTCTGCTCTAAACTCATTTGTATTGAATAAGTCTGTACGTTGCCACTAATAATGATGATTCAGCAGTGCCAGTACATAACGATGACAACCAGTCACAATTTAACTAGGCGATAACACAATAATATTTTCAGTCTCCACTCCTGGTCGCTCAAATATGTAATGTGCTGCTCAGTAATTCTTGATCTAGTGAAATATTCTGCAACCATGTTATGCTGACAGAATTTGAAATTCTTAGGCTACTTTCACACTTGCGCTTTTTTGCGCTGCGTGTGCAGTGCAAACACGCATAAAAAACGCATCATGGGTTTTTATGCGTTTTCTTGTTTTTTGCGCATGGTTTTTGCAAAAAAAGCATGTGTTTTTTTGGTCAAGCGCACGTCAGCGCTCCCATAGACTTTAATGTGTTTTTGGGTGAATTTCGTGCGCATTGCGTGCGCATGCGTTTTTTTGAGACAGGTCGGACGCACAAAAAATGCAACAAGGATGCATTTTGTGCACCCGGGCGCACATTACAAAAAAACGCATGCGCATACAAACGCGTACAAACGCATACCAATGCGCACCCATGTTAAGTATAGGAAAAAAATGCATGCGCATTCATGCGCAAAAACGCAGTGCAAAAAAATGCAAGTGTGAAACCAGCCTTAGCTGCATAATGCTAGAATCCTTCCTGTTTGCAACTACTTTTCTTTGATGAGATGAGCAATGTTTCGGCTTAAAGGATATGGACATCTTTAGGGGCTATTATTTTACTTACATGCATGTATTCTGGCCTATTTTTTGCGCTTGGGTTCCATTAAAAATTTGGCACCATTTGGCTTTTACAGGTTCTTTGTTTACCTGCACATTTCTGGCTGTAGAATAAGTCAGTGAGCTCCTTCTTTTTTTTCTGAGCTCCTTTCAGCAGATTCATGGACAGTGGTCATAAATCAACACAAGAAAGTTTAGGAAAAAAAAGAGATAAAAAAAGTTATAAAATCTTTGTCAGAACAAACTCACTGACAGATTTTCAATTACCTCATTCTGCAGCTCGGAATGTGAAGGGAAGCAAAATGCCTGTAAGACTGAGCGGTGTCAAGTTTTTAATGAAACCTATTAAACTTACAACACTATCATGGCTTAAGGTGTTAGCACCCATTAAATTGTTCCAGAAAATGAAGTATTTCTCCAAGAAATTTATTGCAATTACACATATTTCGCTATACATGTGTTTATTTCTTTTGTGTGTATTTCAACAACACAAAAATGACCGAGAAGAAAAGGAAAATTGGACATAATTTTGTACAAAACCCCTAAAATGAGCCAGACAAAATTTTTGTCCCCTTTCCGATAAATAATAATCTTTATTTTTTTATATAGCGCTAACATATTCCGCAGCGCTTTACAGTTTGCACACATTATCATCACTGTCCCAGATGGGGCTCACAATCCAAATTCCCTATCAGTATGTTTTTTTTGGAATATGGAAAATGGATAAATGTGGGTAAACAACTTTGCTTCAAGCACGTGATGCCGTTCAAACTCACCTGTGGCAAGTAACAGG
This sequence comes from Dendrobates tinctorius, assembly GCF_039654945.1. NCBI lineage: Eukaryota > Metazoa > Chordata > Amphibia > Anura > Dendrobatidae > Dendrobates > Dendrobates tinctorius. Next base: position 19,739,689 of record NW_027361858.1, on the reverse strand, counting down.
AGTGGGCAATTTGAAAATCAAACCTGAATCCAGATAAAAAGCTGAGAAGTTGAATCAAACGGATAAATACCATCTGCCTTAACACTACTCTACGTTTCTTACTGATAAATGTCACACTGCAGATCTCTATCACAAGGCTACACTATTTAATTTATCTGGTAGTGTGGTTTATGTGAGATTACTGTGAGATCTGTATAGACTGACCCATCTGTGAGCAGGGGCACAAAACTATGCATCTAAGGTGACACTCCTTGCCACAAGACAATGTATGGGTCTGTAGGTAATTTTGATGTCCTTTTTGGTTCCTACTAATTGTATTAATTTTATCTACTTGTAGCCTGTTAACACACCTTACCCTCAATATTATCATCTAATGGCCCTACTATTATGTGGTTTTCCACTTTTTGATATGTTATACCAGTTTTTCACTGTGGGCAGCCTTTTTATTATATTTTTATGGTAATATATCATGTAGTCTCTCTGTAATTTTGCCATAGGGTCTATGTTAGGGCCTTTCAGGGACAATAGGGGCAGCCGCCTAGGAGCGGGGGCGCCAATATAGCTCTACATAGGGTGCCAACCTCTGCTGATAGGTAGGCAATAGTGGAGGGTCCTGTGCAGGGTAATGTCAGCTGACAGCACATTGCAGCCAACCATCATCATTGAATAACCGCCTACCACCACCAGCTGCTCCATGCATTTTTTATTTGGACCCACTTAGTTACTGGTTCTGGCTGTTTCCTTATATTCTTGGAAGCACTATATCATTACCAGATTAGCTGTCCAGGAAACAGGTTTTTTGTTTCATATATTTTTTTACCTACAGTAGGTCTGCACACATTTACATGTCCCTGTCTATATCCAGGGTTATTTAGGGTCAACAGGGACAGCCGACGAGGAGCGGGGACGCCACTGTCGTACTCCCCCTAGGGTGCCAACCTTCGGTGATAAGCAGACAACAGAATAGGTAATACGCTACGGCATGGGTAGCAATTTACTTGTATATTTATACCTCAATTTAATATTTTTCTTTTTCTATGTATGTCTGTCATTGGATGTTGCCCATCCTTTTAATGCATATCTAATAAATGCTATTTTTTAAGTCTTTTTTCCATGATAACTAACTAATTAGAGACCGTTCGCTTTTTATATATTTTTTCATTAACAACTAGTGTGTTGAGCCATATCTTACAATGTTCTATTCACTGACATAGCTGACACTCTAGTTGTCACTTTGTAATACCATGGCCGCCGGGGAGTAGCCCGTCCATTCGCTCCAGTACTCACTGTGCTGGAGGCTATTTCATCTCCGGTATGCCATCCATTTTGGGGACTCAATTGACTGCAGACAGAGACTGGAAACATCTTTAACAACTCAGCTTTATTTTCTTCAGGGCACAGCATATCCACAAAGGCTACAGGACTCTTTACTCGATAACAGCAATACATCTTCATCTACAGCAGTACGTTACTTCTTCCTTGACTTCACACATATGAACCACACAAGCAAGCTGATACGTCACGGAACACGGTGAACACGGAACTACGACCCTTCTTCCTGAGACCGACTTCAGCCCACGAAGGTACCTGTCTTATGCGTTACAGCTTACCCCTTTACAGCACTGTTGCTCCTGTAGGTGTCCTAGATTTGCAGCTCTCTAGATTCTTCACACAGCTACCGTACTCCAGCTGCCACTTCTACAGGGGGCTCACCCACTGACCTCCCTGGCTTGACAATTCCAGACATGGGCTGGTTTCCATATACTGGCTTGGTTGTCACTTCAGCTCTACTTTGCTAGCTGACTTGACCACTGAGACTCCTCTGATAGTCTCCCTAGTCCTGCAGTTCTCAGTCTCTAACTGTAGGACCTCCAGTGACCTCTCTTCACTGGCTACTGCTGTAGGCATTCGCTGTACTCCACCGTCCAGTATGGCTACCCCCGGCTCAACTAACTCATGGAGGGAAAACTATCTCCTTTTTGCTCCTGTCTAGCCACTCCTCTAAATTATACCTCTCCACAGGTTCCCTCAGCTATGCTCGGTGCCCCTATCTAGTGTCACTTAATGATATTACAACTAACTCTATCTCTCTAACTAACTATTGTCATGCAGCAGCAAACACACACACATGACATATATACTGCACACAGACATGTAAGGAACACAGTTAATGCATCATAACAATATTTACAGGGCTAGGCCCTCACCTCCTTACAACTTGACTGCAAGTATCACTGTGCTGGAACCAGTAGAACCAAATCCTAATGAAGATATATATGTGGCACCCCTGCGGTCTCATTCTCCACAGGGTACTGCACTTCATCCAGAGGTGTGGTACTCTGCTCTCAGGTAAGGAAGTGGCACTGCCAGGACTCACACTCCAGCACCCATCACTAGTCCCCATCTGGCCAGGGGGAAGTTAATTAGAGGGTTTGGGTGGTGAAAGTAGGGAAGGGGCGGAGCTTAAGGGAGTGACAGTGGGTGGTAAGAGTTAGTGCTGAAGTAAGTAGATTGTTCTGGAAAGAGTTAGTCAGTCAGAGAGTGGTGTGAGAAGACAGAAGTCAGTCAGGAGGGAGAGAGAAGGAGTCGCTTGTGGAGATTGAAGCTGAATGTAGCTTGTCTCGAGACTAAAGAGAGTGAGATGGAATGAAGATAGAGAAGAAAGGAAGGAAAGCTCCAGAAGAGAGGAATAAGAGGTCTTAGGGGCAAGGATAGTGAGCAATCCATCCTTGGGGCCCGCTTCCACCAGAGTAGGGACCAGGTTGCAGTTAGGGGACCGACCCCAAAACTAGTGGAGAAACTAAGGACTCAGCTAGGAAACCAAAGGCGGCGATATCTTTAAATGCTGCAGCCGACCCCACACTCATTAGCCGAAAAGGCAGACATATAGTATCCAGGGGTCTGACCAACGTCGCCTGACCAGATCCGAGTCTGCTGGCTCGGGAAACTGTGTGTGAAGATGCAGGGCAGGAGAGGTGGTAGCAAGCGTAGTGAGACAGCCAGGAAAGGAACATCAAAGGGAGCCCTGGAAACGTACACCCCAAGCTACCTGAGAGCTGTCTGGACCACAAGCCTGGAGTGCACAGTACTCTGGCTGGGGGCTGTAACAATTGAACTGTGAATAAAAGTGTGAAAACTGCACTCTGCTGTGTCCTCAGAGTCATTTACTGTGTCATCCACCCTGCACTGCACTACCACCATTTTAAATCATATCACTACAACTGCCCTGGGGTCCAGCTCTGCTGTGGAGAGCTGAACCAAGTCTGCTGCATCAACAACGGCCCCAGCGGACTGAATCTGCAGCATTGGCTAACACCTAATTTGCCGAAAACCACAGGTGGCATCACAAATTATCTTTAAACCCCTTTTCATCACTGCTGCCGTGACAGGTTATATTGGGGGCTTATCTACAGCATTACAGAATGCTTGTAGGTGCTGGCAGCTGATAGGGCTAAAAATAGGTGATAGATTCCCTTTAAATTTTTGTTTCACTACTTTAACTGACATTGTACTTGTTTTTGTTACCATAAAGCTGCTGAGAAACTCCCTTCAAAAATTCTGGATTTCTTAAGCTTCCACTAGAGGGTGCTTAGGAGCATGTTGCATACTGTATCATTATTACATTCAATTTACATATAGTATGTAGCAATTTTTTACTCTCTAGTGATTGTAGGCAGCCAGTATTTTGTTATAATTGTATGACAATTTGTTTTTAGCTTTTTCTCATAAAAAGAGAGCTCGGCCTTCTATCTGCACATAGCAAACAGCCTATTAGAAAAAAACATGTCAAAAAATGTTCCAGTACAGTTTCTTCTCAATTTGATAACTAAACCTCTTTGAATGCAGCACTTCATGAAAGCATTTAATTTGTATGGCTGTGATCAATTCTCAGGACCCCAGTTTTCAATTTTTTCTTGCCCTCTAAGTAGGAGAAATGTTTCCCTGTCTTTTAATGCCTGCAATTAATGACGCTTCTGTGTATGGTAAAGTAACATAATACAAATTTTTGAACCATTTGTTTTTGCCATCTATTAAAAACATATTGCAAGACCAAGAATTTAAGTAAGATGTCATCAATAAAATGCTGGGTAATACGTACAAATGGGAGCCTGCTCAGCGCACTTTTATTTGCTTATCTCTTTCCCTTTCTTCATTGCTAAGATTCTTCTGAGACAGTTGTGACATTATGACATGCAAGTCTTTCTCACTGCTCTAAAGGTCTGGTATTTGCAGGTATTCATTTCTTTCTGGCTTGGCTCATTGCCTACTTCTCAAAGTTGTCAAGCAGCCGGGAGCAAGACAAAGACTGCCTAGTTGTGTATGAGAAAGAGCCTGTGAGAGCACTGATTAAAAACAAATCTAATTTTCTCATTATTCTCCAAGTTCTTAGGTTATGTATATTCTCCCTGCACTTTCCTCCCAACCTCCAGAGATTCTCCAGTGGTTCCGTATTTCCATATTCGTACTGTGGTTGAGTTTTTGTCTCGAATGCCATTCTCCCACACCTCCTCTCTTTATGCAATGAGAAGAGAAGCCAAGTGTATTTTTTCTTCTCTATGAGAACTAAGAAAGCTTTTGAACAATAATATTTGTATTATGAATAGAAGTATGCAAGGAATTCGAAAGGTGTGCTAATTCGGTGTGAATGAGAATGCAGCTTTTCATGGAGAACCAATCCAAACCAAGAACATTAAAGTTTGCACTTAAAATAATTCTGCCATTCCAAGCATGACTGTTCAAAAAATCCATGCTTATGTCTACATATTATTGGATTACATACCTGCAGAAAATTCTACTAATCCAAAAATAATCTGATGTTTTTTCTCTATTTGCAATGTCTGATTTCTTGAGCATTTATTTATGTTGTACATATGGAATATATGACAATCAGATGGGGCAAAATGGGCCTGGGGGCCACATCTAACCCTTTGGCTGTTTCTGGCTGTGAACAGGACTTTAGGGACATCTTTGTTGTGTAGGAAGGTGGCCTTTATGGTTGTGGGATACATTATCCTGTGTGCTGTTCTTGGGCATGACAATGTAGATGTCATTATACTGTGTGTGAGGGGCTGTGTTGTCCACCATACTGTGTGGGGGGGTGTAAGGTCCATCATTCTGTGTGTGGGGGCTGTAAGGCATCATGCTGTGGGAGTAATTTTATTGTGTGTGGCGGCTCTGGAATAGATCATTCTGTGTGTGATGGGCTTTGGCATCCATTATACTGAGTGTGGGGGCAGGGTCCATTAGACTGTGTGGAAAGCTATGGGTGGCATCATACAAAGTGTGGAGAGCTGTGGGCCCTGTTTTGTCACCACATCCCGCAAGCCAGTCACCAAATGGTCCCGCAGCATTATGTCAGTAGGGCCTATGCCGTCTTTTCTAACGATAGCAGTGTGTAACTCCTGTAGAGCATTCAGGTACTGGTCACAGTCTCCCCCTCCCCCTGCATTCAGCTAAACAGGCACATCCTCAGCTCCCCTACATCCGTGGGGTCCCCATGGGTCTCTTCCAAAATTTGCAGCACCTTATTAAAGGTGTCCCATTCTCTGGGGGGACATAACTGTCTCTAGCTTCTCCATCTAATGTCATTATAGCCACCTCAGCTTCCAATGCAGGGACCATGGGGTGCATTCTCCTGATCCCACTCATGCACTCAGTCCAGCACCATAACATGATATTGTTCCCCACGAACTTAGGAAGATTGTTCAACATTGCCCCCAGGGAAATACTGGACCTAGGGCCGACCCCAACTGCTTGATCTGCTGCCTCCATGCTGCTAGACTGCATTTGGCAGACTAAACCAAATGTGAGATCAAGCAGGAACGCAGAATGCAGTGACAAGCAGGAGGCAGATCAAGAGTTAACAGTATTTAATACAGGGAATACTCCACGCAGGGAGAGAATAAAGAGGGGAAGGAGGTTAAGGTTCAAACTGAGAATAAATGTTCAATAAACGGGTAAACTTATCAGTCTGATGTTTCCAGAGGATGGAGTGGTTCTGGAGCGAAGTGTCAGTGGAGGAGGCATCTGTGGCACCGGCGTAGAAGGATCAAGATACGCGGCGGGGACCCGAGATAAGCTAGCCGACTCCAAGTGTATTCCCCGGTTAGGCCTACAGCCCACACCGTCAACAGTCAGCGAGACAGTACGGAACATCTCAATAGTCTCAGGGGTAAGCGGGCCTTTCGGTCACGCGCTGTTCACAGTCTGCGTGTGTGATGATCATTGGCAATGCGTAGTGGATTCCTGGCATCATGCTGCAGAGAGCGAGTCAACCTTCTCCTGCTGCGCACTCTGTCTTCCAGCCAAAGACCCCGCTTTTGCGCGCTCCATCCTTTTTAACTCTGACCCGCCCTATGCAGTCAGGTGAAAAGGTCAGAAAGTGCTCCCCTCGGCAGCAATGGTGGCAGCCCCAATAGTTCCGGCCCTGATACTAGAGAAGTGCCACAGGTCTGGTCCATCTCCCTACTTAGCCTTGAGTCATTGGGGTTCAGTCTTGCTTCATGGGTGCTGTGGGGCACCAGGTTGCTCGCCCTGCTGGTGCCTTATTTCCAAAGCAATGGTTGACGCAAGGCACTGAACCTTTATTTTTAGTGACCCACTGAGAGGTTCGCCGTGGGGTGAGACAGGCCTTCATACTGTCTGATCTGTATGTTACACTAAGAATCGCATGATCAGTTTTAACGTTTTGCATGTGGGGTCTATGTCTTTCTACAGCACTGCTATGATATTACATAGCATCTTTTCTTGGTGTCTTTAGTTAAGAATAAAGCCATTCTTTATTGCTCAAAATCTTCTATTGTTATGTTGAGTGCCATGCCTTATTATGTAGCACATCATCTACTTATAATAATAATAATTTTATTTCTATACATAATATATAAATATTAAACAAGATGTATGTAAGTACCCGGATAAGAATGAAGTGATTAAACAGTCAGCATGGGTTTGTAACTAATAAGTCATGTCAGACTACATTAATTTCCTTCTATGACAGAATCACTGACTGGGTGGATCAGGGAAATGCTGTAGATATAGTATATCTTGACTTCAGCAAAGCATTTGACAAAGTTTCTCACACAATCCTTATTGAAAAATGACTAAGTATGGAATAGACAAGGCAACTGTTACGTGGATTCATAACTGGCTTAGTGATCGTACCCAAAGAGTGGTTGTAAATGGTTGCACATCCAGTTGGAAGAATGTCTCAAGTGGGGTACCACAGGGCTGTGTCCTGGGCCCTGTGTTATTCAACATCTTTATCAATGATTTAGATGTACAGTGGGGCAAAAAAGTATTTAGTCAGTCAGCAATAGTGCAAGTTCCACCACTTAAAAAGATGAGAGGCGTCTGTAATTTACATCATAGGTAGACCTCAACTATGGGAGACAAACTGAGAAAAAAAAATCCAGAAAATCACATTGTCTGTTTTTTTTTCATTTTATTTACATTAAAGAGAAGACTTGTACAGACAATAGATATTACAGCATAACAAAAACAGATCAAAGCAGATACCAAGAGGAATGAAGGCCCTGCTCGCAAGCTTACAATCTATGAGGAAAAAGGGGACATATGAAAGGTGGATAGTAACAATTGCTTTCGTTGTTCGGATCAGCCATAGTGTAAGATTCGGGTGATCATGTAATGCTGCATGAACCGGTTATCGGCCTAAGTATGTAACAGGACAGACACAGAGGGCTATTAAATGCATAAAGCATGTGAGAACATGATGTGAGGGAATGGTTATGGTAAAAATTTTGAATGAGTCACACAGGGATAGTTAGGTTAATGCATTGAGGCAGTAGGCCAGTTCGAACAAATGTGTTTTTAGGGCACACTTAAAACTGAGGGAATTGGGGATTAACTGTTTTAACCTAGGTAGTGCATTCCAAGGAATTGGCGAGGCACCTGAAAAGTCTTGGAGATGGGAGTGGGAGGTTCTGATTATTGAGGATGTTAACCTCAGGTCATTAGCAGAACGAAGGGCACAAGTAGGAGGGTAGACTGAGACAAGGGAGGAGATGTATGGTGGTGCTAAGCCATGGAGTGCTTCGTGGGTAAGGGTAATAAGTTTGTACTGGGTTCTGGAGTGGATGGGTAACCAGTGTAATGACTGGCACAAGGTAGAGGCATCGGTATAGCGATTGGTGAGGAATATGATCCTGGCTGCAGCGTTCAAGACAGATTGGAGAGAGGAGAGTTTGATAAGAGGGAGTCCGATTAGTTGAGAGTTACAATAGTCCAGACAAGAATGAATAAGAAAAACAGTAAGAGTTTTTGCAGAGTTGAAAGTAAGAAAAGGTTGAATTCTAGAAATGTTTTTGAGGTGCAGATAACAGTAGCGAGCCAGTGATCGGAGGTGGGGGGTGAATGAAAGCTCGGAATCAAGTATAACCCCAAGACAGCGGGCATGTTGCTGGGGAATAATGGTGGAACCACACACAGAAATCGCAATGTCAGGCATAGGTAGGGTAGTAGAGGGAGGAAACACGATAGCTATATAGATATGTATAGAGCCACCTTTTTTAGATATTGTCTAAGCCTGTTATTTATAGCGCCAGCCTATAATTTCATAGCATTATACCTTGTTATATATAGAACCATCCCTTATGTTCTCTTGCTATATATATATATATAAAATGACTGCTGATAAAGGAGCATGTGACCAAAGCAGTCCATCAGTCTCTACCATTATAAAAGCAGCTTTTCCATATAATCTCTAGCTTTGTTGCCATAAAACAAGAGTTTTTGTCCCAGGACAATGACTGCAATCTATACACTGTATATATAAATAGCCATGCTCATGAAAATTAATTAGTGGAATTAGGAATACTACTCCCTGTCCATTCTTGTAAAGCTCTTCAATGTGGACACTGAATGCAACAGGATCTGGGGGGCACAGAAGCTGATGAGCTTTGCCTTCCTTTCTGATATTGCCAAATTGCGCTGTAAATCCCAATACAGTGCTTTTTTGTGGATGGTCAGTTCAGAAGGAGCAGCCAGTCTCAAGTCGGTGAAGAAGAGAGCCAAGTACACACGTTAGTATAGCAGGAGACACTCTACTCTACACTACTATGTAAAAGGCAATGTGGAGTTGGTTTGGACAAGACAGCTCCCCCTCTATCTTGCTTGCATAACTCATCACACTGTACATTCCTGCACGAGGCTCCAACAAGGGCACTGATTGTATGTGAGAGGAGCCGCTCTCTGTTACACTGGTGAGTGGGTGGCATAATATCATTCTCTCTCAACCTCCATCCCCAAGGTTGGTGAATACAGGCCACAGCATTATCTGTGGTATAAACAATTGGGTGTCAAGTCTCTCTATTGACCCATATAGAAATGCTTCAGTGTGTCAAATGGTCATCCAACCACACAATGGATGTTTTTTGATTGAAAACCAACAAAGAATATGCTAAGGCATATATATTTGAAATCAGAGGAGTGATAGACATGTTAATGAGTTGCAAGTGATGAAAAAAATTTAAAGAAAATGTTCAAAACATCTCAATTTGCCCAGTATTAAGTATAAAATACACACACTTATGTGCTTCGGTATGCTTTCAGTGAAGTTATTAATGTTGTCTGAAGAATGTCCTGCTACGCTGAATCCAGATGTTCAGAGACACTGTAGGCCATTGTAGCACATTTAGGCCATTCAGGCTGTTCACAGTAGCATAAACAATATGTTGCCTATGCTTGATGTGTTGATAAACCACTCCTGGGACACTTTTAAGAAATGGCCACACTACCGGTCACACCACCAATTCAATTTTATGCTGCACTGTTATTGCATTTGGAATGAAGACAAGAGGTGTCCAGACAAGAGATTATGCCACTCTACAGCATATCCCTGAGCGTAGACACAGTTCACAGTTCCCTTGTGAAGGTCTCTTCATGGCTTTGCATGAGGGATATTATCTTAGAATCATAGAATGGTAGAGTTGGAAGGGACCTCCTGGGTCATCTGATCCAACCCTCTGCTCAAAGAAGGATTCACTAAATCATCCCAGACAGATGTCTGTCCAGCCTCTGTTTGAAGACTTCCATTGAAGGAGAATTCACCACCTCTCGTGGCAGCCTGTTCCACTCATTGATCGCGTTCACTGTCAAAAAGTTTTTTCTAATAACTAATCTGTGTCTCCTCCCATTCAGTTTCATCCCATTGCTTCTGGTCTTTCCTTGTGCAAATGAGAATAAAGATGATCCTTCTACAATGTGACAGCCTTAAGCCTCCTCTCAGTCTTCTTTTTTGCAAGCCAAACATTCCAAAATCCTATAATCATTCCTCATAGGACATGGTTTGCAGACCGGTCACCATTCTTGTCGCTCTTCTCTGAAATTGCTCCAGTTTTTTTCAAAGATATTACCTGGTATAGAAGTCAGACTCACCGGCCTATGGTTCCCTGGGTCCACCTTCTTCCCCTTTTTGAAGATAGGAACAACATTTGCTCTTCTCCAGTCTTCTGGGACTTCTCCTGTTCTCCAAGAATTTTCAAAGATTATGGAGAGTGGTTCAAAAATTTCTTCTGCTATCTCCTTCAGTACTCTGGGGTGTAATTCATCTGGACCTGGAGTATTGAATTAATTTATGATAGCTAAGTGTTTACTCACTATTTTTCTGTTTATAGATATCCTGGATTCTTCTTTTCCCTTAATAGGACAGTGAAGATCAGTTGATGTTACATTTCCTTTCTGAGAGAAAACAGATGCAAAATAGGAATTTAAAAGTTCGGCCATCTCAACATCCTTTCTTACCATTTCATCATTTTCATCCTGTAAAAATCATATAGCATCTTTGACTCTTTTTTTACTTTTGACATATTCCCCAAATCCTTTTTTATTGCTTTTGACATCTCTTGCAAGCCTTAATTAATTGTCAGCTTTAGATGATCTGATTCACGCCCTGCAGATTCTGCAGAGAGCATTATATTCTTTTTTGGATATGCTTCCCTATTTCCATTTGATAAACATTTCTTTCTTCCGTGTGTTTAAGTTCAATGTTCATCCATCCTGGTTTCCTTAAATGCTTCCTATTCTTCCATCTTTTCAGAACTGTTAACGATTGTGCTTTGAGAATCTCATTTTTCAAGATTTCCCATCCTTCCTGGACATTTTTGTCCTTAAGGAAATCCATCCATTTGATCCCTCCAATTCCCTTTCTAAGTCCCTTAAAATCTGCCACCTGAAATCCAACCTTGAAGTCTGAGTCTTCACAGGTCTTCCTCCTCAAGTTATCCAAAATTCTAAAATAGCATGGTCGCTACCTCCTAGGGTCCCAGCCCCTCTTACCTCCTCAATCATTTCCTCTGTTTATAATGATTAGATCCTAGGTAGCAGATTCCCTTGTTTTCTCCCCTACCTATTGGAAGATAAAGTTGTCAGCAAGAGAGGATAAGAATTTGCTTGACCTGTTTGTTTTGCCTGAGAGAAATTCCCAACAAATGTCTGCATAGTTGAAATCTCCCATGACAACTATGTCATTTTTTTTTTTTGAGAACTTGACCATTGGATGCATAAAGAGTTCATCCATATCTTCAGCTTGCACAGGCGGCCTGTAGTAAATGCCTACAATGCCCTTTCCATTCTGTCCTTGTATTCTTAACCAGTTTCCACAGAACTCCCAGTCTCTGAAGCTTCAATCTTTATGCAGATATATGCTTTTCTAACATATCTATCACGTCTGTTTCTAGCAACATATCTATCACGTCTGTTTCTTGTATCCATCTAGCCTTGTATTCTAATCATGTGTATCATCCCACCAAGTTTCAGTGATTCCAATTACATCATATTTCTTTTTTGTGTTAGTAGTTCCAATTCTCCTTTTTTGTTGCCCATGCTTTGTGCATTCATATAGAAACATTTTAGCTTGTGATTGGTTTGTCTTTCTCCAATATTTTTATTATTTACTGTAAATTTTTTTGTCTTTGTTCTTCAACTTCTAATAGCAGAGTTCTCAATAGTATTTGTGAGGTGTATGGCTTTTTCTGACCTTTTGCTTCCCTTCCCATATTTTTCTAGTTTAAAGATCTCCTGATGAGTCTAGCAAGGCGACGTCCAAATACATTAATATTATTATTTATTTATATAGCACCATTAATTCCATGGTGCTGTACATGAGAAGGTGGGTTACATACAAAGCTATAGATATCGTTAACAGTAAACAAATTTACAATGACAGACTGGTACAGAGGGGAGAGGACCCTGTCCTTGCGGACTTATATTCTATGGGATAGTGGGGAAGAGACAGAAGCTCGGCGGTGCAGCAGCTCTGGTGGTTTTGAGGCGGCGGCTCGGGCGGTGGTGAGGCGGCAGAATGGTTATTGCAGGCTGTAAGCTTTCTTGAAAAGATGGGTTTTCAGGTTGCGTTTGAAGGATCTGACGGTGGTGAATAATCGGACGTGTTGAGGCATGGAATTCCAGAGGATAGGGGATATTCGGGAGAAATCTTGGAGGCGGTTGTGTGAGGAACGAATAAGTGTGGAGGAGAGTAGGAGGTCTTAGGAGGATCGAAGATTACATGAGGGAAGATATTGGGAGATTAGTTCAGAGACATAGGGAGGGGATAGGTTGTGGATGGCTTTGTAGGTCAGTGTTAGTAGTTTGAACTGGATTCGTTCTTGAATTGGGAGCCAGTGGAGGGATTTGCAGAGGGGAGAGACAGGGGAGTAGCGAGGAGAGAGGTGGATTAGTCGGGCAGCAGAGTTGAGGACAGACTGGAGTGAGCAGGGAGGCCACAGAGGGGAGTGTTGAATGAATTAGTCAAGGCGGGAGATAATGAGTGCATGTACAAGAGTTTTTGTAGATTGAGGGCAGAGGAAGGGACAGATTCTGGAAATATTTTTGAGTTGGAGGCGACAGGAGGTGGCAAGAGTTTGGATGTGTGGTTTGAAGGACAGGGCAGAGTCGAGAGTTACTCGGAGGTAGCGGATTTCAGGTGCGGGAGAGAGCATGATGCCGTTTACCATAATAGATAGATCAGGTAGGGAAGATACGTGAGATGGAGAAAAGATGATGCGTTCAGTTTTGTCTACATTCAGTTTAAGGAAGCGAGAGGTGAAAAAGGAGGATATGGCTGATAGACACTCCGGGATTCTGGACAGCAGAGAGGTGACATCTGGGCCAGAGAGGTAGATCTGAGTGTCATCCGCATACAGGTGGTACTGGAAGCCATGGGACTTTATGAGTTGTCCTAGGCCAATAGTATAGATGGAAAAAAGTAGGGGCCACAGGACAGAGCCTTGGAGGACTCCAACAGAGAGAGGGCAGGATGAGGAGGTAGTGTGGGAGTGGGAAACGCTGAATGTGTGGTCACAAAGGTATGAAGTAATCCAGGACAGGGCAAGGTCTTTGATGCCAAGGGAAGAAAGAATCTGTAGCAGTAGACAGTGGTTGACTGTGTCAAGGGCAGAGGACAGGTCGAGAAGGAGGAGGATGGAGAAATGTCTGTTAGCTTTGGCTGTGAGTAAGTCATTAGTAATTTTGGTCAGAGCAGTTTCAGTGTGGAGTGGTGGGGGCGGAAGCCAGATTGGAGGATGTCAAGGAGGGAGTTAGATGAGAGGTGGGAGAAAAGTTGAGCATGGACATGCTGTTCAAGGGGTTTGGAAGCAAACGGGAGCAGTGATATGGGGCGATAGCTGGGCATAGCAGTTGGGTCAAGGTTTGATTTTTTGAGGATGGGTGTTATGGTGGCATGTTTGAAGGCAGAGGGGAAGGTACCAGAAGATAGGGATAGGTTGAAGAGATGAGTTAGGGCTGGAATGATCATGTTAGTGAGGTTGGGGAACAGGTGGGAAGGGATGGGGTCTAGTGCACAGGTGGTGAGGTGTGATTTGGAAAGGAGATGAGTAAGCTTTCCTTCAGTGATGTTGGAAGTGAACCTCGAAAGTGAACCTCGAAAGAAGGGAGGATAAGGGAGGGTTGGGGTTGGATAGGGTTGAAGGAGCAGTTTTTATAAAGGCGGAAACCCACTCCTCCACCATGTCTGTTGCCAGGGCAAGGAGTGTGGTAAAGTGGAGGCCGCCATAACTCAGTGCGGCCGGGGAAGCCGTGTCAGGGGATGTCAGCCAGGTCTCAGTGAGGGCCAGGAAGGAAAGGTTGCGGGAGGTAAAGAGGTCGTGGATCACGTGGAGCTTATTGCAGACAGAGCGAGCATTCCAAAGTGCTCCAGAGAGGGTGCGGGAGGGTGGGGGTCAGTGGCACAGGTTTTAAGTGTGAGGGATTGCGGCAGTTTCCCTTAGTGTGAGAAAGATAGGGGTGAGGATTAGTGGGATGTATGAGGTGGGGGACCAGCAGTGAGAAGAAGCAGAGAAAGGGAAAGCAGGTGGGTGATTGTCTTGTATTGTATTTTAGTAGGAGAGGTCTGAGGTTAAGGAGTATGTCTGCAGATGAAGCGAGGTAGGGGGGTAAGAGAGAGGGGGAGATATTTATTTGGTTCAAAGGTGCAGGGGTTTGGGGATAGCGAAGGAGAGTGAAGATTAGTGGAGCAAAAATGGTGATGGCAAATGTCAGTATGGTTAAAGAGCAGGGTAAGACAACAAAGGCAATTAAAATTAGAAAGCAGTGGTTATTCTTACCTTCTGATGAATGTCTGGACTATTTCTGGTATATTTCTGATGTCACACTTCAAATGATGTCACATCTGACCAAGGTCATATCTGACCTGCTCTGTTCAACTTATACCATTCAAATGTCCATGAAATGAAGCCAGATGTTATGAATGGGTCATCGAGGAAGATAGCAGGACCAGGCTAAGCCACCATAAAACCAGAGAGGTTGGTAACTAAGTGGATTGCAGACCCCTGATCCTATCCACACAGTTAGCAGTAGCCGTGGAGCGTACCTACGATGCCCTAGATGCCTCAGCACAGCCGGAGAGATAACTCAGCCTAAAGCAAGAAAGGTGAAATCTAAACTGCCCCGGAGCAGACCCCAAAGGAATAGATAGCCCCCAAACATATATTGTCAGTGAAACAAGATGAAAACACAAACACAGGCAGAAAAATAGGACAGGACAGGAAAGGAAAGACACTGTCTGCAATCATGCAAAAAACCCTGAAAAATCCAACACGTCTGATGCTCAAAAAAACACTGAAGTTACATGACTTCGCCCCCACTATATCAACAGTCTGGTATATACTGAAAGCAAAGCAAAAAGAGACCAATATAACAGGGGGCAGAACAAACTGACACAAGCAGTAACATATGGGCAGTGATCCAGCACAGCCCCATCAGGAGCAAGCTGACCCTGCACAAAGCAGAGATAGACAAAACCAGATCAAATGCAAAAAGATTAGCAAATGAACCACTTAGCTGAACCATGCAGGAACAGAGCAGGAGACATCAGACATCAGAAGGCACATGAAGCCAGATGTTATGAATGGGTCATCGAGGAAGATAGCAGGACCAGGCTAAGCCACCATAAAACCAGAGAGGTTGGTAACTAAGTGGATTGCAGACCCCTGATCCTATCCACACAGTTAGCAGTAGCCGTGGAGCGTACCTACGATGCCCTAGATGCCTCAGCACAGCCGGAGAGATAACTCAGCCTAAAGCAAGAAAGGTGAAATCTAAACTGCCCCGGAGCAGACCCCAAAGGAATAGATAGCCCCCAAACATATATTGTCAGTGAAACAAGATGAAAACACAGGCAGAAAAATAGGACAGGACAGGAAAGGAAAGACACTGTCTGCAATCATGCAAAAAACCCTGAAAAATCCAACACGTCTGATGCTCAAAAAAACACTGAAGTTACATGACTTCGCCCCCACTATATCAACAGTCTGGTATATACTGAAAGCAAAGCAAAAAGAGACCAATATAACAGGGGGCAGAACAAACTGACACAAGCAGTAACATATGGGCAGTGATCCAGCACAGCCCCATCAGGAGCAAGCTGACCCTGCACAAAGCAGAGATAGACAAAACCAGATCAAATGCAAAAAGATTAGCAAATGAACCACTTAGCTGAACCATGCAGGAACAGAGCAGGAGACATCAGACATCAGAAGGCACATGAAGAAAATCACCAGCAGGGATTGAAGGAAGTCATGTGTCTTAAATACTCCAGTCAGAAACCCCAGATCTCCAGTCGTCATTATCATTATCAGGTGGAAAGTCTCTGTCAGTCTGACCAGCTCCACTACCTCCAGTAACCACCAGAGGGAGCCCAGAAACAGAACTCGCAACACCTCTGTCAATCTGAGGGAGCCCAGAAAGAGAATTCACAACAGCCAGGTGAGGGAGAGAGGGAGGAGAAGGGGGCTGGAGCACAGTTCACAGCAGTGAGCAATTAACAGATTCCAGTTAATAGGACATTTGACTAGCATCAAAGCTGGAGAAAGAGGCAGAATAAGATGGAAGGATTATACTAGGTGTGAGGAGCATGGGCATATCAATATGCATACAGTAAGTTTGAAGTATGATACATGGAATTAAAGTCAGGGGAAAAACAGAGTACAGACGTACCAGTTAAAAAAACATAGGGTGAGGAATGCATGAGGGTTCAGGGGTGCAGTGGGTATTCTGGATTAAGCGGGTTCAGACGTACCAGTTAAAAAACAGAGGGTGAGGAATGCATGAGGGTTCAGGGGTGCAGTGGGTATTCTGGATTAAGCGGGTTCAGACGTACCAGCTAAAAAACAGAGGGTTAGGAATGCATGGGGGTTCAGGGGTGCAGTGGGTATTCTGGATTAAGCAGGTTCAGACATACCACTTAAAAAAACAGAGGATGAGGAATGCATTGGGGTTCAGGGGTGCAGTGGGTATTCTGGATTAAGCGGGTTCAGACGTACAACTTAAAAAACAGAGGGTGAGGAATGCATGGGGGTTCAGGGGTGCAGTGTTTTCCAGTCTTCGGTAGGTGCACAGTCTTCGGTAGGTGCACGCCATCTCTAGCAAGTAGTCCATCGTATAGGTAACTCACTCCATGATCCAGAAATCAAAATCCTTGCTGACGACACCATCGACGTAGCCCGTTGTTCACCTGCAGAATCGTATTCCACCTACTTGTTCCAAGGCCATCCACTGGGAGGATGAAAGAGAAGACCACCTGTGCTCCCAGTTCTTTCACTTTCTTACCTAAGTTTTCAAAGTCACTGCAGATGGGTTCCAGGTCATTTCTTGTGGTGTCATTTGTCCATGTTTTAGCAGGAATGGGTAGTCATCTGTAGGTCTGAAGAGTCCTGATATCCTGTCAGACACATCTTTAATTTTTGCACCTGGATGACATTATTACATGAGCGTAACAAACTCCCCAATGAACTTATCTAGATGTGTGGTGAGCACTTTGAACCCCCAAGTGCTTCACATAAGTTTATGATGCCCGGACATGAAAATAAAAAAATCGTATTTTTTTCCACAAACATGAACTTTTAGTCCCCAATTGTTTATTTTCTCAAAGGTAACAGGAGAAATTGGACCCCAACAGTTGTTGTCCAATTTGTCCTGAGTACGCTGATACCCCATATGTTGGAGAAAACTACTGTATGGGCACACGTCGGGGCTTGGAAGGGAAGTAGTGACGTTTTGGAATGCAGACTTTGATGGAAAGGTCTGTGGGTGTCATGTCGCATTTGGAGAGCCCCTGATGTGCCTAAACAGTGGAAACCCCCCACAAGTGACCCCATTTTGGAAACTAGACCCCCCCAAGGAACTTATCTAGATGTGTGGTGAGCACTTTGAACCCCCAAGTGCTTCACAGAAGTTTATAACGCCCGGGCGTGAAAATAAAAAAATCATATTTTTTCCACAAACATGAACTTTTAGTCCCCAATAATTTTATTTTCTCAAAGGTAACAGGAGAAATTGAATCCAAAAAGTTGTCCAATTTGTCCTGAGTAGGCTGATACCCCATATGTAGGGGTAAACCACTGCTTGGGTGCATGGCACAGCTTCGAAGGGAAGGAGCAACGACTTTTTCAATGCAGAATTGGCTGGAATTGAGATCAGATGACATGTTGCGTTTGGAAAGCCCCTGATGCACCTGAACAGTGGAAATCCCCCAATTCTAACTCCAACCCTAACCCCAACACACCCCTAACCCTAATCCCAACCCTAACCCTAATGGGAAAATGGAAATAAACTTTTTTTTAAATTTTATTAGTTTTTTTATTATTTTTTATTATTTTTTCCCTAATGGGAAAATGGAAATAAATACAGTTTTTTTAATTTTATTATTTTTCCCTAACTAAGGGATTGATAAAAGGGGGTTTGATTTACTATTTATAGCGGGTTTTGCATCACCACATTTTGAGAGCTATAATTTTTCCATATTTTGACCCACAGAGTCATATGAGGTCTTATTTTTGGTGGGACGAATTGACGTTTTTATTGGTACTATTTTCGGGCACATTACATTTTTTGATCGCTTTTTATTACGATTTTTGGGATGCAGAATGAACAAAAAACAGCGATTCATGAATTTCTTTTGGGGGGGCGTTTACACTGTTCCACATGTGATAAAATTGATAAAGCGGTTTAATTCTTCGGGTTAGTACAATGACAGTGATAACTCATTTATATCAATTTTTTAGGTTTTGGCGCTTTTAAACATTAAAAACAATTTTATATAAAAAATAATTATTTGTGCATCGCTTTATTCTGCGAACTATAACTTTTTTATTTTTTCAGATAATGCTGTATGGTGGTCCTTTTTTGCATTACAAGATGATGTTTTCAGCGGTACCATGTTTATTTATATCCGTCTTTTTGATCGCGTGTTATTGCACTTTTTGTTCGGCGGTATGATGACAAAGCTTTGTTTTTTGCCTTATTTTTGAAGGGGTTCACTAAAGTTGTTAACTAGTGGGACAGTTTTTATAGGGCGGGTCGTTACAGATGCGGCGATATTAAATGTGTACTTTTATTGTTTGTTTTACTTACAAAAAAAGAATTTATTAGGGAATATTTTTTTTATTTATTTAGGAATTTTTTAAAAATTATTTTTACACATTTTTTTTTAACTTTATTACATTGTCCCGGGGGGACATTACTATACTATGTCAGATCGCGAGCACATTGCGTTGTTCCGAGGGTCTCAGGGAAGCACGCAGGGAGCCCCTTCCCTGCGTGATTCTTCCCTATGCCCCCCGGAACACTACTATTATGTTTGATCGCAGTGTGACAGGAGTTAATGTGCTGGGAGCGGTCTGTGATCAGCTGCACTCCCCCCGTGAGCGCAGCTGATCGCTATGACGTACTATCCTGTCCATGGGCATTAAGTCTTTAAAATATGCCAATGCTTACGGATTGATGAATGAATAATATTCTCCAATATAGTGTGTTTAAAATTAAAAATAAATCTTTCTGTTTTATTATCATTCATTTTTTCTTTATTTTTATTTCTATAGAGCAATTCATTTCGTGAGAATTGTTTTGCTCTTTCATGTGCATTGTCCAATATCAATTCCGGGTAACCCCTTTCTCTAAAACGACGATTAATGATTCAGCCTGTACCGCATGTCCACCTCTTTTGATCAGCTGTGCTTCTTGCCGCAGGGACTGGCGCATGCTATTTCTTTGATCTATGGTTTGATAGTGTCCGGGGAGATGGGGGATGGACCTCTCAGATGTATGACCCAGTGGCACAGGAAATTGAACAGAGAAATTACATCTGAAATGTGGACTAAAGCATTCACTTCTGCGCATAGGATGTTGGTGTCTTACAGAATCCAGGAGCTGGATTGATTGTCTCTATCTTCTCAATGTTTGTTAAAATTACTTTACTTGTTTAATAAAAGCATATTGAACAATATATCCTATATGGAATGTGATTGAGTACCGAGAGGATTACGAGTTTATAAAGAGATTTACCAGTTTCAGGATGATATATGTTATAAAAAGCAGTGGTATGAAATTCAACTACAATGCTCACAGAGTTTATGTCTCGTAATCTCAAGAAGCGAACAAGAGTATATTAACCCCTTTCCTTCATTGAACGTAATATTCCGTCCATGTGCCCTGGGCCCTAATTACCATGGACGGAATAATACGTCATAGCGATAAGCGGCGCCCACGTGGTGAGCGCCGCTTATCGCGGCCGGGTGTCAGCTAATTATCATAGCTGACACCCGGCACAATGTGTCAGGGGCGGTCACGGACCGCCCCGACACGTTAACCCCTTGTACACCGCGATAAAACACGATCGCGGTGTACCGGGGGGTTAGAGGGAAGCATCGGCAGGGAGGGGGCTCCCTCCGTGCTTCCCTGAGCCCTCCATGGCAGCGCAATGTGCAGCGCCGCTGCAGGGGGCTCCTTTACTGCAGGTCCCCAGATCCAATATGGCGGCGGGGACCTCCGGGGGCCTGCAGGGAGCTGGCTTCCTCACTGCCCGCAGAGCGCAGGCATGAGGATGCCTGCAGCAGTGCCTGTGACAGATCGCTGATCTGTCACAGCGATCTGTGATGTGACAGATTAGCGATCTGTCACATGACAGTTATGTCCCCCCCGGGACATTGTAATAACGTAAAAAAAAAAAAAAGTGTAAAAATAATTTTAAAAAAATCGCTAAATAAATTAAAAAAAAAAAAAAAATATTCCCCAATAAATTTATTTTTTGGAAATAAAAAACAAAACAATAAAAGTACACATATTTGGTATTGCCGCGTCCGTAACGACCCGCCCTATAAAACTGTCCCATTAGTTAACCCCTTAAGCGAACCCCTTAAAAAATAAAAATAAAAAGCGTAGCAAAAAATGAGTTATTATCATACCACCGAAACAAAAAGTGCAATAACGCGCGATCAAAAAGGCACATATAAATATCCATGGTACCGCTGAAAACGTCATCTTGTCCCGCAAAAAACGAGCCATCATACAGCATCATCAGCGAAAAAATAAAAAAGTTATAGCTCTCAGAATAAAGCGATGCAAAAATAATTATTTTTATATAAAATTGTTTTCATTGCATAAAAGCGCCAAAACATAAAAAACAACATAAATGAGGTATCGCTGTAACCATACTGACCCGAAGAAGAAAACCGCTTTATCAATTTTTTCGCACACGGAACGGCGTAAGCGCACCACTCAAAAGAAATTAATGAAACGCTGGTTTTTGTAAATTCTGCGTCCAAAAAAACGAAATAAAAAGCGGTCAAAAAATGTCACATGCCCGAACATGGTACCAATAAAAACGTCAACTCGTCCCCCAAAAATTAAGACCTCACATGACTCGGTGGGTCAAAATATGGAAAAATTATAGCTCTCAATATGTGGTGATGCAAAAACTATTTTTACAATAAAAAGCGTCTTTTAGCGTGTGAAAGCTGCCAAATATAAATACCACCATAAATAGTAAATCAAACCCCCCCGTTATCACCCCCTTAGTTAGGGAAAAATAATAAAATTAAAAAAATGTATTTATTTCCATTTTCCCATTAGGGTTAGGGCTAGGGTTAGGGCTAGGGATAGGGCTAGGGTTAGGGGTGTGTTGGGGTTAGGGTTGGAGTTAGAATTGGGGGTTTCTACTATTTGCGCACATCAGGTGCTCTCCAAATGCAACATGGCGTCTGATCTCAATTCCAGCCAATTCTGCATTGAAAAGTCAAATGATGCTCCTTCCCTTCCAAGCTCTGCCATGCACACAAACAGTGTTTTACCCCCTCATATGGGGTATCAGCCTACTCAGGACAATTTGCAAACCAACTTTTGGGGTCCTATTTCTCCTGTTGCCCTTAGGAAAATAAAAAATTGGGGCAAAAATATCATTTTTGTGGAAAAATAATATGATTTTTCTATTTTCACGCCTGGTCGTTATAAACTTCTGTGAAGCACTTGGGGGTTCAACGTTCTCACCACACATCTAGATAAGTTCCTTGGGGGGTCTAGTTTCCAAAATGGGGTCATTTGTGGGGGGATTCCACTGTTTTGGTACATCAGGGGCTTTGCAAACGTGACATGGTGTCCGATCTCAATTCCAGCCAAAAAAGTCAAATGGCGCTGCTTCCCTTCCGAGCTCTGCCATGCGCCCAAGTAGTGGTTTACCCCCAGATGTGGGGTATTAGTGCACTCAGGACAAATTGCACAATAACTTTTAGGGTCCTGTTACCCTTGGGAAAATAAAAATTGGGGGTGAAAAAATCATTTTGTGGAAAAAATATGATTTTTTTAATTGTACCGCTGAACGTTATAAACTTCTGTGAAGCCCTTGTGGGTTCAAAGTTCTCACCACATATCTAGATAAGTTCCTTGGGGGGTCTAGTTTCCAAAATGGGGTCACTTGTGGGGGGTTTCCATGGTTTAAGTACATCAGGGGCTCTCCAAACGTGACATGGCGTCCGATCTGAATTCCAGCCAATTTTGCATTGTAAATGTCAAACGGCGCGCCTTCCCTTCTGAGCTCTGCCATGCGCCAAAACAGTGGTTTCCCCCACATATCAGGTATCTGCGTACTCCGGACAAATTGCACAATAATTTTTGCAGTCCAATTTCTCCTGTTACCCTTGGTAAAATAAAAAAAATTGAACCTGAAGTATTTTTTTTGTGAAAAAAAGTTAAATGTTCATTTTTTTTAAATATTCAAAAAATTCCTGTGAAGCACCTGAAGGGTTAATAAACTCCTTGAAAGTGGTTTTGAGCACCTTAAGGGGTGCAGTTTTTAGAATGGTGTCACTTTTGGGTATTTTCTATCATATAGACCCTTCAAAGTGACTTCAAATGTGATGTGGTCCGTAAAAATAAAATGGTGTTGCAAAAATGAGAAATCGCTGGTAAACTTTTAACCCTTATAACTTCCTAACAAAAAAAAAATTTTGGTTCCAAGATTGTGCTGATGTAAAGAAAATATGTGGGAAATGTTACTTATTAAGTTTTTTGTGTGCCATATCTCTGTGATTTAAGGGCATAAAAATTCAAAGATGGAAAATTGCGAAATTTTCAAAATTTTCTCCAAATTTTTTTCACAAATAAACGCAAGCTATATGAATGAAATTTTACCACTAACATGAAGTACAATATGTCACGAGAAAACAATGTCAGAATCACCGGGATCCATGGAAGCGTTCCAGAGTTATGGCCTCATAAAAGGACAGAATTGTTAAAATTGGCCCGGGAGTTAACATGCAAACCACCCTTGGTAGTGAAGGGGTTAATCTCACGGAAAAATGGGAAAAAGCAAAAGCTGAATTATGTTCACATTTGACAGAAAATCAAAATGCAAATTTTCTGAAAAAATTGGAAAAGAAATTAATCTTGACACAAACTGAGACCAAACAAATAAAGAAAGATGATAAATTTCTACGGGACAAACATGATTATGAAATAGGGAATATCTTTACATGGAATAGAAAGCAATTTAATCAAAGGAGAAACCGTAATAAAACATTCTTAAAAAAACGATCAAACATGGATGGACTACAGACTCAGACTCTAGTATTTAAACAGAGGGGGGAAAAAATTGCAAAAGGAGGAATGAAACGCAAACAGGTCTCCTGGAGAAAATAACGCTGACCATCTATGCAAAGCATTTAGTAACTCCAAGGTAGTCAATCCTCAAGCAGAGCTGGAAAGAGAAACTCTAGCATCAATTGACACATTAGATTTCATGGTAAACACACCTGATGAAATAAGCATACAGCAGGATGCCCTGACATTATTAAACTTCTAGTGACGTAAACCTTAATTTTGAATCTTGTGCATTACCAAGTTATGAGCCCTTCAAGGAAGGAGTTCTATCTAGTTTTATGCCACCTATATAGCCGGGTAAAGTAATCGATTTATTTCAAGATCTTGTAACCAAGTATGTGGAAGCATTATGTTATCAGCAACCAAAAAATAATTTGGCCATTGCTGAACTAAAAGCATTGGAGGAAATGAGGCAATGGCACAATGTGGTTTTCAAAAAGCAGATAAAGGGGGTAACCTGGTATTACTAGATAAAGATTACTATATCACAGAAGCATTATCACAATTAAATGATGAAAAAACATATAGTCTTCCGGAAAATGACAATACAGAAAAATATGAAAAAACAAATTATGTTCTATTTTGAGAAAATATGTAGAAAGAGGCATTATTTCAAGGAAAAAAATCAGAAATTAATACCAGATTACCCCGAAAAGCCACATTGATATAGCATTCCCAAGATCCACAAATCAAAAACGCATCCCCCAGGTCGCCCAATTATTGCAGGTATAAATTCATTGACAGAACCACTGTCTCAATATCTAGATTGGTTATTGAAACCTCATTTAAATCAAATTCCATCTTGTATTAAAGATTCGGGAGATTTTTTGAAGGCTTTAAAAGAAACCACACAGCAACCAGATTTTTCACTCGTATCCATCGATGTGGAAAATCTATATACCCGCATTCCACAAAAAATGGGAGTAGATATTATTATAAAAAAAACTTTTGGCAAATACTGAAAAAAGTCCAGATCTTACATCTTTTGTGGCGGAAGCCCTAGAATTTGTATTGATGCATAATGCCTTCAAATTTCTAGATAAATGGTATCTACAAAAAGTCGGGACCGCAATGGGCATGCCAGTTTCATGCGTTCTTGCAAATTTATTTTTGGCTTATTTTGAAGAAAAATACATCACTAGCGTGCATAATCCGTTCCTCAAACACATTCGCTTTTTTTACGTTATGTGGACGATATCTTTATAATATGGGATGGTACAGAAGGAGAATTTTTTGATTTTGTCAATTATTTAAATGAAGTGAATGTTGAGAAAATAAAGTTCACATCTTGCTATGGTGGCGATTTTTTTTTAGAGTCTTTAGATGTCAAAATTAATATAAAAAATGGAAACCTCATGACACAGGAATATAGGAAACCAACTGCAATGAACATGTTACATTTTGATAGCGCCTACCCTGGTCATACAAAAACAGGTCTCCCTTATAGCCAAATGCTACGCCTGCGAAAAATTAATAATAATAACAGCAGTTTTGAAGAGCAGGTTGAATCATTAAAATGTCGTTTTAGAGAAAGGGGTTACCCGGAATTGATATTGGACAATGCACATGAAAGAGCAAAACAATTCTCACAAAATGAATTGCTCTATAGAAATAAAAATAAAGAAAAAATGAATCATAAATGCAAATATTTATTTTTAATTTTAAACACACTATATTGGAGAATATTATTCATTTCATCAGTCCGTAAGCATTGGCATATTTTAAAGACTGATAAAGATTTACTGAAAATCAGCTCTAATCCCCCTATGTTCTCATATCACAGATCTAAAAATATAGGAGACATTCTAGTTCATAACAGGTTAAAACAAGCTGAAAAAAATATTTGGTTATAGAAAAATATATTAAGAGGGAATTATAAAAGTGGAAATTGCGCCAGTTGCCACCTTCACATTACTGATTGCTGTTTACGCATAGGACCAATAACACATGTGGTCAGGGACTTCATATCTTGCAAATCACAGTACATGGTTTATATCATATATTGCCCCTGCTCTTTCTACTATATTGGTAAGACTATAAGACCACTAATTAAGAGATTAAGGGAACATTATCGCTCAATAATTTCTGGAAAGGGATCTATGAGTTTAATCAACCATATGAAAGAAAAACATCAGGCAAATCCAGAATTACTGAGATTTGCAGGTTTAGAAACCATTCCATATCCACCACAAGGGGGAGATCATAATAAAATTCTGCTAAAGAAAGAGGCTAAATGGATTCTGAAGACGAATGCACAGGGTCCTTTAGGGTTAAATGACAGGGCACATTTATCTGTAGTCTTATAATAATGAAAAATTGATTTTTTTTTGCTGTAATGCTGCAAGATATGTATTTAGTGAGTCAATGTTTTTATTCATTGTATTGAAATATGCACAATTTGATTTTGTTCACATGTAACCTTGTGTCTAAATCTTTTAAAAAGGAAATGACCCCACCCCCTCACAAACCTGGATCCGTTTTAGCGCTTGCTGCACGAAACGGCCGTCGTCCACCTGCACGCTCCCTGCATGCCTCGGTAACCCACAAATCCTATACAAAGTCTCTTGTTCACTTGGATGAAATAAAAAAGACTTCGGAATATTTAATCCATCTGGTGAGTGCCGCATTATTTTTCTTTACACATAAGATTCTCTAGTATAATACAGCCCCCCGTAGGCAGGCTCTATAGTAAGCAGATTCTACAGTGCACCCCCCATAGGCAGACTTTATAGTATAATACAGCCCCCCGTAGGCAGACTTTATAGTATAATACAGCCCCCCGTAGGCAGACTTTATAGTATAATACAGCCCCCCGTAGGCAGACTCTATAGTAGGCAAACTCCACAATGCACCCCCCCACAGGCATAATCTATAGTATAATGCAGCCCCCCGTAGGCAGACTCTATAGTAGAACAACACCATAGAAACTCTGAGTATAAATCCAATTAAAAATAAATTTTATTCAAATTTAAATATTAAAATAATAGAGACTACACAAGCAAAAATTAGGGGGAGCTAGGTGACATATGTTTATACAAAACTCTATAGAGTTTTTTAGAGTTTAGACTCTATAGTAGGCAAATTCCACAATGCCCCCCCACAGGCAGACTCTATAGAATAGTACAGCCCCCCCCCACATGCAGTCTCTATAGTATCATGTAGCCCCCCATAGGCAGACTCTATAGTATAATGTAGACTCTACAGTAGGCAGAGTCCATGATGCACCCCCCTCAGGCAGACTCTATAGTATAATACCGCCTCCCCATAGGCAGACTCTATAGTATCATGCAGCCCCATAAAAATGATAAACCTAATACTCACCTCTCTTCATGGTTCCATCGATGCTCCGAGCGCCCGCACATCTCCAGACAGCAAGCATCGATTAGTGACATTATCACGACCCCTGTTAGTGTTGGCATCAGTGATGTCAGACACTGAAAGGGGATGATGGGAGAGGGAGCGTAAAGTACTAATGCTCCTTCTCTCATCAATGCAGTCAGCTGTATCGGCATCTAGCCGATACAGTTGAACCTGCAATGACGGGTGAGGGGCCCACTGCTGGCACCGGGCCCCCGCCTACTCAGAGTCCCCTTAGTGGCCAGGTGGCAGGGCAGGGAGATCGTGTCTCCCTGCTCTGCTGCAGTGTAACTGTATTGGCGCGCTGTGCACACCGATACAGTTACAGTAGCCTACCTCCCAGTAGGCCCCTTCAGAGCTACTGAGTGGAGGTGAAGCTGGAGTGGAGCCTGGGTGGAGTCTCAATGAGGCCCGAAAATTTTGCCACTATAGGGCCCTGAAATTTATGGTAGCAGCCCTGCTCCTTCTCTCATCAATGCAGTCAGCTGTATCGGCATCTAGCCGATACAGTTGAACCTGCGATGACGGGTGAGGGGCCCACTGCTGGCACCGGGCCCCCGCCTGCTCAGGGACCCCATAGTGGCCAGGTGGCAGAGCAGGGAGATCGTGTCTCCCTGCTCTTCTGCAGTGTAACTGTATTAGCGCGCTGTGCACACCGATACAGTTACAGTAGCCTACCTCCCAGTAGGCCCCTTCAGAGCTACTGAGTGGAGGTGAAGCTGGAGTGGAGCCTGGGTGGAGTCTCAATGAGGCCTGAAAATTTTACCACTATAGGGCCCTGAAATTTATGGTAGCAGCCCTGCACATCAACATGTTGCTTCTAAACCCTACTACTTTAGGGGGATTTAAAGGAAATAGCTGTATGTTCAGCTTAATGTGCTATAAACTGCTTAATGACAGTAAAAAAACAACTAATCACTCATATTTTGACAAATCATTAGTGCGAAGCTGTCCAATGTTTTCTTATATAAAAAGGGCAGCCACATGAAGGTGATGGACACACTTTATATTGTTTTATAATGGGCATTATACTTTTCATAATTCAGTACTTTTTTACCTGTTTTTTTTAAAGTCAAACTAGGATTAGTTTGTCCACACAGAAAACATAATGGAAATACTTCTGATCCTAGCTCAAAAAAAGGAATATTCTTTACTAAATACAGTGGTGAGAATCAGACCTTAGACCTTCTGCAGTGCATCCAGGGGTTACGTCTGAATCCCTTGAGAAAGAGTTCAGATGAACTACCGACGGGGCAAAAAACTGCAATGACATGAAAAGAAATCAAACTACTTTTCTGGGCCCATCTGAACAAATAGAACCATTCAGAGAAAAAACACAAATTGAGTTCATCTGAATCCCATTTTAGGGAGCTTTAGATGGCACCACCAGATGCAATGTCGAAATATAGTGTGAACAGGGTCTTAGATTGGATTTAAACACAGCATTATAACTAAGCCAATATTGGCAACAGTGTGTGATTTACATGCAGTAGCCATTTGGAGCATTTCTTGGTGCTGAAGGAGCGCAAGCAAGTTAATATGAAAGATCTAATTGAATAAAATGGATTAGTCTACACTGGAGTACACTCATGTTCATGTTAAAAACGACAACTGTCACTCATTGTATGCAAAAAAATAATCCAATAGTGCTGAGAATAGAATGCTAATTCATTTTTCTTAAATTTCGAATTTCAGGCAAGCAGCAAAATACAAACTAAACTTCGACTTTTATTTTTATGTTGTATGCATTGCACTCAGTAGGTGCTCGAGACCCACTACGTGAACATTTTCTCACAGTCAAGTATTAGCCTCACATCTGTATGTAATGTTTAACTGGTTTTAAATCGTTTTCTCTGGTAAGTTATTTAATATACTAGAGCTCCATCTTGTGGTATTGACATTTTTCTCATCCATGTTCTGAGATTTTTCTATAGATCGCTTTGCATGCGAGTCATGGTAGAGTTCTACAAAGCACTTTGCATCTTGATAGTCTGCTTTCCAATTAGCCACATCACCACAATTTATTCTAGGCTAGAGTAAACTGGTTTTAAATAAAAAAAAACAGAACAAAAAACATTTTTTTAATAATTTGAAAAATCTGAGTTTACAGACAGGTTACTTGTGCTCGAACCCCTCATCTATTAGCCACAACAGAGAGTTACCACAAAAAGGTTTTTCTCAGTTTAGAGAAACCTTACTGCATTTCATGGGCAGTTTTTAATACCGAAAAAGACATATTGATCTTCATTGGTACTGAGTAATCCTCAATTTTCAATGTCAGTAAGGCTGTATGAATCTTTACAAAAGCTTCCCTGCCTGAAAATTAGGCCGGAGTCACACTAGCGCATAGCATCGAATGCGATATGCTGACACTCAGCTCCTGCTAGTGTGAGCCGAGTGTCAGTGCACAATGCTCCGATCCTCTCGTATAAGAGAATCGCAGCACATATGCGAAGGAGAGGGAGAAATTCATTTCTCCATCTCCTCTATTGCCGACATCCACGGTAATCGCATTGCAGATAATATCCAATTGTAATGAGATGCTTCACACATACCCATAGGGCCCCGTTACACATAGCGATCTCGCTAGCGAGATCGCTGCTGAGTCACAAGTTTTGTGACACAACAGCGATCTCACCAGCGAGATCGCTGTGTGTGACAGCGATCAGCGACCGGCCCCCCTGCCGGTATCACTGATCGCTGCAAGAAACCTCTGGACATTTTTTTTGTCGCTGATCTCCCGCTGGCCAGCACGCATCGCTGCATGTGACAGGCGGGAGACCAGCGATCCCCAGCATGAGAAAATATTTCCAGACGTTAGCTGCCCCCCAGTTTAACATTGGGCTGAGAGCAATCCGATTTTTTTTTTTGGATTGCACACGTCCGATTACATCGCAAGTGTGAAATGAGAATTTTATGGGTCCAGATATAGTAGGATTCATCAAATGCCATTTTTATTTCAGGATGATACAACTTTAACAGTTCTATGAGAGCTATTTATCAATGAATTCAAAGCATGAAATCTGGTGACAGATCCACTTCAAAATAAAAAATATGATACCAACCAAATTTCTCTTACAAATTACAGTTGATTGCTGGAAGTTCTGGAAGACTGTTCAGGAGACTGTTCTAACAAAACACAAAGTTTTTAAAGAGGATCTTCCACTAGTTTTAGCATGTTAAAGTGGCCACATGATGTAACAGTGACTGCAGAGTTTAAAAAAAGTAATTATCATTTTTACATTTCTCATCTCCTTTGCAGATATATTACTTTAAAGAGTTTATGTTTTAATGTAATGATAAATACAAGTGGGCGTTACAGGATATTCTCTTCACACCATGTACTTTTGTCCCTACATTATGTTGACCAATCAAAAACAGGTGTCATGCAGGGGAAAAAAACAGGCTTGTAGAAGGTCAAAGAACATGATTTCTCATGTCAGATGTAATGACAGACAGCCCTTGTCTGATCTCTGCAGCTGTTGTCTAGAGAGTATCAGAGCTAAGAGTGATTACAAACACCGCCAGCTTTCTCACAACAGTCAGTGTGCTGACAGCATTCTGAGGGGAGAGCTGTAGATGGGTTTGCAATCACTCAGCTTGACTATACTTTCTCTACATCCACACTTAACTGCCAAGAGATGAAAGCTGGAGATGTTTGTAATCACACTCAGCTATTCAGTATTCCTCCTCCCCCTACATTGACTGCTCAGAGATGAAACCTATAATAGGTGCTTGCAATCACACTCAGTTCTGCTGTATTTGTAAGGGGGTGAGACAGCATTACCTCTTTGCTTCCCTTTCTCTAATTGTCTTTCATCTACTAATGTTTACATATTGCTAATCTTGATTATGTCTATGGTGAATGTTTGCGGTACTGCTTCATCGGAACATGTATTACCGATGATCTTTTTGGTACTGCCACATTTATATATGTGTTAGAGATTGCGTTCCTTAGAGCTACACTGCATAAAATATAAAGTGATGTATATTGAAGTTTATGTATAGTTTAGGGTAAGTGCATCCTTTTGGGAACATTAGAGGAGGGCATTTTAGTATATAGTTCTTATAAATAGGGTAAATGTAGTTCTGTTGTGGGCCACTAGATGGGGGCATACTAATGGGCCTTGTAGGTATAGTTTATAAGATGTTTATAAAGGGTTAATTGTAGGAGGGGCTGCAGGGTAGTAAGAGAGGTTTCTAGGAAGTTAGGTCAGATGGGGCCAAGGTGCCCTAGGGTCCACATGGGCTATAGGCCCAGACAGCTTGGTAGCCACGCAACGTTAAATGCTGCAGCCCACATTACCAACGGTCACTGTGTGTCATAGCAGTGGGCCAGTACAGGAAAGGAAAGATGTAGCGACTTATCACCTGGGCAGATGCTTTTAGGGCAGGAGTCGGTTGGACTGGGGAGATGAAGGAAGTTGAAGCTTTGACGAGATCGGGAGATGGGCCGGATGCTTTACCAGAGGCAACCAAACCTGGTGACTGATGATTTCGAGTCTGGGGCGAAACAGGCAGAAGGAATTGTCATCATGGTGAGGTCAGGCCAGGAAGGAACTGGGGAGCAGTCTAGGATGGTCCGATCCGGGCGTGTACTGCACAGAAGAAACAGCCAAGCAGGGAAAGATGAGGAAACAAGTGAATATCATGATGTGTCAACTGTGGATGTAACGTGTGAAGTATTAAGTAGTGAGAATGGTCAAGTTAACCTGGACTGTGTCTCCGTTACTGGGGGTCGCCTGAAGGAGAGATCGTTGTCACCTGGGAAGTGCCCAGGAGAATCTGGATCTGGAGATACAGGTACGCTGAAGAGAAGAATACAGTTTTCTGTAGAGGAAGGACTGGACATCGATGTTACAGTATCTCAGGTCATGACTACAATCCTGCCCCTCCCTTACATTTTCTACACAGTAGCTGTATTAATCAGGGCTGAGATCAGTGGGGTCTTTGATTGCATGGCACAAAAGTAATCTTCTGACCTTCTGGGGGGTGTTTTTTTCTCCCCCTATATGACACCTCCTACTTACGACTTGTGAAAATTACAATCCCCTCCAGTGAAAAATCTCTGGAAATGCACTATTGACATAAGACAAATAAATTATAACCTAAAGCTTTACAAGGTAATATTTCTGTAACAAAGATAAGAAATACAAAAATAAACAGACATTTTATTCAGCTCTGAAGTCTCTATTCCATTATGTGGTTAGTTTAACACGCTAAATCTGGTGAAAGTCTTCTTTAAAGCAGTTAATACCAGGGCTGTGGAGTCGGTAAGCCAAACCTCCGACTCCTCAATTTCCCTGACTGACTCCTGACTTCACCTCTACAGCACTGCCTCACTACTGAGCATGCACAGATTCAACTCAACTAAAAACCTAGATTAGGAGTCTCAAATATGCGTGTGCGTGTGGGGGGCTGCATTACACCGTGTTTGTGTGTGAGGAGTCGTAGTATACTCTATGATGGGGCTGTATAATACTCTGAGGGGGCTGTATTATACAGTACTCTATGAGGTGTGTGTTACTTTATACTCTATGAAGGGGCACTGCATTATACTCGGGGGGGCTGCATTGTGCTCTATGAGCGGGAGTTGCATTGTGCTCTGAGAGGGCTATGCATACCAGGGTAGGGATGAGGAGGCCATGCATATCAGGATGGGGATGAGGGGCCCATGCATACTAGGATGGGGATGAGTTGACCATACAGACTAGGATGGGGATGGGCGCCATGCATACCAGGATATGGATGGGGATGGGCACCATACATACCAGAATAGGGATGAGGGGGCCATGCATACTAGGATAGGTATTAGGAGGCCATGTATACCTGGATTGGGGACACATATATATATATATACACACCATGATGGTGGATATTAGGACAGAAATGACCACATTTTTGCTTCATTTTTTTTTCTATTTTTATCCTCTCAGACCTAGGGACATAACTACAATATGAGGACCTGGATGGGGACATAACTACAATATGAGGACCTGGATGGGGACATGACTACAATATGGGGACCTGGATATGGGGACATGACTACAATATGAGAACCTGGAAGCGGTCATAACTAAATATGGGGACATAACTACATTATGTCACGTTTCTTTACTTCTTATATCCATGTGTACCTTTGTGGTTTTACTGCATTCAATCTAAATCTTCAATATTCACATTCCAATAGAAGGAAAAACAATGCATGAACAGGTTTGTCCATACTTTTGACAGGTTGTGCAGTCAAAATCTGGGTGGTGACAAAACAGCAGATTTATGTGCTAACCCTTCATTACACACAAATGACACCGTATTCCATAGCCAGCATACCACTCTAATAGCAGCGAACGGAGCTAACTCTGATCAATGTTGTTTAACCTCTTAAAAACTGCTGTCAATCTCTGACAGCAACATTAAGGGGCACAACCTAGGAGTCATGCTGTTTGATGAGCTCACCGCTCCTTTGCTATGTTTCTTGCGTGAAGCCCCTCCCAAAGTGCGTCTGCTGGGGGATTCATAAGTCTGCAGTCACACAGAGGGACAGCAGACTTATTGATTTGGACCGGACAACCCCTTTAACCCAATATTTATATCCTCTGTACAGGTTCACAAGTTTCACTCAGCCAACTTCTTGAAAATAACAGCCGTGACCTTAGGTGTAGGGGGCGCAAATATTCTGATTGTCCATCATCACCCTTAATTGTCATATATTTTTTTTGAAATATAACTTTTTTTGGTGCAGTGAGTTATATTATGACATGTTAAGTAATAATGGCCTGCAAAGCAATAAAAGTGTGTCTGGAAGTCCGGGTTTGCTTAGCCGTTTTTGGCTCTCTCACTCCTCTCTATTACAAGTGATCACGTATGTGAATAAAAGTAGATAAAACGTCTTTAAACACAAACATTTTTACAATAGAAAAGTTTATTAGGGATATGTCTCCTTTACTGAACATTACTAGACACTAAGGCTGATATTACAGCAGCTTTTACCAGTTGTTTTTGCAAAGCAGTGCAAACAGCAGGCGACAGCTAAGACTGTGTGGGAGTCGACACTGAATAGACACTTTTCAACCTTCATGCTAAAAATTATTCAATGTGTGAACATATGAGTGTAAAGACTAGACTGGCTAATTATTCTTTTCTATTACAGACATCTCTGTATTGTCATCTAACAGGAAGCTATTCAATAGTGGCTTGTCATCCAAGAACAGAGCAGTGCAAACAGTAAGAGACAGTAGAAAGACACTGTGGCAGCTGATACGGAGCAGACACATTCCGATCTTCAAAGTGAAGATGTTGTCACACCAGTACATACACACAGCACATACATTTTTTAAAGTGGATTTTCACCTCTGAAACTATTCTTGATCATGGGTAAAGCGGTATCTACACTGCAAGATAATCATGAAATGAGTGTCATTAAAAATACTTGTTTTGCTATCTTCTTGCTGTGTAAACACGCCGTCGATCCCCTGATGAACGTCGGGTGAAATGATCTTTTGTGAAGCACAAAAAAAACATCATTCTCGGAGGTGCATCATCTTGTGTAAACAGGACTCTAGTGTAGATTGCCAAGTGTGCATCGTTTACTTTAGTCTACCTGTGTAAAAAGGCATCTAAACCACCGCCAATCTGTAAAAGTTCACCAACCGATGGTCATACCGTGATGCCAGAAAGAGGAACATTTTTTCCTATCTTTGTTATAACTCTGGAAAGAGCCATATTCCAGGTATTCCCGCAGTATAGTCCAGCTGATAGTTGGGCTTCCGTATTTCTCGTCAATACAGTGTGTCTCTAAGTCTGCCACTAATTTTGTGCTTATATATTATGCATTTTTGATTTTGTCAAGAACTTTGGTTTGGCTAGCAAAGCCTATCTAGAAAACTTGTAAACTCCACTAGGCTTGTAATATATGCAGTGCCTTGAAAAATACCCCATGAACTTTTCCACATTATTTCACGTTACACCCAAAAACATAAATGTATTTTATTGTGATTTTACATGATATGCTAATACAAAGTAGTAAGTATTTGTGAAGTGTAAAGGAAATGATACATGATTTTCTTATTCTTTTAAAAATACAAATCTGAAAATTGTGACGTGCATTTGTATTTACCCTCCTGTAGTCTGATAAACATAAATAAAAGCCTGAGTCACGAATTGCTTGCAGAAGTGACAGAATTAGTAAATTAAGTCCACTTTTGTGTATTTTATTCTCAGTATAGATACAGCTGTTCTGTGAAGGAATCAGAGGTTTGTTAGAGAAAACTAGGGATCAAACATCATGAAATCCACAAAAAAAAAAATAGCCCAAGCTCTAAACATCTCACAGAGCACTGTTCAATCCATCATCCAAAAATGACAACTGCGATCCTAAAAAGACTTGTCCGTCCACCTAAACTGACATCCGAAAGCAAGGAGAGCACTAGGAAAGTAGCCAAGTGGCTCATGGTCACTCTCAAGGACTGCAGAGATCCACAGATCACGGGGGAGGGTCTTTCCACAGGACAACTATTAGTTGTGTACTCCACATATCTGGCCTTTATGGAAGACAGACATTTTTGAAAGCAAGCCATAAGAAGTTCCGTTTGCAGTTTGTAAAAAGCCATGTAGGGGATACAGCTAGCATGTGAAAGAAGGTTCTCTGGTCAGGTGAGACCAAAGCATAATTTTTTGGGATAGATTCAAAAAGCTATGTGTGACGGAAAACTAACACTGCACACCTTCGTCATTGTCATACATGGTGGTGTCAGCATCATGCTGTGGGGATGCTTTTCCTGAGTAGGGAAAGGGAAGCTGGTCAGAGTTTATCGAAAGATGGATGGAGCTAAATACAGGTCAATTCTGGAGGAAAAACTGTTAGAGGCTGTAAAAGACTTGCGATTGGGACATGGGGTCCCCTTCCGATAGGACAATGACCATAAACATAATGCCATGTAATTGAAACAAGAGAGGATTATAGGGAGAAAAATGGGAAGCACAAGCTTCTAAGTGTAGTAGTTAGTTTCCAAAGGTATAAACTCAGTGTGAATACACTCACCTATTTGGTGTCTTGAGATACTGCATGTAGATCCAATCCCTCGATCACTCCATTCCTCTTTCCATTCAGTTTGCTGCAAAGATCTGGGAACTAGTGAGAGCACTGGACAGTGCTTTCATAGGCTATAACACTTGGTGAATGTTTTTCCCAGCAATATGTGCTCCTGAAGGATGATGATGGAACTTGATATTTAGGCCTGTTTCACACTTCAGTTTTTCGAAATCAGTCAAAATCCGCCAAATTTTGAAAATGGTGGATCCGCTTTTTTTTTGCAGATTCGCCGTTTTTCCCATTGAATTACATTAGTGGCGGATTTTGACTGATGATCGTCCGTTGGGTCCGTTTTTTGACGGATCCGTGAGAGTATTCACGGCTCCCAGGCGGACACTGCAACGTTTTTTTTGGTTAACGGTCCGCTATTTGTAACTGCGCATGCCCTGGAAGGTTTGCACGGGAGCAGTTTTAACCCTGAAATGCCGTCCCGGGAGCCGCAAAAAGTCTCTCTCTCCTCACCTCACCTGAACTCGCTTGCTTTGACTCACGCCCTTGAGTTACATGCCGCGATATCGCGGCGATGGAAAATGCCGCAAGATGGCGGCGATATCGCGGCGATGGAAGATGCCACGAGATGGCAGCGATATTGCGGCGATGGAAGATGCCACGAGATGGTGGCGATATCGCGGCGATGGAAGATGCCACGAGATGGCGGCGGCGATATCGTGGCGATGGAAGATGCCACGAGATTACAGCGATCGAGGATGCCGCGAAATCGCGGCGCCGTTATCACGGCGATTGGCATCAACCTCAACTTCCAGCCTGCGGTCACTTTAAATCACGCCGCTTTCCATCTTCCACGGATCCGTACTGCAACGTGTTCCGCTATCATCCGTACGTTAATAAACGGAGACGGATCCGTTGTTTTGAACCTTTGGCGTATTTCAGCTGACCGCCGACAACGTAAGTGTGAAACAGGCCTTAGATTCAAGGATGATTTTTATTTTTAATTCAAACTAGAACACAACTGGTTTCGACTTCTAAGAGTCTTCCTCAGGTATAATGTCAAGCAATATTATACCTGAGGAAGTCTCTTAGAAGTCGAAACCAGTTGTGTTCTAGTTTGAATTAAAAATAAAAATCATCCTTGAATCTAAATATCAAATTCCATCATCATCCGTCAGGAGCGCATATTGCTGGGGAAAACATTCACCAAGTGTTATAATGCCATGGAATGTAATGTTTTAGATCAAAGCATATTAATATGTTTCAATGGCCAAGTCAAAGTCCAGTCCTACAGTAAATCTCATTGAGAATCTGTGGCAAGACTTGAAAATTGCTGTTCACAGAGGCTTTCCATCCTCTCCATCCAATCTCACTGAGCTAGTGTGCAAAGAAGAATGGGCAAAAATTTCAGCCTCTTGATGTGCAAAGCTGGTAGAGATATACCCCAAAGGATTTGCAGCAGTAATTGCAGCGAAAGGTGGTCCTACAAAGTATTGACTCAGGGGGGCTGAATACAAATGCTCATCACAATTTTCAGATTTATATACAAATATTTAGAAAACCATGTATCATTTACTTTACATGTCACAATTACTTGTTACTTTATGTTGCTATATCACATAAAATAGCAATTAGATACATTTAAGATTGTTGGTGTAACGTGAAACAATGTGGAAAAGCTAATGGGGTATGAATACCTTTTCAAGGCAATGTAACTATATTAAAAATCCAGGTTAAAATGGGAATGTAATATAGCCCCCCACATACGGTACATCTTTGAGCCCATACCATATCTGTCTAAAAAATGGAGTCTCTTTTCAAAGTTTTCACACGCTTTTGTCATGAGACCTTATACGAGACCTCGTATGTATCTATACAATAGATATGACTGACCTAAACTGAATACTGATAACATAGACTAATATGCCTGTGGGCAATAACACCCAAAACATGGAGCGTGGAATGACCACAGATCAACATCTTTAACTAATGGTCTTTCACATCGGCATACACACATACATACCATGGCTCGAGTCGATTGCTCTACCCAACATAAATAACACATACAGATTTACATTTTAGCACAGTTTATTGATCAATATTAATGCTTTCTATGATATACTTTATTGTACACATGAAGCAGTAAGCTTTGCCTTCATGATTTTCAATCCTGTATTGTAAGTGGCACATCCGAAGCAGCACAAAAAAATTTCCAAAAAAGAACAATCTGTACACTTTAGATAAATAGACCTCTGAATAACTCAACTAAAGACTGTGACATTTGTTACAAAATCATAATGCTAGGCACAGCACTTTACACACAGAATGGAGGTGGAGAAAGCAACCAAAAAAAAAGGGGTTTATATACAGTCACAATTCTTACTTGCCCAACTTACATAGCAAATACAATGGTAGTCCTCACTCAGGGCAAAAAGCAAGCAGCAAAATATATGTTCAATATATGCAACGTTTGGGTTTCTGGTTATTTGGAGTTCGCAATTACTGTGTTAAAAGTGAGGTCTTATGGTCTAAAATAATAACACAAAAAATAAAATTTGACTTTGGAGTGAGATTTATTTTCTTATTGTATACAATATGCCTTTACTTGTATAGGGCTAAAATCTGAACAATATGCTGGCACAGCTATCTGAATAACTAAATCTAAAGAGACCCTTTGCACATCTTGAGGGATCCACTTTCTTGTAGTCCTAAAGGAGTATTGGATCTTGGTATGAGGGAGACATTCCCTATGAAATGTTTTATCTTCCTTGTGCAGGGAGACAGATCTGATCTCCAAATTAGGCCTCAAAGTCTAAGGGTATGTTTCCACGGTTGGTATTTGGCAGCACTCTGGACGCAGCACATGGCCGCTCCGTCCAAACCGCTGCCGGCTTTTGTACGCGCAGTGATTCTGCATGTGTTCATTGAACCATGCGGAATCACCTCGTCCCTATACATTGTATGGGTGACTTTATCTTGCGGAGACAGTGCATCTCCGCAAGATAAATTGACATACTGTGGTCTAGAAAGACGCGCCGCATGTGTGTATATGCAGAGAAGCCGGAGGCGTCCCTGCACGCATAGTGGAGATAGGGATTTCATAAAATCCTCACCACTATGCTGTAACATCTGGCCGCTGCAGATTCGACGCTGTGGCTGTACGCAGTGTCCAATCCGCAGTGTTTACTGTCCATGAAACATACCCTTATGGTGCATTTACACTGGCCAATTATGGTGAACAGGCTGCTAATCACCTGATGAACAATTATTTTTAAGCTTGTTTAAAAATTATTGTTCTCGGCAGCACATCATCCTTTGTAAACCTAATGACTATCTGTGCCCACATAAGAATCTATTTTCAGGCGACCTGTATAAACACGTAATACAAATACCAGTTGCCTCACATGTAACCATTTGGAGGTTGTTTAATGGTGACAAGTCATGCAGTGCAAACTTACCTTTTAACTAAAATTTCAGGTGTAACTGCAATTATAATCAATATTTAATTGCCACATAAAAGAATTGTCCACTTATTTAGGATAGGACATAAGTATCAAAGTGGTTGAGGTCCAACACTCAGCAACCCCACCAATCAGCTACTAAAAGCTATATGGTTGGCCAGATTTAAATACCTCCATTCATTAAACAGATAAATTACCCCAGAATTTTGGTGTAAATCACTTTGGAAAGTCGCTAGATTTTTCCGCAATGTGGAGTTGCACAAAAATATTGTGACTTTGTGCTTTTATGGCAGTTAAGCCTAGCTCCACCAAAATGGGAGGAGCTGGGTCAAAATGAAGGAGCGATTGGGGTGTGATGCAACAGCTCCACTTCTTAATGAATCAGGAGCATTTGACTTCAACACGCTCCTTCAACAAGACCGGCATGAACAATGTCAATCTTGATGAATTGAGGCCAAAGAGTACAGATCAGGTCAGAAATGTATTTAGTGACCAGTCTATATTCAAGTAAAAAAGAATCTGAAGTACCTGGCTGAAATATAGAGCTGTATTCTTCGAGCTCTATGCACTTTTTACAACCCACCGCCACCGGATAGGTCATCAATATGAAAGTAGTGGACAACTATTTGACCCCCTCCCATTGATATTTTACTAATACACCCGTAAAAATAGTAAGAGCTTATTTTTTCTTTTGTTTCCATGGATCTCTAGAAGATGGACAATGGAAGGGGGAGTAGGATATTAGAATTAGCTTTTGTCATAGCTGGATGAGATTTCAAGTCGAGTTAGGATTTCAAGAGTATCTTTAGGATCTAGTAAAGAAGCTTTATTGCTCTCACATCCCTCCATAAGCAATACATTTGGAGACTGGTAGGTTCTGTCAAATTTTTAATGTAGCTGTAGAAGGGAAGTACCACAAAATGTGTTCCATATAGTAGTTTAAAAGATGACTAAACAGAAACCAAATAATGTGGAAATTCAATTCAGAATTTACATAAAAATTGAATGTCTATTTGTTAAAGAAGCACTCCCACTAATATTTTTTATTAAATGTACTGGGTGGGCCATTTATATGGATACGCCTAAAAAAAATTGGGAATGGTTGGTGATATCAACTTCCTGTTTGTGGCAAATTAGTATATGGGAGGGGAAAACTTTTCAAGATGGCTGGTGACCATGGCGGCCATTTTGAAGTCGGTCATTTTGGACCCAACTTTATTTTTTCCAATGGGAAGAAGGTCATGTGATACATCAAACTTATTGAGAATTTCACAAGAAAAACAATGGTGTGCTTGGTTTTAACGTAACTTTATTCTTTCATGAGTTATTTACAAGTTTATGACCACTTATAAAATGTGTTCAAAGTGCTGCCCATTTTGTTGGATTGTCAATGCAACCCTCTTCTCCCACTCTTAACACACTGATAGCAATACCGCAGAAGAAATGCTAGTCTAAGGGGGTCAGATTCTTTGTAGGAATGCTCGGACCTGACACGCATAATGTGGTGGTGTACCATCTTGCTGGAAAAACTCAGGGAACGTGCCATCTTCAGTGCATAAAGAGGGCAACACATCATCATGTAACAATTTGAGATATCCAGTGGCATTGAGGTTTCCATTG
Organism: Dendrobates tinctorius; assembly: GCF_039654945.1. Classification (NCBI taxonomy): domain Eukaryota; kingdom Metazoa; phylum Chordata; class Amphibia; order Anura; family Dendrobatidae; genus Dendrobates; species Dendrobates tinctorius. The sequence continues at coordinate 19,698,811 of NW_027361858.1, read as the reverse complement.
ATGAAGAATGGCCCCCACTATCTTTCTACCCCATATACCACACCATACCATCAATTATGGGTGTCAGGACCGAGCATTCCTACATGAACAGTTTCCTGGAAAGTGGATTGGTCATCGTGGGCCAGATGAATGACCACCAAGGTCTCCCAATCTGACCCTCTTAGACTTTTATCTTTGGGGTCATCTGAAGGCAATTGTCTATGCTGTGAAGATACGAGATGTGCAGCATCTGAAACAACGGATACTGGAAGCCTGTGCTAGCATTTCTTCTGCGGTGTTGCTATCAGTGTGTCAAGAGTGGGAGAAGAGGGTTTCATTGACAATCCAACACAATGGGCAGCACTTTGAACACATTTTATAAGTGGTCAAAAACTTGTAATTAACTCTTGAAAGAAAAAAGATACGTTAAAACCAAGCATACCATTGTTTTTCTTGTGAAATTCTCAATAAGTTTGATGTGTCACATGACCTCCTTCCCATTGAAAAAAAAAAGCTGGATTCAAAATGGCCGACTTCAAAATGATCGCCATGGTCACCACCCATCTTGACATCTTGAAAAGTTTCCCCCCTCCCATATACTAATGTGCCACAAACAGAAAACCAACCAACCATTCCCATATTATTTAGGTGGATCCATAAAAATGGCCCACCCTGTATATGTGCATGGTGTGTAGTGTGCGTGTATTAATACACTCACTTATTGCCGATCTATCCGGGCTCAAGCGCCATTCTGCTCGGCTTTTCAGTGACATCATCGCTCTGCAGACAGTCTGGGTCACACTGCGCTCTGCGTGACCCTGATGTGGCTTTTACAATGTAAGCCTATGGAACATTGAGGCTCCAGAGCTTACCTTGTAAAAGACTTCTGGCTCATGCATCAAATTAATTGGCTATTCTGAAGTGCGATTATGTCAATGAGAAGAATAGCACAGCAGCACTGGATCCCGGACTAAGAGGCGGTAGGTGAGCGTATTAATATACTCATAATGTATACACACATTTAATGAAACCATATTAATGGAGCGCTCCTTTATATAATGACAATAATCATTGTGTCCAAGTTCACCTGAATAAATGGTGTAGATCAATGATGTTTGAGAATGTGGATAATTATAATAGCTGGGCATGTGGAAATATTTTAGATAGATGTGAAATAAAGGGCTTGTGTTCAAACACAGCACCCATCTTGAAGAATTATAGCATAAGGCCGGGATCACACATGCGAGAAATATGACCGAGTCTCGCATGTTAATATCCGGAACTGCCGCTGGAGCTCAGGAGCGGAGAGTTCAGCTGCATGTATTGCTATGTGGCCGCATGCTCCGCTCCCGACTGCCAGCGGCAGTTCCGGGTATTAACATGCGAGACTCGGCTGTATTTCTCGCATGTGTGATCTCGGCCTTAGAGAAAGAATAGCAGGGAGGATAACATCATCATAATTTAAGCAGAAGGTGGAATTGTAACTCCACCATAACACATAAGAGTACTGTAGCTAAACTGTCAGTAATCCTAATTGAAAAGAAGTAAAAAGCAGCCAAACGGTCATTACAGACTTAGACAAAGCGCAGGCAATTAGTACATATAACATGGGTTTCTGAAATTACATTTAGAAGAAGTCATTGGGTAAATATTTTAGAATTTATAACAACATTATTTTATATAGTGTCAATTTATTTCTTAGCACTGTACCACTACACATCACTCCATGTCCAAAAATGGGGCTCACATTCTACATTCAAAAAAACCCATACTACTATCTTCAGTTAAGAGTAAGGGAGGAACTCGGAGTACCCGGCAAAAACCAACACTAGCACAGGGAAAACATACAAAGTCCATGCAGATGTTGCTCTTGGTTGGATTCAAACCTAGGAGACCAATGTTCAATGCCACAGTCCTACATTAACGCAACACTCTGTCTCTAAAAATCTTTAAAAGAAAACACATTTAATATAAGTACAATTCAGAAAGATGGAGCTTGTCTTCTATCTTAAATTATCTTGTTTTGTTAAAAAAAATGCTTAAAGAAGCTCCACCCCATAATGATGCATGGTTATCACCCTAGCTGGATACCAATGATGGCCACACATTAAAACGTAGAATGGAAGTGTATAAATCCTGATTTTTTTTTCCATCTATACATGTTACCTGGTGAGAAACTATTCTGCATGGTTACGAATATGTATATGACAGATAATGAAAATGTGAAGGCCCGACAGAAATTTGCTGGTGTGGGAACCTGTATTCTAGAGATAATAGCTACGAGCCGATACAATGTAGAAACCATACTGTCACATCAAAAAGAGGGAAGACAAATATGCAAACTAGGAACCAATAGAAGTACTTCTGCAACATTTCACAGACTCTATAAACTGTATAATTGATTAAAAAAAATAATTAAGGTAAATCTGCAATAACAGAATTTCCTTGGCAGTACCAAGAAACACATTAATAATATAGGTGACAACCGGTGCACCAAAAGCCCAACAGCCTCAACATACATTAAGCCTCAATCTTCTGTTAGCCTTAAACCCTATCTACACCACCATTCTTGCTGACTATCCTGGTTCAGAAATACTGCCAGGACAATAGGAAATAATGGGAATGAAACTGCGGCTATTTGTTATCCAAATCTGATTGCCAATTCTTACAGGTAGATAGTTTAATGGCTGCCATCACTGGGCTATCATCTTTGGAAATCCAAAATCTTTTCTAACAAAACCATGCACAGAACATTAAAAAAAGTTGTATAGTAGCACAACTTGGGGAAATAAAATTTCCAAATTTTGGGGGAAATCTATCACCCTCTTTATGTCAGCTTTCTACCATAAAAAGTGGCAACTTTTTGCCCTGACATTTTTCAAAAAAGTCTGAAAAATTATCAAAGCTAGGAGCAAAGTATAGCTGGAACCTATGCTTGCTCATGACTGTTGAATGTTTCATTTTTTTCAGTGCATAAACAGCACAAAAAGGAGACAAATTTATTAAGTGGCAAGGGCCTCAAATAACTTCATGCACTTTACTCCACATGCTATAGGTTAAAGAGTGGCCTATGAAACTCCAGTCTTATTATATTGCCTCCATTATTTTTATGGATAAATGCTTTTTATTTGACAAACTTTGGAATTAATCTGCTAAAAAAAATAAACAATTACATTGTTGTATTTTTTATTTAAGTATATAACATATATAGTATACTGTATATAATGGATTGAGAAAATGTAAAAATGTGAAGTTAAAGGGTAGATCCTTTGCAATTTGAACAATAAAAAAAAATAAATCACATTTTACATTGACATAATCTATAACACTTACAAAAAACACTTAGGTTCCATGTGGCTTATGTCCTGATTCAAACTAATAAAAAACGTCTTCCTTATACAGTTGCTACCAAAATTATTCAAACTCCATTGCAAGTTAGGTTATTAGCAAAATTTACAAACCTTCTGCTATTTGCAATAATCCAATCAAACAAGAACAGCTTCTGCAAATTCTCTACAAAATTCCACTTTTACTGAAAACTGCAATCTCAGAAATACTCAAGCCCTTCATGACAAGCATCTTCAATAGAGCACCTTTGACTGTTATGACATGCTGCAAAACATGATACATAACCAGACACTAGCTCCTGGCAGCATTTCTGAGGAATCTTAACCCATTCCTCATGGACAATGGTCTCCAGTTCACTAACATTTTTCTGTTTGTGTGCTGCAACTGCCTTTTTGAAATCTATTCAAAAATTTCCGATGGTGTTAAATTCAAGTGACTGTGATGGCCTTAGTGGAAATTGTGATATGCTTGGGATCACTGTCTTATTGAAAAGTACAATAACGCCCAATCTTTAGCTTCCTCACAGAACACAACGTTTTTATGCTAGGATTTACCGATAATAGATTGAATCCATCTTGCCCTCCACACTCTAGGTTTTCAGTGTCAGAGGAAGCAAAGCAGCCTTACATCATCACCAAACCACCACCATGCATCATTGTAGGCAGGGTGTTCTCTTCAGTGTATGCTTCAGTCTTCTTCTTCCAGACATACTGCTGAACAATCCCTGAAAAGTTCCAGCTTTGTTTCATCGCTCCACAAAACATAATCTACAAACTTTTGTGGCTAATTCACATGATGTCGAGCATATTTTCGTTGACATTTCTTATGCATTTGGGTCAGAAAAAGAAGATATTTTGGAGTTTAGACATAGAGACCTTCAGCGTTTAGTATGCTCCTTACTGTGGAAACTGAAACCTCTTTTTGAATATTTTTCCTTGTTTTTGCAAGGCAATTATTGCTTTTCAAACCACTCTTTCGACAAACCAAGTATATATTTTGAAACAGAGGCCATTTATCATGAGGAAAGGGCTAGGATTCCTTAGTAACACTGTTGTCAGGCCATAACAGCCTAAGGGTGCTCTATTAAGTACTATAAAAACGTTTGTGATAAAGGGGGTTTTAAAAAACCTATGAGATTGCAATAGGCAAAAAAAATTGTCATTTTGGAGAAACCACTTTAATTTGCAGTAGGTGTTGAATAGTTTTGATTTCAACTGTACCCAGTTTTTTTTTTAGATTACAATTTGCTATATCCAAGTCATTTTGGTTACAATCCCCACACACAGTTTGATCCCTGTAAACATATATTTCTGGAAACATACAGTAAGCATAGTTGGCATAAAAATAACACTATTGCTTGGGCATGTTAAGACTATTGTGCACTGTATTGTGGAAGGAAGAATGCATTCATTATAAAGGACACTAAGACTGATAAAAGAATACAATAATAGGATATCAATAGAAGAACACATAAAAACAAATAAAACAAAGACAAATTAAATTGAAATGACCATGGAATGTAACAGATTTAGGACCACTGCACTTGTACTTGTCATCTGGAGTAAGCAGCATTTAAAAGCAGTGGTACAAACTGAATTATTGTTTATGTCAGACATCTTAGTGTGGCAGTGGGACCAGAATATCAACATAATTGATTGGGAAGAAGCCTGACTGGCCATGCAGCATCCCTTCATACCAATTTTCATCAATCTGGTTGGTGAGAGTAATAATGTCACCCTCTTTGAAGCCAAGTTCGCCTTCATTTTCTGGATCAAAGTCATAGAGGGCCCGACAGCATGGCTGATCCATAGCAGCACCTACGTCAAAGAAAATCACCAGTTGTAACTCATTTGTATTCAGATTTTTCATTAATTTTAAAATAAAACCTAAATTGTTTTGTCCAAACTTTATTGTATTTGTTACTTTCACACAAATTTGAAGAATATGGAATTACTAGGATTTTAGAGTCTAGAAAATGTGAAGTAAAAAATATATCTGCACACCTATACATATGTACACCAATAATACATATATACCATATTTTTCGCTTTATAAGACGCACCTGATTATAAGATGCACCCCCAAATTTAGTGAAGAAAAAGAGAAAAAAATTTTTTTTATGTTAAATGCTGAGTGTGACCTGATCGTAAGTGTGAACTGTGGTAAATGTGTGACTTGTGATTCAGTGAAGAGGTATTTAGAAAACCTTTAACAAATATCTGTGTGAATTGGTGTGAGTTGCTGAATTGTGGGTTGCTGAGTGCTTTTCTACCTGTTCAATTTTGGGGGGGCTTGTTTAACCTATTTTTTCTCTCTACAGGGTTAATCTCTTATTTTACTATCTGTGTTTTTAAGGGTTAGCTATATTGCATTTAAATCTTGAGGTTTAACTATATTCACAAGGGGTTAATTAAGGGTGGGGGCTCATAATTAATTGTTTTTAAGGGGCAGCTGGTTGAGGCTCAACTCCTTGTGGAAGTGCATTGAGCAGCAGGGTGGTTTGCTGGTAAAAAGGAAAAAAAAATCTCTTTTAAATCTTCTGCCTGAGCGAGTGTGAACGAGCTGAGTGTGACCTGAGCGTAAGTGCGAACTGTGGTGTGTGACTTGTGATTCAGTGACTTTGGATTCAGGGAGTTTCCAAGGGAGGTTGTTATGAATGAGTCACCGGAGGAAAAAACAAAAATACAAGCTAAGTCCAGAAAACCGGAGAGGTTGGTAGCTAGCGGATTGCAGACCCCTGATCCTATTCACAACAACTAACAGTAGCCATGGGGTGTTCCTACGGTGGTCCTAGACACCTCGTTGCCAGCCAGAGAACTAAATAAACCTAAAGAAAGGGGAAATCTAAACTGCCCCAGAGCAGACCCCAAAGCAATAGACAGCCCCCAACATGTACTGATGGTGAAAACACAAACACAGACAGAAAGACAGGCTGAGCAAACGATGGGGCCCTCACTAACTAGATAGGACAGGAAAGAAAAGCAACTGTCTGCAATCACGCAAAAACCCTGCCAAAAATAATGTCCAACATGTCTGATAGAAAAGGCCCTGAAGTCACTAGACTTCAAAATCACTATATCAGCACTCAGGTATATTCTGAAAACAGAGCAAAGAGATCAACTGATCAGAGACAAAAATGGAGTTCAGCCAGTCCCAACCAGGGCTGGCTGAACACAAACACTAAGTAAACCAGACAAAATCTCATGAAACAATAGCAGAGCAAAAACTTAGCTTTAGTAGACAGGACTAAACTGGAGGCCAGAGCTCAGAGAAGAGAGGATCACCAGCAACCCAGCAGGGCGTCGGCGGCCTTATATCCACTCAGAGATTACGGATGTCCAATCACACTCCACCTGTTCAGATGACAGATTTTTCCCATCCAAATCAATTTCACTACCTCCTTTCACCAGCAGAGGGAGTTCATCGGACATCAAAGGTGAAGGAGAAAATGAGCTCATAACAGGAGGTATTACTGAATTGCTGTTATATTATATTAATACTTTTTATTTATTTTTGCTTATCTTTTCTGTCTGGTGCAATCCCCATTAGGATGTGTTCCACTATTGCCAATGTCATCCAGTGTACATCTTGCCGCATGTATAAAATCCTTGAACAGCCGGTCGAGAGTGCATACTGCTGTGCGAGATGTGAGCACGTTGTGCATTTGGAAGCCCAGATACTAGATCTAAATGTGCAGCTGGCAACACTGAGATCCATAGACAATATGGAAAGGAGTCTTCTGCTCACTGAGCAGACGCTCAATGGGATAGATGAGGGGGGGATACTGCAGGACAGTGAAGCAGCCAACAGGGTGGCAGTTAGAAGGCAGGGTAGAGGGAAGAGCACCAGGGAGTCTAGTCCTGATCTGGCACACCCCAATAAGTTTGCTAAGTTGGCAGATGAGGGGAGTGTCAGTGCAGGAGTAGCACTGCTGCAGCATGGCATGTCCTCTGAAAGCCGGAGGAGTGTCTGCTCCAGTAAGGGGGGAAATAGGAGAGGAGGGCAGGCCAGACAGGTGCTGGTAGTGGGGGACTCAATTATTAGTGGAACAGATAGGGCAATCCGTCAAAAAGACAGGGATCATTGAACGGTGTGCTGCCTACCTGATGCTCGAGTCCGACACATCGCTGATTGGGTTGACAGAATACTGTGAGGGGGCTGGTGAAGATCAGCGGTCATGGTGCACATTGGCACAAATGACAAAGTTAGAGGTAGGTGGAAGGTCCTTAAAGATGATTTCAGGGACTTAGGCTGCAAGCTTAAAGCAAGGACCTCCAAGGTGGTATTTTCGGAAATATTTCCTGCACCACGTGCCACGCTAGAGAGGCAACGGGAGATTAGGGAGGTTAATAAGTGGCTCAGGAATTGGTGTAGGAAGGAGAGGTTTGGGTTCCTGGAGAACTGGGCCGACTTCTCAGTTGGCTACAGGCTCTACACTAGGAACGGGCTGCAACTCAATGGGGAGGGTGCAGCTGTGCTGGGGAGAAAATGGCTAGAAGGTTGGAGGAGTGTTTAAACTAGGGACTGGGGGGAGGGTATTCCTTTTATAGGAGGGGAAGACAATGCAGATAGAGACTTGGGTACAAATAATGAAATTGGGGGTGGGGGTGGGGTTAGAACAGTTAATAATTTAAGAAAGAATAGAGGTACAGAGAGATACATAAAGTGCATGTATACTAATGCCAGAAGCCTCGCCAACAAAATGGAGGAATTAGAATTCATTTTGTTGGAACATAATTATGACATGGTTGGGGATATCTGAGACATGGCTGGATGAGAGCCATGACTGGGCTGTTAATTTACAGGGCTATAGTCTGTTCAGAAATGACCGTACAAATAAGCGAGGGGGAGGCGTGTGTTTATATGTAAAATCATTCTTAAAACCTATCCTGCGTGATAATATATATGAATCTAATAAAAATGTAGAGTCCCTGTGGATGGAAATAAGGGGAGGGGGAAAAATGATAAATTACTGATAGGGGTTTGTTATAAGTCTCCAAAAATAATGGAAGCAACAGAGAATATCCTCATCAAGCAAATAGATGAAGCAGCGACTCAAGGAGAAGTCATTATTATGGGGGACTTCAACTACCCTGAAATACACTGGGGAACCGAAACCTGCAGTTCCAGCAAAGGTAATGGGTGTTTGACAACCATGAGAGACAATTACCTTTCACAACTGGTTCAGGACCCAACAAGAGGGGGGGCACTGCTAGACCTAATATTAACCAACAGGCCAGACCGCATATCAAATATAAGGGTTGAGGGTCACTTGGGTAATAGTGATCACAAAATAATAAGTTTTCAGGTGTCCTTTAATAAGATGTGAAGTAGAGGGGTTACAAGGACACTAAACTTCAGGAAAGCAAATTTCCAACGGATGAGAGATGATCTTGGTGCAATTAACTGGGACGATATCTTGAGACATAAAAATACACAAAGAAAATGGGAGACGTTTATTAGCATCCTGAATAGGACCTGTGCACAATATATACCGTATGGGAATAAACATGCTAGAAATAGGAGGAGACCACTATGGTTAAATAGAGATGTAAGGGGAGCAATAAGTGACAAAAATAAAGCATTTAGAGAATTAAAGCAAGTAGGTAGTGATGAGGCATTAAATAAATACAGAAAATTAAATAAATTCTGTAAAAAGCAAATCAAGATAGCAAAGATTGAGACAGAGAGACTCATTGCCAGAGAAAGTAAAAATAATCCCAAAATATTCTTTAACTACATAAATAGTAAGAAACTAAAAAATGATAGTGTTGGCCCCCGTAAAATAGTCTGGGTGAAATGGTGGATGAGGATGAGGAAAAAGCCAATATGCTAAATGACTTTTTCCAACAGTATTTACACAAGAAAATCTTATGACGGATAACATGATCAGTGATAAAAAAAATTCTCCATTAAATGTCACCTGCTTAACCCAGCAGGAAGTACGGCGGCGTCTAAAAATCACTAAAATTGACAATTCCCTGGGCCCAGATGGGATACACCCCCAAGTACAGCAGGAATTAAGTACAGTCATAGATAGACCATTATTTTTAATCTTTAAAGATTCCATAATAACAGGGTCTGTACCACAGGACTGGCATATGGCAAATGTGGTGCCAATATTCAAAAAGGGGACAAAAACTGAACTTGGAAATTATAGGCCAGTAAGTTTAACCTCAACTGTGGGTAAAATACTGGAGGGTTTTCTAAGAGATACTATACTGGAGTATCTGAAGAAGAATAACCTCATGACCCAATATCAACTTGAGTTTACATGAGAACAATGGGGATAGGGGAAAATATCTGTAAGTGGGTTAAGAGCTGGCTCAGGGATAGGAAACAAACGGTGGTTATTAATGGAGCACACTCGGACTGGGTCACGGTTAGCAGTGGGGTACCACAGGGGTCAGTTTTGGGCCCGCTTCTTTTTAAAATATTTATTAATAACCTTGTAGTGGGCATAGAGAGTAGAATTTCAATATTTGCAGATGACACTAAACTTTGCAGGGTAATCAATACAGAGGAGGACAATTTTATATTACAGGAGGATCTAAGTAAACTAGAAGCTTGGGCTGATAAATGGCAAATGGGCTTTAATGGGGATAAATGTAAGGTCATGCACTTGGGTAGAACGAACAAGATGTATAATTATGTGCTTAATTGTAAAACACTGGGCAAAACTGTCACTGAAAAAGACCTGGGTGTATGGGTAGACGACAAACTCACATTTAGTGGCGAGTGTCAGGCAGCTGCTGCAAAGGCAAATAAAATAATGGAATGCATTAAAAGAGGCATAGATGCTCATGAGGAGAACATAATTTTATCTCTATATAAGTCACTAGTGCGACCACACTTAGAATACTGTGTACAGTTCTGGTCTCCGGTGTATAAGAAAGACATAGCTGAACTGGAGCGGGTGAAAAAGAGTGACCAACGTTATTAGGGAACTGGGGGGTCTGCAATACCAAGACAGGTTATTACACTTGGGGTTATTTAGTTTGGAAAATCAAAGGCTTCGGGGTGATCTTATTACAATGTATAAATATATATGCGGGGGCAATACAAAGACCTTTCTAACGATCTTTTTACTCTTAGACCTGTGACGGGGACAAGGGGGCATTCTCTACGTCTGGCGGAAAGAAGGTTTAAGCATAATCACATGGATTCTTTACTGTAAGAGCACTGAGACTTTGGAACTCTCTGCCATATGATGTTGTAATGGGTGATTCCCTACATTCCCCCCTATATTCCCCCCTGCTGGCATGTACACGCCCCCCATCCCTATATTCCCCCCTGCTGGCATGGACACAGCCCCTCCCCATCCCTATATTCCCCCCCGCTGGCATGGACACAGCCCCCCTGTCCCTATATTCCCCCCTGCTGGCAAGTACATGATAAAATAACACACAGTTAACTCACCTTCCGATGATGGCTCTGTGCTCCCAGATCCCCCACGGCTCTTCCTGTGTCTGTGCTGACATCCAGGAGCTGCTCATCCAGGCATTTCATTGTAGCTTCAGGACCTTCCATCACATGACCGCAGTGCTGCACACTGGGAGTCACGTGACCGCAGGTCCTATTGGCACAGACACAGGAAGAGCCAGGGGGAGCTGGGAGCACGGACCCATCATCAGAAGGTGACTATAGTGATGGGGCGGGGGGAGTGCAGGCACATGCAATATGCGCTGCTCCCCTGTCCACCAACTCGGCGCGGCTTCAGCACCGAGGTGATGGAGAGCGGGTGCAGTGAATATTACATGAGCCTAATGAGCGGGAGCACGTGACCTCCCGCTGTCTCTGCAGCCTGCATCCAGCCCACCCTAGCCCCGACATCACTCCAGAGCCGCCCCCTCTCCTCTACAGCACCCATTCAGATTATAAGATGCACCCCCCACTTTCCCCCAAAATTTGGGGGAACAAAAGTGCGTCTTATAATTCGAAAAATACAGTGTATATTAAATATATATCAAGAATATACATATACAACTCCTCAACTTTAAAATTGGAAAGTCATGGAGTCATGGAAACCATAGGATTTTAATGATTTGGAAAAGATGAAAAAATGGAAACAAAATTTTCCAAACATCACAGTATTAGTATCAAGAATGAGCGCCACATGCCGAAATGCACATACTTACACATCTAGACATGCTTCAATGAGGTTGCTAATGTTTGTCTAACAAATCTTTTGCCACACTGAATGGTGTAGGGTGATAAAATGCACAGTAGCCGGACACCCATAGTTTTAGTTCCAAGTAAGTGAATAGCTCAGCGTTACAATGGACAAATGAGTACCACTGATTCCACCACAAAATCAAAGTATGACAGGAGCTGCTTTTCAATACAATAGTGTCAGGCCACATGTTGCTTGTTCTACAGTGAGCAGCCTGTAGAGCCTAAATGGACTACAATGATCTGCAGTGTCTCCGGACTTGTCTCTCATTGAACACATCTGGGATGTCTTGATCAGAAATTACAAAGTAGCTGCCAGCAGCGGATCTTGATGATTTCTATGCAAAGAACATTCAGCATGACAGAACATTCCTCAGACAACTATTAAAGGGGTTCTCCGGTCCAAATCGATAAGTCTGCAGTCACTGTGTGAGACTGCAGACTTATGAATCAACCCAGCGCACTGGATTTGACAGTTTCTGAAAAGGGACCATACAGTGTGTATGAGTTATAAATACTGTCGGCCAGTAGACAGGGCGCAGTCTCACTCAATACAAGTGTATGGAGAGCAAAGCCATGACAACTGGCTGGTAGTATGTATAACTTGTTAGGGCTGGCAGAACGCACCAAATAATAAAAAGGTAGTAATAAGGTGCGTTCGCAGCCCGCGGTCCACCGTGCAGAAAGGTTACTTGCTGCCCGGTAATGGTGGACGCTATATGGCGGTATCACACTGGACACACGTGGGTTAAACATCACCCAGTGTGTAGTAGCGACGGGCTCTGTGGGCTTCACAGCTGTACCCTGTTGACGGTCACAGGGCACAGCTGAGTCAGAGCTAGTGTACGGTCACAAGACTCTGCCCCAAGAACGCGGGGTAAGAGCCTCTCTAGACCCACTAAGAGCATGGCGTCACACTTGCGAACGCCACTAATAGACGCTGGCTACTATGGAGTGCAGACCAAGTGCACAGTGGTATAAAGGCAAAGCCACTACTTGGCGCTGATGATAGTCCCTGACTCTGCCTCCTACCTGCACTATCAGCCTAGGCGCTAACTGGCAAGGCTCACCAACACATGCGTACCATGTGTAGGGGTTTCATAATGAGTCATTCACCAGAGACAATCATACGTGCTTACAACACTCACTCAACATGGACTATACTAGCGCACGTACGGCCATGCGATCCTTTTATAACTGCAGTCTTCCAGGACCTTGCTGATGGCCCAATCCGAGCTGCTTGAGGACCTGAGCATGTGACCTCTGACCACCAATGAGCTGTCATCTCACGGGCATGCTCAGATGGAGAAAAGCAGGACTTAGTCCCAAGAGCGTCTGCTCGCCGCTGACTAATGCTGGATACTATAACTGAACCTGGAGCGGCAGCAGCAACCAAACGCATAGCATTAGCCAAGACGCTGGGACCGACATCTCTGCTGAGCAGGCAACTCTGCAGCTGAAGAAGACTGGGAGACCGCAGAGGACATGGCTTGAGATTCCCCCTGTGCAGTGGCGGGAACTCAACGCTTAACATAACTCATACATACCCTCCAATCCTGTGTCTGAAACTGGCTAGTCCCCACAACACACGCATTATTAATAAGTCTGCAGTCACAGGGAGTGACTGTAGACTTATTGATTTGGACCGGACAACCTTTTTAAATCCTTGACGACATATGATGTATATTTACGATCAAAGCATTGTATCTACCGGAAAATGGTATAAATAAAAAAGTTAGCTCAGTGCTCAAAAAAAAGTCATCACCCAGTCACAGAGTCTGAAAAGTGAAACTGCTACAGGTCTCGGAAAATGGCGACAAACACAAAAACTTTCTTTCATACAGATTTTGGAATTTTTTAAATAAAAAAATCTACATGTTTGGTATCTGCATACTTGTACTGACCTGGGTCAGTTTTTCCAAATAGTGAACATGGAAAGTAAAAACTGCAAACAACAATTGTGGACTTGCACTTTTTCTGTATTTTCACGGCACTTGGGATTATTTTCCCATTTTCCAGGACGCTATATGGTAAAATCAACGGTACTATCCAAAAGTACAACTCGTCTTGTAAAAAAAAAAAAAAAGCCCTCATACGGCCATATTGATGAAAACATAAAAAAGCTATGAATCTGGGAAGAAGGGGAGCAAAAAATAAATATGAAAAAAATGGAAAATGCCCATGGCGTGAAGGGGTTAATAACCTCACAGATAGCGTGCTAAGGTATATAAGTGCGTGTTGTTTTTATTAATAATAAATAAACTTTTGTTTATTTATTTTCAGTCACATTAAGAATATAATCTAATAAATTTTTATTTAAGTGTGTGTGTGTCATCATCTGATGTTTATTATATTTACGTCTCACTTTTGGTCTCCAGGACCAAGTAATTTATTAGGTTTTTTAATCGCCACATTACAGTCATAACTTTATTTTCTGATCTAAGAAGCTTTAGAATTTCTTTTTTGCTGTCCAAATTGAATTTTTAGTGTAAACCTATGGTAGAACTAGAGGCCATTATAATCCATTATCATCTCATGGTAATGTAATGGGCTACTGATGGGCCTTAGATGCTACAGTCTCGATTGTAGTTAAAAAGCCAGGATCAGAGAAGGGATCTGATCCTGTCCATCAATAACCACCAGGATCCTGCTGTTAATCACACTGCCTCAGCTTTTGCGCCAGCGAGACCCTCCTGATGCACTTCGACATCATGGAGCTGTTTGCTAATGTGTCATGGAGTACTAAGAAGCCAACTCAACCAACATGTCTACTCCACTACTACATCTTTTTGGCTTGTAAAGTCACACTCAAAGTCTGTGAGAATATTTTGTGACTTTTTGCAGCCTTTTGGAATAAGTAACTGGGGCTTAGCAAAGGGGAAGGAATCACTGATGGTCAAACACATTTGCTATAATTTAGCTATGGCTGTCAAAAATGTGCCAAATCCAATAAAAAGCGCATACCAGCCTTGAAGGCTCGACCACTAAGGGTTTTTGCTTAAATTACAAACTGAAATTCTGAATATCTTGACTCTGAAATCTCAACCGTTGCCTTTCTCTACTGATTAAAACAAAATAAAAAGAAAGAAAAATATATTTATGTCTGACTAATAAAATATTACATGATATTGGTTCTGACAGGAGAACACTGCATTTACTGAACGAATGTTTTCCAAGTGGTGTATCTGTAAATTTAAGATATCTCAGATAAACATAAAAGACGTTTTGGATACTCAAGGGAATTTTAGTGTAGAAAAGTATTTGTAAAAACCAAATAAGGCATTTTTTTTGTTTGTGAGCCTGTTATATTAAAGGGATGTATCATCAGAAAAATGACCTATCGTCTGAATCAGGTCTTTGTGTTGCATGTATTTAAAAAAGTCATTTTTTTACTTATTACTAAAGAAAGCATTTTCAGATTACTGAAAACAATAAAAAAAAATTAGTAATCCTGCAGTTTTCACAATGACCACTATTTTTTTTTTTTTTTTTTAAGATTAATACTTTTCTTTTAGGAATAGTTTAGAGCAAGGCTCATTATTAGAAGCAGGATTACAATGACAGATAACACCTTTATATGTCACTGATAAACATAAGGGGGAAGTTAACAGTGTGATCTGTAAAGGTTACCGGTGTTACCAGTGTGATATGTAATGACCGCTCCCTGCTCTCCTGATCTCACTGCAGAGCTGTGTGTGATTATAACGGACACATATGCAGCTTCCTCTCAGCTTCAGCTTCCAGCTCACATGCAGACAGGGCTGTAATATTGCTACAATAGAGCAGAGCTGTGATATCTGCAGCAAATATGTTTGTAAGAAGACAAAGTTCAGTTCTACTGTTCTGTGTTGGTTACTTGTCTCATACAGGGAACTCCTCCTTTCATATAAAAGAAGCTCTGGAGGCAGATTCTCATGCAGATCAGTGTCCAGACCAAAGCCTGGAACAGTTCATTTACATATAGAAAAAACATGGATATCTATTAAATAAGACATCGGTTTGTAGATATCACGGTATCAGTTTATTCAGCTTCCTGTAACCTACATGCCCACATAGACAGCTTAGGGGGAGTGATCCTTCTGATACATTACCTTTAAAATTATTGAAAAAGTATCTATGCACTAGAGAGAACTGAAGTACTGTGTAAACATATAATCCCACTCTAAAAACAACACATTTTATTAATAATATTCATTAAAAACACCATAACCCATGTAACATGGACAAAAAAAAATTAAAAAATAGATTATAAAGAAGACGGACATCCTTTTAGTTATAGAAAGCCTACATAAGTGTAAAAGGTCCTTCCATTTTATCAATGATTTATATACAAAAAACAGGCAGCAATATTCTGTCATTCCCTATCATTTGCCTGAGATGATACTGCCTGACCGCATAGGTTGGCACCCTAATGCAGGTGAGATGGTGCCACCGCTTGTTGGTGGCTGCCCCTAACTCTCCCTATTATGCCCTGATATAATAAGCTAGATCTGAGGGTAGGTAACTAAAAATTAATATAAATGCTAATATATAAGTCTGTTAGAGCATATAGTGATAAAGGAAGAATTCGTTGTAGAAAGTGCCTCAACACATTTCCCCGTCCATTCGGTTCATCAGGAGGCTTGATATGTAGTGGATAACTTCAGGCTCACGATGGGCAGTCACAGGCTAAGGTACTATCTGCATATCAATATTGCTGTCTGGCTTTCGCATATAAATCATTGATAAAGATAAAGGACCTCTTACACATCCAAAGGCTTTCTATAACGAAACAGTTGTCCGTCTTCTTTATAATCTATTTTTATGTTTTTTTGTCCATGTTACACAAGTAATGGTGTTTTTGATGAATATTATTAATAAAATGTATTGTTTTTAAAGGCATTATACATTCACACACATTACCTTGAAACACAAAGACCTTAATTTAAGTAATTGGTCATTTTCTGATGACACATTCTCTCTAAAGAGGACTGTGCAGAACAGACGGTCCATTCTATCAAATGGCAATCGTGTGATCTGCAAATTCCAAAATACTGGCTGGAACAAACAAATCAATTTAAAGCTTCATAAATATCATATTTCAATGCTTCATACAGATGATTTTCAATCATGAAATCTCACAGATGTCACAACCATCAATATAGTCACCAGTATGAAATGCTCGTTGAGGAGGTTCCTTGGCTCACTTCATCAAGCCTTAGCGCTAGCAGAGATACCCCTATGTTGGGATTAAGTATTTTGGGGAAAACAATGGTGAGTGTATTGGTAGCTCAGACATTTGTGATATTTCAAGATGAAAAATCATCTCTATGGCGGATATACCGTAAATATTATATGTAAAAAGTATTGAAGAAATATGTGTGCCACAGCTTGTTTTTGGAATTTGCTGTGGAGACTTATGGAGAGAGCCCTTTACAAGTACTGTTCATTATAAGCTGACGAGTGTTTTGAGAAAATTGTATACGCCAAATGCCACGAAGCTGCACTGCAGGGTAACTGACCAATTGTTGCACAAAACCCTGAGAATTTTTTTTATATAGTTTCAAAATCACAGGGAAGGAAGGAAGGTAGGTTTAAGTTAAAATTCTTTATCCTATGGGCTCCACTCCAAGTTTTGGCTGAAAAAAAAAACAACTTTATTAAAACTGGTAAATAATGACGCACTAAAAATGCCAAATAATAATGTGTAGTGGGCCATAGAGGCCAAACAAATTCTCTATGGTCCTCTATAAAACCACTTGTATCAAAAAAAATCATAGATTTAACAAAATCCTTTATCATACCTGATGGTTTTGGGGTTGTAGCTAGAGAAATCCCTCCATTATGTTGATTGTTTTCACTGGGTAATGCAAGTTCCAAGCTCATACGAGGTTTGGGCTGGTATTCTCGCCGGGGCTGTAATGCAGCATCTCTGATTCTATAAAATGAAAGGTATTTCATGGGATTATTCTGATATATTGCAACATGTTTATTTAAGAAGTGCATATTATATTATTCAAGTACTCAAACCTCATACTGCACCTTCTCATTGGTCACATATTTGAGCGGATAGAAGTGGAGAATAGTTAGGGCTGTGTACTGGATGCACCAACAGCTTAAAGAGGTTTTCCCCTTTCAATATTTTTTACAAATTTGATCCTACTAAAAATAATATTATCAGCTGGCACTTTCCATTGTTAACTGCAGAATAGGTCAATGTTCTACAATGCCCATGATAACTCTTTTATCCAGATATGTTGGTTCACTGTCAAGAAATCTTTGTTTTTTTTATTTGTAAATTCAGCTGCAAGTGCACGGGTGGGCTTATCTGTGCACTTGCAGTCCATGTCTTCTGTGCTGTTCTCTCTGCCTGGTGTCGCCCTCAGTTGACTGACAGTAGAGACAGGCTTTTGTGCATGATGTCATTCTGCTGCATCTGGCTGACACATTTCTCTTACATTCAGCTCTGCACACAATTTGTATAAGACAGATGTAAAACAGCAAACTTCAATGTACAGGACTTTCCATAACTAGTCAATAGCAGAGTGCTGTTATATACTGTATCTACATTGTACTGTACTACTGTCCAGCTATAGAAATTCCTGTACACTGAAGTTTGCTGTTTTACATCTGACTTATAAAAATAGTTTCAGAGATGTGTCGGTCGGATGTAGCAGAACTGTGTCTGTCTGATGTAGAAGAATCACATCACACACCAGAGCTTGATCTGCTGTCAATCAACCAGTGGATGACGGCGCTGGGCAGAGAGAACAGCAGAGAAGATATCAGTACCTTTCTTTAAGTAATTTTCCTTTTTTGTCTTGTGGTACTATTTACCATTTTTGGTGGCAAAATTTATCAAAAAGACTTACACGATTAATGAATTTTGTAAAAAATGGTTTTTCTTCCTTTCTGGAACTTTCAGACTTTTGTGGGCAAAAGTTGCATGTTGGTGCCAAAAGTTAAAGACATTGCACTAAAATTTTGGCATACTTAAAAAACTCCACAGGGGAGTGGGAGGGATTGAAGTGAAGTTGCGCCAAATTTTGGGATTTTGTAAAAAGTCGCATTTGATGAATCGGCTAAACCATCTGGAATTGCTTGTCTCCCACAAACCAGAAAAAAACAGGTGAGCACATATAAAATAGACTTCAAAAAGGAGCAAATAGAATAATGTCAAAATCAGGTGATGATGAACCAGAGCCATTGACTGCAAGTGTCCTGACAAGGCTGGTGCACTTGCAGTCAAATTTGCATAAAGATTAAACAAAAATTGTTTCTCAATAATGGTGTAACAAGCCCAGACCAAAAAGGCATCATGAGAATTGTAGAACTCTGACTTACACAGCAATATCTTTACAGATTCTCTTTAAATGAGTTTTTACATGGTAAACTATTAGGTACATGTTTTTTTTTTCATATAAGCAGATTAGGCATTAATTATTCCAGCTTACAGGTGTTTTCTAGGACCAACTCCTCATGTGCGCCTCATTAAACTTCTCAGGATCTCTTCAGGATGGTGCATTCACATAATAAATTTTAAATAAATCAGAAGAGCAAAAGAAATGGAGCACTCACCCGATCCTTGATGATGTATATCTTTAATGCACAATTAGGATGACATCAAAATCATATTATAGTGCGGCATGCAGGTGGCAGGGG
The DNA here is from genome assembly GCF_039654945.1 of Dendrobates tinctorius. Taxonomy (NCBI): domain Eukaryota; kingdom Metazoa; phylum Chordata; class Amphibia; order Anura; family Dendrobatidae; genus Dendrobates; species Dendrobates tinctorius. The sequence goes on along the minus strand of NW_027361858.1, from coordinate 19,679,671 downwards.
AGTTTAGCAGGAGAAAGAGCCTGACGGACTATGGCCGTTTTGCGCTTGTCTTTTGCTCTTGTGATTTACAACATTTCTTTGTTAGATGATGCAGAGCATATTCATATTTAAAATGTGATAATTTTTAAATATATTTCGGTTTAGATATTATTGTTAAATACTTGTCATGCTATCCCCTCAGCAGTAGCATCCAATGCCCTCACCATCCTGGTATATATATAGTCCTCCATCCTGCTATATATAACCCCCATCCTGGTATATTTGTCGCTTATCCTGTGCCCCATCCGGGTATATATATCTCCCATCCTGGTATATTAAACTCTTATTCTGGGCCCAGTCTTGGTATATATATCTCCCATCCTGGTATATTTGTCCCTTATCTTGGACCCCATCCTGGTATATATATCATTCTAGCAGCTCCCACTGGGCGGCAATCCTGGCCGTATCTTTTGGACAGTCCGTGTCCCTCCTGTTCTCTCTTGTCACCAGTTCCTTATCAGCCACTTGTCCAGCTCCAGTGGGAAGAGGTGCCAGGAATGCTTCCACTGCGTCATAGATGCCTAATCCTGCTTAGGGATGATCTTCTCCAGCTGGTGTCCGTCAACACTGTTCTCCTGCCTGGGGCCCCTTACTGCCATCTGCAGCTTTATCCCCACAGCCTATAATCTTCTGCTCTTCTATCACTTCTCACATGTCCTGCTCTTGGGCAGGCTGCCTGGGCGTCTGACACAACCAGGAAGTATCCTGACTAAACTCCCCTACACGGTGCTGCCCCTCCCATCTAGATAACCCCTGTGCTGGCTATCTCCTAACCTATTCTGTAATACTTTCTATCTCTAGTCCTTATCTCTAAAATGCCCCCCTTTATTCTACCCCACTATGGTCCTATACTACCTGAGATCCTACTCTATCCCTAAGCCTATAAACAGTACATGACAGACACAATATCTAAAACATTACATTACAGCACATGACATTACAATGCATAAACATTCATAAACAATGAGGTGCCGCATGTGACTGTGTGAACAGCGTCCCGAAGAGTGGAGGCACATAAGGTTCCCCGCCACCTCCTTACACATGGACCACATGGGTCTATGCACCGCAATACACTTCAGCTGCATTTGCAACCGAGGACACACATCCAATTGACATTTGTGCTGGCGTCAGTGGTCCGGTCATCAGGCCCCTGCCCCTCAGAAAAACTACCCAGTATGTCCAGTATTGGTGACCATATTTACAAAGGATTTTTCTCATAAGCACTGGACACATTAGGTGGATGTGATATAAAGAAAAACACCAAAGGACTCCACAATTAGGAAGTCTTCACAGTACCTTGATATAGGAGTATTTAAAAAAAAATAATTATGGAAACAAAAGTAATGCATGTTACAGAAACAGCATAGTTCAGCTGCTCTTGGCTGTTTCCCTAGCACCACCTCTAGCTGTCAGAGCTTGATGGAGTTATTCATGCCTCTATCATGAAAGTGTTAAATGGTAATTATCCTTTAAATTATTATGTAGATATTTTATTTGAATCCTTGTTGTCACTTTTTAAAAATAAATATATAGACATGTTCATCTTTTCATTGCATTGGCACTCTAAGCTTGCAGTGCATATTCACTCAATTTGTATATGAGAAATTTCAAGATTTAAAAGGGTTTTTTCACAGAAAAATGTTTATTTTTCTGGCTTGCTATGACACATGAGGACTGCTTACTTATAGATGGAAGCTGCATTGCTCAGAAGAATCATTCTGCCCTTTTCAATGGTGGCCACAAGCTGCTGTGATGAGGCAACCACTGGGTCTGTGTTTAGGCCAGTGACAGACGTCAACACCCATGTTCAATGAGTGGTTCACTACTTTAAAACTTACCAGTGAATGGGAATTCTCAATTTTGGCAATGGTTGAAATTGCTAAATTGATTATAAGAACAAGAATTAGCAATTTATTTATTAAATATCCTCCCTGCTCTCAAGAATAGAGAGAGTTTTAGTTTTATTATTTATTGCTCAATCAAACCTCTGCAGTGGTGGCTGCTGCCCAAATCATGGAGTTCAAGTGCTGCTCGGAAGTTGGCCAGCTTCAATGCCCCTGAGTTCTTCCAAAGCAGCATAGGCAAATCTTCCTTAGCTTGTGGCATTGGAGAATGCACAGTTCACACCAGAGGTGAAACCATACTGGGCAGGCCAAACTGTTAATAAATCAGGAGCAAACCACCTCCCACACCCGGTAAGGTCAAGCAGGAAGAAAATGCAAGAGAACAAAGCATCTATAATCCCCTACCAGATCAACCTAATTCCTTCTCCGTTGGGATGCTGCCCCCGCCAGTCTTTTGGCATCAACATCTGTCGGGGGCATCATGTGACCACTGCAGCCTTCATATTCCATCCAAAGTACCAAGTATGAAAGTGGTGCCACTATAGTTGGTGAACACATGAATGGGCCCATTATGGTTAACTTAAAGTAGTGGGCAATCTCTTTAAGATGGCCATGTGAAAATTTTTCATTTGAAATATACAAAAGAGTATGCGCCTTAGGTCAAATGCGGAGTGAATATACCACCCTGTGTCTGATGTCTTTTTAATGACACCTCTACTAGGGATCTGCACATCAAGTGAAATATGAAGATATGCCAAGGATCATTGTAAATATGAAGGTATTATTAATATGTAACGTGACAACCCGACATGATAAAATCTCACAGGCTTAATTTGTCAAAGCAATTTATCAGCAGTTACTATAACAAAGATCTATTAAGCTTTATTAATGCGACATTTCACCAAGTGCATGCTATCTGGCCATCTATCAGCTCATGACTGACTGATTCCATGTTAACATTCCACCGCGATGTTTTAACAAGTTGTATTCAATCTGAGCTCTATCGCTACGTCATTTTATCGAGCTACGTTATCAAAGCATTTTATCAGGCTGTACTATGAGCCAGGCAATTCTGTTAAGTTCAGTTATCATAACATTACATCAGATTGCTTGTAATATTTTTTTTAGCTGTGCTACAGAAACATTCACTAGTCTGCCCTACTAGAGAATTACATTGAGGTCATTTAAGTAGAGTAAGGCGCTTCAAGGAATGATTCTAATCATCCCGTTTCATAGCAATACCACATGAGAAATGAATTCATACAAGTTCTTTTATTCGGTTATTTCATGGCATTTGATATAACACAGATTGAGACACTTTCTACTACTGTAGTTTTACGAGAACAGCTGTCTTTCCACCCCTACACTCCCACACACATATGGACTCTTACTGCATGGAAAAAAGATGGCCCAAAGTCAAAACAGTATAGAGCCACAAAGAGAAGGACTAAGTCTTGTACAGCACATTTGGAGATTCAGTGAAACATCGAGACAACCACCTAAATTGCATTGAAAAACTGGTTTTCTAGATTAATGGTCCAAAAAAAGTTTTCCAGTGTGCCAAATTTATGATGATATAGTAAATATAGTTTAGAATTTAATGTTAGGAAGATATTAACAAGAAATTCTACCCACAGCATAAAAAAAAGATATGGCCCCGGTGGGAAGGAGTAGAGAATGGCGTGATTCATTAAGAGGTGCACTCCTCTGTGCGCCTAGCCACAAATCCTACTTCAGTCAGGGATTGGAGCAAGATTTCTGGCGTAAAATATGCCACAGCTTGCCATGATCTAGATGCGTAGAAATATCATGCTTGGCTCTAGCTTTGGCAATTTTGGTGGAACTGGGTGAAACGCTCATGAAAACACCAAAAGTCAAAATTTTTGGTGAATTCCTGGACAACTTATTTTTAAATAAAGTAGTATACTCAAGTCTAGCAGTGTTCCAGCAATATTGGTATCGGGTCTTCCGAGGTTGCGCAACATTGTTGTGCCAAGCGAAACCTGCAGCCAATCAGCAGCTGCTAATGGCTGATGCACTATCACGTCTTCCATTGTTTGCCATTTGTCTGAGGAAAGTGAGAGCGCAGCTGCCAAATAGTGGCTGCTGATTGGCTGTAGGACTCATGTGCCATAACAATGTCATACGACAATCTCTTTTACGGCGGTGGAGATGGTAAGGCCGGGGTCACACTTGCTAGTATGACGTGAGAAACTCGCGTGAGTCTCTCGCATCAATACTCGGCACTGCTGCTGGCACTCGGGACCAGAGTGTGCAGCTGCATAGAAATGCATGCAGCCGCATTCTCCGGTCCCGGGTATTGATGCGAGAGACTCACGCAGGTTTCTGGCATCACACTTGCAAGTGTGACCCAGGCCTAGCTGTCATTTTTCTTTTAGAATGGGGTCTACTTCATTTGAAAAAGGCATAGTCCAGGTACTGTACAATTCCTCTAAAGTGCTTTTGTTTGTGGTGCTTTGGTGGACTTTTATGGCCAGCGGCATTTTTGCAGCGCAATGCAGGGTTTGAAGATGCTCCAGAAAGGTTATTCTATTGTGAATACAAGTACATACTAAAATGGACAGATCAAATGCGATGAAAAATGCTCCTTAATTTTTTATGTTCTTCGCCTGTTTGTCTGATCATTACTGATTTCACTGGTTTCATCTGCAGCATAGTAGTAATACTCTGCAGCGTTCCTGGGTAGAACTGGCATCTGAGCAATGGTCATTTTATGGCAGTATAATTGGTTATACTTTTGGTCACGTAATGGTAATAAACTTTTGCCCTTGACTGTTTATGTAGGCATTTCTGTGATTCAATTGCATTTTCCGTCGTGTTGATATAGAACCACATGCAGCGATAACACATACAGTATATGTGGTTATAATGTATGTTTAAGTGAATGGAGAGAGTCACGCCAAAATAAAGCAGACTTCAATGAAGGTTGCATTGCAAGCTATTTTCCTTGTTGGGTTGGGTTATTATATGTGGGCTAGTCAGGTTATTGTGTGAGGGCTGCTTTTTTGTCCCAGTTCAGACCTGTTTGAGTCACTTTTAGGTTTAAATATTCTTAAGATCATCTGAGTAGAAATGCTTCCTTATCAAAGCTATCAAGTGGTTAAAATGCAGACGCACCTCAAGCATAAAAGTGGGTTAGCACTAGTTTGTTCATCGAATAGTAGGGCAGGGAATGCCATTTTACCAATATAGATATTTGGCATTGCCGATTTTAGAATGCCAATCGTTTCATTCTGGGCGAGATTAGTCGGCAAAGCGATCACTCGTGTGTATGGAGGAGTGAGGAGAATTTGCTGCTGAGCCAACAATTGACCAAACCTCCATTTTGCTAACAGGTTCATATTGTGCATGGAGCCCTTCAGGCTTGTCCAGATGGCACCACTACAACCAGTGACTGATCGCAGAGATCACGTCGTTTAGCGCATTATTGCTGCAACCGGAATAACAGTGGCTGTGAGGAGTACAGAGGTGTAGGGCTAATATGGGTAAGCATCTCCAGTGAATTATTAATCTATTCAAGTCAGCTCTGAGCAAGGTTACGTATACATTACCATTATCTCCTGCTGATTAGACACATATATATTATGGATAAAATCAAGTAATGTTATCTGGTAATTACATTTGCATGTAATTGGCTATTTTGCATGGCTACTGTACTGTACAGCTTATTTGATTTCAGATAATATATATGAACTTTAGTGCCCCTATTTGTGAGTGATTGTTAATATTTAATATTAGGATTGCAGCAGATTGTACATTATATTTATATTCATCGCTATTCTTAATTTTTTTTTTCCATTAGGGACATGTGTATTTGCACTCTGCATTTCTATTGAGTTTTTATGTAAATTTTTGGTCTGGGTATTGTACATTACCACTTTATAATTTTGACTGTTGACTGGTACCTGCATTCCATTGTCCATCAAATATTACCAGCAAATTAATTAATCACATCCTTGTATTCCTCCAGCTACTTGAATTCCTCTTACATGGATTTGTAATCACGTTGAAATTTTAATAAATCAATAAAAGTGTGATATTTGTATCATTTCTTGGTGGTCTATGACTCCATGTTATTTGATACACAGTTTCCACTGTATGATATTTGTAAGGCCGGGGTTACACTGGCGAGGAATACAGGAGAGTGAGAGGCGCTAAAAGCCCGCATTAGACACGGACAAATGTTTTCCTATGGGGTCACTCGCACCAGGCGTATTTTTCTCATCCGTATCCTCCGCTCCGTGCCACTCGCAGCATGCTGCGATTGTCAGCGTACTACGCCCGTAGTACGCCAATGCAAGTCTATGGGTGCGCAAAAAATACGGATTACACACGGAATACACGTGTGACCTGCGAGCAATACGCAGGTCTTTTGGCTGGAGAACAGGAAATGGGCCAATCCATCATCAGGAAGCCTAGACATGCAAATGAGCTCAAAAACCGCTCCAGACATCCAGGAAGTCAGCCTCCACGGAGTCAAGCAGCAGCATGGCGTCCACATATATTAATGTAGAGATGATCATTGTGCTGGTGCAGGAGCGTCCAGAAATATGGGACCCACGTGACGCAAACTATGCGAACCGCACAAGAAAGGAGGCGTCATGGAGGCGCATCTGTCGCCAGATGTATCATGACTTTGGTGACAGACCACGTGATGAGCAGCATAAAATTCGTAAGTGCAACCATAAAAACATCATTAACCTTAGCGCGCGCTATAAAATGATTCTACAATCAGCACCCCCCCTTTCTGTGCATGTACTTTTATTAGCCTCATGAGGCCGTTACATTAGGATGTGACACGTGGCTTCACACAGCCATAATTAGGGGTTAGGCCACAAGCTCCTCATCCTCTTAGCCACTAAAATTAGTTTCAGTGGAGCTAATGAGACCCTGTGTATCTGCCCAATTACATATGCCACCATGGGTAGAACGCACACCCCAGAAGGCCCCATGCCTAGACTACTGTTCGAAAATGTGACCTCTCAAATATGTGATTTTAACAATCTTTCCTGTCACATTGCAGTGGAAGATGTGATGAAACGGTGGAGAAGCATCCGGGACCACTACCGCCGGGAACGCCAGCAGCGGTCCAGGAGTGGGGATGCTGGCCATGTAAAGCGAAAATACATCTACTATGACCGGCTGAACTTCCTCGCCCCAATTCTGGCTCTGAGACCGTAAGTACATACCTCACACCAAATGACACAAAAACATTTTACACAAATACTTTACAGGGACAAAAATATTGATGTATTTTTGCCTCTGTTCTATTTCATAACAGAACTCAATCCAACCTTACGGATCGAGGAACGGCCTCAGAGGCAGAGGCCATTATAGATCCTGTAGGGGATGAGGTGGCTGGCCCATCTTCTCCCCCTACAAGAAGGATGGCTGAAGAGGAGGCATCACCAGAACACACAATGGCTGCCCTACACAACACACCACCAGGACGGTCTGCTGCAGCAACCTCACCCATCCTGGAAGAGCCGGGCAACTTGAGCAGCAGCCCAACTGCCCAGATCAGACCCTCCCCACAGGCTGCTCTAGCATCACGGCGAATAAGAAGAAGGGGCCAGGTCACCATTCAAGAGAGCAGGACCAATGTGGACACAGGGGTGCTCAATTACTTGTCCAGAGTCACTACAGATGATGGTGAGGAGGCCTATGCACGTAGCCTCACCCTTTATCTCCGTGCCCTTACCTGTGAGGTCAGGCTCCGTATTAGGGGATGTATTCAGATCCTGCTTGATGCAAGCACCCCCCCCAATACCCCATATGAGGTGTTTGAATTTCTGGAGAGGTGGCAGCTCTCACCAAGAAATTTAATGCGCATGAGACCATCCACACAGATGCTTGCTCAAGCAGGGTCTGAACAGCCCCTAATACGTGGGACTACACCTCAACCCCTTCCTCCCCCTTCCCATCCTTCTATTCCGCAGCCCCAAATATCTTCCTCAAGCCTACCCCACCAATATGGCCACTTGTACCCACCCAGTGTTGGAGGCTGGTCCCAACCTGGTTGGGGACGATCTGGCTATCTTGGTGGGTATGAGCCACGGGCCTACCAGAGGCAACAAGAAGCCCCTCACCATCATCAGTACTCTGGCCAGTATCACCAACAGGCACAGGAGGCTGGACAACTACAGCATCATGGCCAACAGTATGGCCCCACACAGGGCGATGTTGGCCACAATGTCCAGCAGCACCCACAGGCTGTTCCTCCACGTTCACCTTCCCCTACATATGAGGATTTATGATTACAAAGTTTGGTGATGTCCAGTTTCATGTAACTGGTGCTTCTAATCTAGACAAAAAAACTGGTGTTCTCCTTCACCAACGTTTAGAACATAATTTAACACTCACATTTTTAAACAATGTTTTCCAAACACATGAAACAATCCATCATGACAGGCAACGCTACCTCACGCCTTTCACACAGATATTACATGTGTGTATAAAAGAGAATCTTTAAATGCGCTATACTGTTACATGAAAGGATGAAAATACACTACCCACTTGCTAACGCATAGCCAAGGCGTGCTTGCCTTAGTTAAGTAGTCACCTTTTTTGTTAGCAATCTCTAGTAAAACAATTCGAGGCGACCAGCATTCAGAATATCACGCTCTCTCTATGTCTTAACAAGTGAGTTTTGTATTTTCATCCTTTCCAGTATAGCATGCTTAAATATTGTCTGTTCTACAGACAGGTAATATCTGTGTGAAAGCTGTGAGGTAGCCTTGCCTGTCATGGTGGAATCTTTCTATGATTGGATAACATTATGAGGAAATGTGAGTGTTATCTTATTGACTTTATTTAGGTGATGGAGCTCACCTGTTGTTGCCTAATCAAGGTTAATGCAGGCATGCAGCAATGTTGTTGTTGCATATTGTTTGCTGCATTTTTTTTCTGTAATGTTTTAATGTTACACCAAGTTCAAAAAGGCACAAAGGGTCATTTTGGCCATTGCCAAATTTGTGTTCTGGCAAAATTATGTTTGCCTTTAAGCAAACCAAACAAAAAAAAAGGCAAAACTAAAAAGTTGTCTACACAAGTTAACGTCTCTGTGTGATTTTTCACAATCCCTCACAACATACTAACCGACACCAACCAATGCAATGAAACAGTCATAGAATCATAAAGGCTTGAGTAATATATATTTAGACACAGTTAAAGAAACAAATTATAACATAGAAACAGCATTCTCTTGCCAAGAAGTTGCCCCCTCAGGTGAGATAAAGTAATTTGTGAAAATATCACGCACTTTGAGGCCAGAGAGCGGTCTACGTTGAGGGATGATAGGTTGTCTCACCCTGCGCACATTGTCCGGCCTACGCACAACAACATCAGAGGAGGAACAGTCATGTATCCTGGTGAAGTTATGCAGAACAACACAGGCTTTGACAACTTCATTTACATTTTGCTCACTCAACTGAATGGCAGACTGGAGTACCCGCCATTTGGCACAAAGAATCCCAAAGGAACACTCCACCAGTCGCCGAGCACGTGATAGGCGCAAGTTAAAAATTCTGCGCCTGTGGTCAAGGTTGCGCTGGGGATATGGCCTCATGACATTGCGTGATAACTGAAAGGCCTCATCTGCCACAAGGACATAAGGGACTGATTGTTCGGGGGAGCCTGGTAGCTGGCGTGGTGGTGGTAGATCCAACTGGTTGTTGCGTAGCCGCCGACCCATTATGGAAGTATTGAAGACTCTAGAGTCTCCCGTCCTTCCATAGGCCCCAATGTCAACAATTATAAACTTGTATTGAGGGTCTACCAGAGCCAACAATACAACAGAAAAGTATTGTTTATAATTGAAGAATTGGGAGCCTGAGTTCGGCGGCTTGCGCACCCTGATTTGTTTTCCATCCAGGGCCCCAATACAATTTGGAAACTGGCAGTCCTCCTCAAAGTCCCTTGATATCCTCATCCAGTCTTCCATCCTGGGCTCAGGTAGGACCACCTGATGGAGTCTTGTCCAGATTTGTGCACATGTAGACCTCACTATGCCTGAAATGGTTGACTTTCCAATAAGAAACTCATGGTGGAGGGCGGCATAAGACAGGCCAGTGGACAGGAAGCTGTAGAACAACAGAAATAGTACAGTTTAGAATGGCTAAAGTAAAAAAAAATCAGTTACATCCCGACCAAACTTGGTAGGAAATGAGAGAGAACAACACACACATATTTGGTTGCACAATGACTAAGTGATATGCAGGACATATTAGATGTAACATTCTGGTGTGTCAGGTGAAACATATTTTGAGTAAGATGAGGGTATTAAACTTTGTCCAAGGAGGCCAAAAAACATAAATTAACACACACATTATGAACATAGAGAATGTGGTTGTGTAGTACATACCGTATTGTGAGTAGAAGTCGCTCCTCTGCAGATATGGCTTTGCGCATCCTGGTGTCCTGAAAGGTGATCCCAGGGCGCACTGTCTCCAAGAGGCGAACAAATGTGGAAATGCTCATACGACAGTACTGGTAAAATTTCTCAGGATGCTCCCGCAGAGACGAATAGAGGCGGTGAAAATGACCTCTTGTGAGTCGTTGCCTCAAAAGTGGATGGACCCACATGCGTCTCCTCCTCCGCGGATCCACTATCACAGGATATGGTTGCCCAAAGCGCCGTGACAAAAGCCAGGTAAAGAGAACCTGCTCAGTTGTATTGAATGTCAGACCCTCTGCCATGCTGCACAAAGAACACCAACACACCTCGTGAAAGCAAGGTGACAAATGTACAGAATGTAGGCAGCCACCTGTTTCTGAGTGTCAAAATAGGGTGCAGGCTAATGATTTAAATTGTTAGCAGGCCTCAAAACCGTTAAATGTCCATTTTGCAAGCCTGCGAGAAAATCTCGCCATACGGATGCCATACGGATTGCATACGGATGCTGACATGCGCAAAATACGCGACCACACCTTGATTACGGATGACATACGGAGCACTCTTTAGGGGACATTCTTCCGTATTACGCATGTAAAATACGGATCGTATTTTGCGCAGGTTAGTGTGACTCCAGCCTAAGACTAAAAGTAGTGATGAGCGAGTATACTCGTAGCTCAGGTCTCCCCGAGCATGCTCGGGTGGTCTCCGAGTATTTTGGCGTGCTGGGAGATTTAGTTTTCGTTGCCTCAGCTGCATGATTTGCGACTTCTAGACAGCTTGAATACATGTGTTGAATGTCTGTTTGTTAGAGAATTCCCACATGTATTCAGCCTGTCTGCAAATCATGCAGCTGAGACGCCGAAAACTAAATCTCCGAGAACACAAATACTCGGAGATCACCCGAGCAACGATGCTACTCGCCCATCACTAACTAAAAGAGTTGTCCAGTTAAAACAAGTTATCACCTATCAGCAGGATAGGTGCTAAAGATGACCTCAGTACTTGGCAGCTCTACAGCATAAATCGAGCATGCTCAATGCCACACCATTCTAATGGGGATAAAAGATCAGTGAAAATCTTATTGGTCAAACCCAACTGATTAAAAATGTATCTCTAATCCAGAGCAATGGTGATGACTTGTTTTAACCATACAACCCTTTAATTGAAATGTATCCATTTTTAATCTGTTCCTGGTTCAGACATATAAGTTGTACCTTGTGAATATTGTTATAGTTAACTAGATGAACAGTGAAGAGTTGTCAGACACACAGCACTGGTGTCAGGACTTGAAGCCAGCAGCTCTTGTGCACCAGGCGACAGCTCTTCCCTCTGAGCTGTTCAGCTCTCTGGACACTTCTTTGCTATTCCAGATACTAGTACCTGTGTTGTTTCTGATTGTCTCCACCCTGAATTCCTGATTGGCTCCACCCTGTAATCTCCTGATTGATCTACCTACTTCAACTTGGCATTGCACTTCCTTCCTTGCGAGATTATTGAGCTCCCAGTCATTAGTCAAGCTTCATCCAAGACTATAATGGTGCTACCATGTACTGACCTCTGGCTATTCCTGAATACGCAACTTGCTGATCCTTTAACTATAACTCGTGTGTACTGACCTCTGGCTGTTCCTGACTACGCTACCTGCCAGTGCTGCCCTTATTGGTTGCAATACCATTACTCCAACCCAGGTCAGTCCATAACAACTGTATTGGTAAGGGGAATATTATTCCTTTTTTCATTTTACACTTCTATAAGCTGTTTTTATTATGGGGTTGAAGAATACATTTTGAATGTATTTATTTTGCTACATACTAAAGCTATGTGCACACAAAGTTTTTCTGAAATAGTTAAAAACAATAACTTTTTCAAGCGTTGTGAAAGCACTCCTTCTATGTAGTGTTTTCCAAGTGTTTTTGTCATTTTTTTTATAGTGTTTTGTTGATATTTCCTGAAGTGTTTTGCTAACATTGTACTGAAATGTAGTTTTTTTTTTTTTTTTAATTTTCCAGTATTTTTATTAAAATCAAATTTTGCAAAATTTTAGCCTTTTTTAATTTTTTTTCCTTTGCTTTACAACATAGGTCAATGGGAAAGTTAACAAACCCCCCAACACACACACACACACACACACACACACACACACACACACACACACACACACACACACACACACACACACACAAAGGAGCCCGTACATGTGTTTCATCAGTTTGTAAACATTTTGGAGGGTTTTCACCTCAAAATCACAACTTATTTATTCACTGCTTAACTGGTTCTCAAAAATGTTAGAAAGTCATCAATAAAACATCTATTAAAATGCTAAAAGCTTTGTCAAACTGTTAAAAGAAAATGTTTCAGGGAGCAACCGCTAACATAAAATGCTTCAGAAGGAAAAAATCATCTAGAAAGTGAGATATAGTAGAGTTTCCTAATATGGTTTTTGCTTGAAAACGCAACATGTTTGACCGCCACAAAAAACAAACCTTAGAGTGCACATAATGTTTAGCTGTTCCTTCAGTAAGCCTAGCCTATTGATTAGGAACGCTTAGGGTCCCGTTACACTAAACGACACACCAGCGATCCCGACAACGATACGACCTGGTCAGGATCGCTGGTGCGTCGCTACATGATCGCTAGTGAGCTGTCAAACAGGCAGATCTCACCAGCGATCAGGACAAGCGAGGACGCTGGTATCCAGGGTAAACAGCGGGTAACTAAGCGCGCGCAGCGCTTAGTTACCCGCTGTTTACCTTGGACACCAGCTCCCAGCGTCTGCTTACAGCGCTGGGAGCTTGCTGATCGTTGGTGTCCCGCTGCCACACGCAGCGATGCGTGCTGGCCAGCGGGAGACCAACGATCAAACAATGGCCCAGGACATTCCTGCATGATCAGCGATACTCGGCGGGGGGACCGGTTACTGATGTGTGCCACACACAGCGAGATCGCTGTTGCGTCACAAAATCGGTGACTCATCAGCGATCTCACTAGCGATCTCGCTTAGTGTGAAGTACCCCTTACTTCTAAACTGAACTCTAGTGGTAGAATACCCTTCAAAAGTGACCTTCAGTCTCCAGCAGTTGTTGAGCACCAGTGAGAAAAAGCAAGCATGCAGGGTGTTTGAAGCCAAACTGGTAACCTATTTCATCTAAAATTATTGTCAATGGTTCATTCTACAATATTTAAGTCACAAAGGCATTTTGAAAAATATAAAGTTTGAAATGTGTAAGCATTCAAATGCAAAAATATGTGGCTATTCACACAAAGTTAAAGCCAGAAAAATGGAGAAATGCACTAACGGATTTTCCAGTTTCGGAAAAATCTTCTGCCCCCGCTGCAGATCGTTTTAAAAAAAACAAAATACAAAATGAGCTTTACTCAAACTCCCCAGAACAAGTGCTGAGTCTCTCGATGTATGTTATTGTATTCTGTGCGGATATCATGTCATCAGAATGGCAGCCAAGAACAGAGCTCAGTGGCTCTGCTGTAGTCGTCGGCACAAAGTCACTGATCGGCTGCAGCACTGTCGATGTGACGCCAATGATGTAAACAATAACAGACGCTTTGAGCAGTGGCGAAGACTCAGTGTTTGAACCAGATGAGGGTAAGTAAAGCACACTTTGATTTTTTAAAACACACTGTAGCCAAGAAAGCAGGAAGCTCCTATAATATTAATGTGTTGTCCAGCCATTGCTTCTCCCCAGTGGAATGATAATCATACAATAAAGGGAAACAAATGCCAGAATAAATCCCATAGTTTCAGGTGTTCAGCAATTCCATTGTTGTGCCAGACTATTACAATAGCCAATAATTATTGACTGCTGAGTTTTTTTATCTAATTATAAAGGCTGGACTGAAGCACACAGTGCACAGCTTTATTATCAGTTGTGTCCGACTTTATATCAACCAGCCAAACACAACACAAAAGAAAATTTTAATCTTATAGTCTATTTTTTAAATGTGTACTTTCTCTAAGGCCGGGGTCACACTTGCGAGAAACTCACACGAGTCTCACGTCTCAATCCCCAGCACTGCCGCCAGAACTCGGGACCGGAGTGTGCAGCTGCATGTATTTCCATGCAGCTGAGCGCTCCCGTCCAAGTGCCGGCGGCAGTGGCGGGTATTAAGACGCGAAACTGGTGCGAGTTTCTCGCAAGTGTGACCCCGGCCTTAAAATAAACCTGTCAAGTTGAACAACTCTGCTGGCAGTGTGCTGTGTCACATAAAATGAGTAGGGGGCAGATTGATGCATAGATTTGTGTGGAACAAATCAGCATATCTTGTATCCCTGCTCTCTTTATGCTAAGCAGTCAAGTGGTTTGTCCTACTCAGTGATTGAAAGCCTTCCCTGTATGATTAGGCATATAGAAATAGCTGTCAATCTAGGATTAGAACCACCTATCTGACTGCTAAGCATAGCATGAGCTGGAATTTCAATGAATATAAAAAAGTTATACTGAACTCTCTGCAACAATTCTATATATCCAAGCGCACATTCAGCGTCTACCAATCCCACACTACCTCCTCATCCCCCCTCTCTCTGCTGGGGTCCCCAAAGGCTCTGTTCTAGGACCCCTACTACTCTTCTCAATCTATACACTTGGCCTGGGGCAACTCAAAGTCCTATGGATTCCAGTACCACCTTTATGCCGATGACACTCAGATCTACCTCTCTGGCCCAGACGTAACCTCTCTGCTGTCCAGAATCCCGGAGTGTCTATCAGCCATATCCTCCTTCTTCTCATCTCGCTTCCTCAAACTCAATGTAGACAAATCTGAACTGATCATCTTTCCCCCATCTCACAGATCTTCCTTATCCAACTTATAACAATTGATGACATCCGCTGCCTCGGAGTAACCCTTGACTCTGCACTGTCCTTCAAACTGCACATCCAAGCTCTCTCCACCTCCTGTCGACTCCAGCTCACAAATATTTCCAGAATCTGTCCCTTCCTCAACCCTCATTCTACTAAAATGCTTGTACATGCCCTCATCATCTCCTGCCTCGACTATTGCAACATCCTTTTCTGTGGCCTCCCTGCTAACACCCTCGCACCTCTCCAATCCATCTGCCGCCCGACTAATTCATCTCTCTCCTCGCTACTCCTCCGCTTCTCCCCTCTGCAAATCTCTTCACTGGCTCCCATTCCCTCAGCGTATCCAATTCAAATTACTAATACTGACCTACAAGGCCATCTATAACCTGTCTCCCCCATATGTCTCTGAACTCATCTCCCGATACCTTCCCTCACGCAATCTCCGGTCCTCTCAAGACCTCCTTCTCTCCTCCACACTTATTCGCTCCTCAGCCAACCGCCTCCAAGACTTCTCCCAAATAGCCCCCATCCTTTGGAATTCTTTTCCCCAACACGTCCGACTATCAACCACAATCGGATCTTTCAGACGGAACCTGAAAACCAATCTCTTCAGGAAAGCTTACAGCCTGCAATCATCCCTGCTGCCTCCTCACCACTACTGGAGCTACCGCCTCACCATCACTGGAGCTGCTGCAACTCCCCAACCTACTCTCTCCTTCCCCACCATCCTGTAAAATGGAAGCCCGAAAGGGCAGGGTCCTCTCTCCCCTCTATATCAGTCTGTGATTCTTAGTTTGTTTACTGCAAGTGATATCTGTACTTTGTATGTTACCTCTTCTTATGTACAGCACCATGGAATCAATGGTGCTATATAAATAAATAATAATAATAATAATAATAAAATATCAATCTACTCTGCTCCTCTAGGTCTATACAATGCTGCTTACAGATATAGTACTGGTCAAAAGTTTGAACAAAGCTTTTCCTTGTTATTGTGACGTATGCTGTGATAACAAATAGGTTACGTCCGAGAGTGGACCCTCTGGATCGCGGCACTGGAGCTTCCAGGGGTGAGCGCGCCAGGTGGTGCCGACCCTATACAGGGGCTGTTAGGGGCAGACCCTAGGAAGACAGATGCCGTGACTGCTAGAACCAAGAGGGGCGGCTCGAAGGACTGAGTGGAGGGTGCCGGACTGAGAACTCAAGTATAGGACTGGGCACTGGAGTACAGGACGGAGACACGGAGTGCAGGACGGAGACACGAAGCACAGGACTGGGCAGTGGAGTGTAGGACTGGGCACTGGAGCACAGGACGGAGGCACGGAGTACAGGAGGGAGACACGGAGTACAGGACTGGGCAGAGGAGTGTAAGGAGTGAGAAGGGGAGAAACCCCTAAACACCCAGGCCAGGATACCGTACGGGGAATCCACACGATAATCAGGAGTCTCCACCATGTTGGAGACGCCTGATATACCCTGTAGAAGTCGGCTGATTGGGCGCTCAGACCGCTGGGCGGGCGCTGCAGGGTTAAAGGATCTGCAGAGCGCGCGCCCGCGGCCTAAGGCGCCCGCAGGAAGCCAGCACACGCCGGACGGAGGAGAAGGAAGAGGAGGCGGGCACAGAGTGGCGCGGCGAGCGCAGGAAAGGCGGCGGCGGGCCCTGCTGTTGCTGGGACGGCGGCCGACGTGACAGTACCCCCCCTTTACGTCTCCCCTTCTTGAGGTTAGACAAAAACCTCTTTAAAAGACGAGGAACATTAATATTCTCTTTAGGCTCCCAGGACCTCTCCTTGGGAACAAAACCCTTCCAATCAATGAGGTAGAGGGTACGCCCCCAAACTTTTTTCACGGCAAGAATCTCTTTCACCTCAAAGACATCATCGGCCCCTACTGGCTGAGGAGAAGAAGGGGGAACTGAGCAGTACCGATTCAGCACAACAGGTTTAAGGAGCGAGACATGGAAGGCGTTAGGGACCCGAAGCGAAGCCGGTAACTTCAATTTATAAGCCACGTTATTAGTGCGTCCCAAGACCTGGAACGGGCCGATGTACCGAGGACCCAGTTTGTAAGAAGGCAACTTCAAACGGATATACTTAGTTGACAGCCAAACTTTGTCGCCAGGTTGGTAAGGTGGAAGGTCCCTGCGCCTCTTGTCTGCATGTCTTTTAATCCGGATACTGGATCTTTCAAGAGCTTCTCTGGTCTCCTTCCAGACTTGAGAAAATTCGGTGGTGAGGGCATCTGCTGCAGGAACACCAGAAGGCGTAGGGAGAGGTAGTGGAACACCAGGGTTCTGGCCGGAAACTACGAAGAACGGCGTTTTGGTGGTGGACTCACTGGGATGGTTGTTGTGGGCAAACTCTGCCCATGGCAGAAGAGACACCCAGTTGTCTTGATGGGCGTTAGAGAAGTGACGCAGGTAGGCTGTTAATACCTGATTGATTCGCTCAACTTGCCCATTGGACTGAGGGTGATAAGCAGAGGAGAAGTCCAGAGATATACCCATGAGCTTGCTGAGTGCCCTCCAGAAACGGGAGGTAAATTGGACTCCGCGATTGGAGACAATTCGTTGAGGGAGTCCGTGAAGCCTAAAGATCTGGTGTATGAAGACCTTGGCCAGCTCAGATGCCGTGGGTAATCCGGGCAGAGGGATGAAATGGGCCATTTTGGAGGACCGATCGACCACTACTAAGATGGTAGTACATCCGGAAGAACGTGGAAGATCAGTGATGAAATCCATACCAATTTGTCGCCAAGGGGCTTCAGGAGGAGGCAAAGGGTGGAGCAGGCCGGACGGCAGACTTCTTGGTACCTTGTTCAGAGCACAAGCCGTACAGGAGGCTATAAAATCAGTCACATCTTGGCGAAGGGATGGCCACCAGTAGTAGCACGAAAGAAGGCTGAGGGTTTTCTTGACCCCGATGTGACCCGCAACCTTGGAAGAATGCCCCCAATCCAGGACCTCAGACCTCTTATTCTGTGGAACGAAGGTCTTGCCTGGCGGAATGGGAGAAAGCATCACGGGCGCCACGGTGACAATTTTGGCAGGCTCAATGATGTGAGATGAACCTTCCTCAACCTCAGGTGATTGTAGGGACCTGGACAGAGCATCTGCCTTGATGTTTCTGTCCCCCGGTCGAAAATGGAGTTTGAAGTCAGACCGGGAGAAATATAGCGACCACCTGGCTTGCCTGGAGTTGAGCCTTTGCGTGGACTGAAGATATGCCAAATTCTTGTGATCCGTGAAGATTATGAATGGATGAACTGCCCCTTCCAAAAGATACCGCCACTCCTCCAGGGCCATCTTAATGGCCAGTAATTCCCGGTCCCCAATGGCATAATTGCATTCTGCGGGAGAGAACGACCTAGAGAAGAATCTACACGGTACCACTTGACCAGAAGTCGTCCGCTGAGAAAGCACCGCTCCCGCACCAGTAGAAGAGGCATCCACTTCTAGGATGAAGGGCCTATTGACCAACGGTCGATGTAAAATCGGGGCGGTAGCAAAGGACTGCTTCAAAGCAAGAAAGGCCTCTTCAGCCTCTGGAGTCCAGGCATTTGGTTTGGTCCTCTTCCTGGTCAGAGCAGAGATGGGCTTGGTTACCGAGGAGAAGAAGGGAACGAACTGTCTGTAATAGTTCGCAAAACCCAGGAACCGCTGGCTTTTACTCCAACTGGACGTGGCCACTTGAGCACGGCAGCCAATTTTTCGGGATCCATCATTATTCCGGAGTCCGTGATGATATACCCTAGGAAGGGCAACGAGGACTGCTCGAACAGACACTTTTCTAGTTTGGCGTAGAGTCTGTTCTCCCGTAGACGTTGCAGAACCAGCCGAACACTTTTTCTGTGAGTGGATAAGTCGGAGGAAAAGATGAGTATGTCATCTAAGTATACCACGACAGAAGAGTAGAGTTGATCTCGAAAGATCTCATTAACGAACTCCTGAAAAAACGTCGGGGCATTACAGAGACCAAAGGGCATAACCAAATACTCGTAATGGCCGTCCTGGGGAATCCACACGATAATCAGGCGTCTCCACCATGTTGGAGACGCCTGATATACCCTGTAGAAGTCGGCTGATTGGGCGCTCAGACCGCTGGGCGGGCGCTGCAGGGTTAAAGGATCTGCAGAGCGCGCGCCCGCGGCCTAAGGCGCCTGCAGGAAGCCGGCACATGCCGGACGGAGGAGAAGGAAGAGGAGGCGGGCACAGAGCGGCGCGGCGAGCGCAGGTAAGGCGGCGGCGGGCCCCGCTGTTGCTGGGACGGCGGCGGCTACAGCCGCCGACGTGACAGTTATTATTCGAACGTGCACATTATACAGGGTGGGCCATTTATCTGGATACACCTGGGTGGGTCATTTATAAAGTTGGATTCAAAAATGGCCAACTTCAAAAATGGCCGCCATGGTCACCACCCATCTTGAAAAGTTTTCCCCCTCCCATATACTAATGTGCCACAAACAGGAAGTTGATATCACCAACCAATCCCATTTTATTTAGGTGTATCCATTTAAATGGCCCACCCAGGTGTATCTATATAAATGGCCCTCCCTGTAGATTCAAACTGAAAGCAGCAAAAACACTAAGAACAAATATGAAAAAAGTGAGTAAAGAAACACATTTGAAACGACCCAAAAGATGTGTTAACCTTTAGATTAATCAAATTACCCCCCTCCCTTTACTCTGATGACAGTTTTCCACCCCCTCACCATTCTCTCAAGCAGCTTCATCAGGTAGTCATGTGAAATGCCTTCAAAAGAACAGGTATGCCTCATCAAGAGTTCAGTAGTGGAATCACTGGCCTTCAGAAAAAATTTGTGACCATCAGGTGTATTTTGCAGAGGCAGTGTTGATACACAATTCCATACAGTGCTGAGCCTTATTTCTCAAGCGTTCTAATCCAAAATATGAGAGGAATCACTCAACTAAGTAAAAAGAAACTAAAGTCCATCATGACTTTAAAACATAAAGGTATCCACAAGTGTCATTATGAAAACTATCAATTTCTATGATGAAATTATCTCCCATGAGGACCATCTCAAGAAAGGAAGACTATAGCCGGGTATACACTTGAGTTTGGCAAGTGTGCAGAGGGCTGCATACTTCCTCCCATAAGCCCCGCCTACTTCCAAACATCTTCCCTTAAGTTCCGCCTGTATCCTGCGTATGAATCTTTAACATTGGGTATGCAGGGACATGCGTTGTATGCGGATGCAACATGTTGCGTTCCCGTGCAGTCAGCGGGCACGTAAAAACAACGCAGGTGGAGCTTAAGGGCAGGTGTGCAAAAGTAGGTGGGGCTTAAGGGAGGAAGTACACAGCCCTCCGCACTCTTGCAAACGCAAGTGTGTACTTAGCCTAAGAATGACCTCTGCTGCAGAGGATAAGTGCATCAGAGGTACCAGTCTCATAAAACACATATTGATAGCACCTCAGAAAATAACCGCTATAAATGATGCACAGACATCAAGTAGGAGACAGATTTCTACATCAACAACTGTCCAGAGGGGACTAAAACAAGCAGGCCTTTAGTCGAATTGCTGAATAAAAGCCACTACTGAGGTCTGCAAACAAAAAGAGACGTATTTGGGCACAGCAACACAAGGACTGGACATTAGATCAGTGGAATTCTGAAGTATAGTCTGAGGAGGCAAAATTTGAATTTTTTGGTACCACCATGTGTTTTTAATATCCTGAAAAGATGAACAGATGGTTTTTCCATATGGAGTGCCCACTATGACAAATGGGGGAGGGGTGATGGTGTGGAGGTGCTTTGCTGTTGAACCTGTTGGTGATTTATTCAAAAACTCAAATTGCTCTTTCCCACCTTGCATACCACAGCATTCTGCAATCCTATCTGGTTTACACTTCGCAAAACTATCATTTCTGTTGCAACGGGAAAAAGACTCAAAACACGCCACTTACTTATAAGGGCTGCATAATCAAGAAGGAGAGGGATGGAGTGTTGTATTAGATTACATGGCCTCTACAATTACCCGACCTCAACCCAACTGAGATGATTCAGGATGAGCTGGACCAAAGAGTGAAGGCAATACAGCCAAAACCTGTTCAGCACTTATAGGAACTCCTTCAAAACTGTTGAAAAATCATTCCTGGTGACTACCTGATGACGCTGCTTGATAGAATACCAAAGAGGTGTAAAGCTGGCATCAGAATTAAAGCAGGATAGTTAGAGGAATTAAGGTTTAACACATATTCTGGTTTGTTTTACACATTTCTTTAATCCCTGTTTCCATGTGTATTCCTTCATGGTTTTGCCACTTTCAGTCTGAATCTACAATGTTAACATTCCAATAACAACAAGAAAAACTATTGCATGTATAGATATGTCCCAAATTTTGCAGCTAATACTGTAGGACAGAATGTGACTGGTTCCCTTAAGACATTTTTTAGGAAAAAAAACATAACCTTACATACTCTATAAAATACTGTATATACCATAAGTACAATACAGAACTTACCTCTGCTCCAGTTTCACGGACACTTGTTGTAAAATCTGCACTGCTTGCTTGTGGTACTCCAGCTGTGCTTGTACGAGAGCAGAGAGTTGACTCACTTGTTCAATCTAAGAAAAACAAATCAGTACATTATTGATCTGTGAAGCTATGAAATGCAAATACAATTTCATTTCCTGTAGAGAACATCTTCTGAAATTTATGTCCAGAAGTAAAGCAGAAAATACTAATTGGATTTGTTGACTGAGGCAATCTCTCTCTTCCAATAAATTATCCTTTCGTATAGCTGACTGGATCACCTCTTGCCCTGTCACACAAGAGGCCACTTCTACTTTAGGATCAAAATTGTTAATATGTGCTGACAGTGTATGTTTTATAGCACATCTATTTTCATGGCTGTATGGTAACTTTGTAAAATACATTTCCAGCTGCACTCCAATATTTAAGTTGATCAAGATTCATCAAAAATGTCTAAAAGAAAATCGGAATTCGCCCCACATAGCAACCAACCACAGCACAAATTTCACCTTACTACAGTGGTAAAAAAATAAAAGCTGAGCTCTGATTGGTTGCTATTGACAACAAATATAAACATTCTTTTAGACAGTTTTAGTAAACTAGGCCCGTTATGTCTGCACCACGCAACAATTCATTCAGCCCTAGGAAAACTGATATAAATTACACCATACAAGTCATGGCCAAAAGTTTTGAGAATGACACAAATATTATATTTTCTCATGATCTGCTGCCCTCTGGTTTTTATGTGTGTTTGTCAGATGTTTTTATCACATACAGAAATATAATTGCAATCATATTATGAGTAGCAAAAGGTTATATTGACAGGTAGAATGAGTTAATGCAGCAAGTCAATATTTGCAGTGTTGACCCTTCTTCTTCAGGACCTCAGCAATTCTCCCTGGCATGCTCTCAATCAACTTCTGGATCAAATCCTGACTGATAGCAGTCCATTCTTGCAAAATCAATGCTTTTATTTTGTCTGAATTTGAAGGTTTTCGTTTGTCCACCCGTCTCTTGATGATTGACCACAAGTTCTCAATGGGATTAAGATCTGGGGAGTTTCCAGGCCATGGTCCCAAAATCTCTATGTTTTGTTCCCTGAGCCATTTAGTTATCACCTTTGCTTTATGGCAAGGTGCTCCATCATGTTGAAAAAGGCATTGTTGATCGCCAAACTGCTCTTGGACTGTTGGGAGAAGTTGCTCTCGGAGGACATTCTGGTACCATTCTTTATTCATGGCTATGTTTTTAGGCAAGACTGAGAGAGAGCCCATTCCCTTGGCTGAGAAGCAACCCCACACATGAATGGTTTCAGGATGCTTGACAGTTGGCATGAGACAAGACTGGTGGTAGCGCTCACCTCGTCTTCTCCGAATAAGCCGTTTTCCAGATGTCCCAAACAATCGAAAAGGGGATTCATCAGAGAAAATGACTTTACCCCAGTCCTCAGCAGTCCACTCCCTGTACCTCTTGCAGAATATAAGTCTGTCCATGATGTTTTTTCTGGAGAGAAGTGGCTTCTTTGCTGCCCTCGAGACCAGGCCTTGATCCAAGAGTCTCCGCCTCACAGTGCGTGCAGATGCACTCACACCTGCCTGCTGCCATTCCTGAGCAAGCTCTGCACTGCTGGTAGCCCGATCCCGCAGCTAATACACTTTTAAGAGACGGTCCTGGCGCTTGCTGGTCTTTCTTGGGCGCCCTGGAGCCTTTTTAGCAACAAGGGAACCTCTCTCCTTGAAGTTCTTGATGATGCGATAGATTGTTGACTGAGGTGCAATCTTTCTAGCTGCGATACTCTTCCCTGTTAGGCCATTTTTGTGCAGTGCAATGATGACTGCACGTGTTTCTTTAGAGATAACCATGGTTAACAGAAGAGAAACAATGATGCCAAGCACCAGCCTCCTTTTAAAGTGTCCAGTGGTGTCATTCTTACTTAATCATGACAGATTGATCTCCAGCCCTGTCCTCATCAACACCCACACCTGTGTTAATGGAGCAATCACTGAAACGATGTTAGCTGGTCCTTTTAAGGCAGGGCTGCAATGATGTTGAAATGTGTTTTGGGGGATAAAGTTCATTTTCTAGGCAAATATTGACTTTGCAAGTAATTGCTGTTAAGCTGATCACTCTTTATAACATTCTGGAGTATATGCAAATTGCCATTAGAAAAAATGAAGCAGTAGACTTTGTAAAAATTAATATTTGTGTCATTCTCAAAACTTTTGCCCATGACTGTACTTCTGTTTTTTTAATTATTTCCATGTGCTACATTTCCCCAGTATCACAGATATTGAAGGTTTGGGGGGTTCAGCTCTCTGGTAGCCACATAAATACGCATAGGCACAGGGTTTTTATATCAAAACAGAATATAGTTTATTGTACTTCATAAACTTTACTGCTGCAAATTGAAAGCAACCTTTCTTCAGCACAAATGAATAACAAAAGAGTCCTTTCGCTGAGCAAGGCAAAGTACCGGTAAATCTAAACGGTCTGAGCAACTTGGTATTACAGGCATTTCTCAGTCTGTAGCATAGACTGTCCACCATAAACTGCATTTCTCCAGTTCCAACAGAACACACACTGCTGATCTAACCTGACTGCCTGTTAGACCTATAAAACCAGGACTGGAGAATGGAAGTGACCTTTCCGACCCAGGATCTTTTGGCCGCTCCTAAATCCTGGACCCAAAATCCAGTCAAAATAAAACCATCTCAGTAAGCTATTGTTACTAGTGCACTTTCTCCTGGGACTTACATCACTAAGGCCAACCACATTGGTGACAAATATCTGCCATCTTGCTTTCTTAAAAGAGGTATTGTCAAGTTTAGAAGTTATCCGAGCATAGAAAGAGGATAACTTCCTGACCGTTTGAAGGGGCCTTTAAGTCTAAAATTTTAGAAAAAGAACAATACACTGCTGTATTATTATTATTATTATTGTTAATATTTATTTATATAGCGCCATTGATTCCATGGTGCTGTACATGAGAAGGGGTTACATACAAATTACAGATATCACTTACAGTAAACAAACTTACAATGACAAACTGATAGAGGGGAGAGAGGACCCTGCCCTTTCGGGCTTACATTCTAAAGGATGGTGGGGAAGGAGACAGTAGGTTGGGGGATTGCAGCAGCTCCAGTGATGGTGAGGCAGTGGCTCCAGTAAGTGGTGAGGGGGCAGCAGGGATCATTGCAAGCTGTAGGCTTTCCTGAAGAGATGGGTTTTCAGGTTCCGTGTGAAGGATCCGAGTGTGGTTGATAGCCGGACGTGTTGGGGCAAAGAATTCCAGAGGGAGACGTCGGGAGAAGTCTTGGAGGCGGTTGGGTGAGGAGCGAATAAGTGTGGAGGAGAGAAGGAGGTCTTGGGAGGATCGGAGATTACGTGAGGGAAGATATCGGGAGATTAATTCAGAGATATATGGAGGAGACAGGTTATAGATGGCCTTGTAGGTCAGTATTAGCAATTTGAATTGGATACACTGAGGGAGTGGAAGCCAGTGAAGAGATTTGCAGAGGGGAGAAGCGAAGGAGTAGTGAGGAGATGAATTAGTCGGGCAGCAGAGTTAAGGATGGACTGGAGAGGTGTGAGGGTTTTAGCAGGGAGGCCACAGAAAAGGATGTTGCAGTAGTAGAGATGGGAGATGATGAGGGCATGCACAAGCATTTTAGTAGAGTGAGGGTTGAGGAAGGGACGATTCTGGAAATATTTTTGAGCTGGAGGTGGCAGGAGGTGGAGAGTGCTTGGATGTGCGGTTTGAAAGACAGGGCAGAGTCAAGGGTTACTCCGAGGCAGCGGACTTCCGGTACGGGGGAAAGCGTGATGTCATCAATTGTTATAGATAGGTCAGGTAAGGAAGATCTGTGAGATGGGGGAAAGATGATCAGTTCAGATTTGTCCACATTCAGTTTGAGGAAGCGGGAGGAGAAGAAGGAGGATATGGCTGATAGACACTCTGGGATTTTGGAGCGCAGAGGGGTGATGTCTGGGCCAGAGAGGTAGATCTGGGTATCATCGGCATAAAGGTTGTACTGGAATCCATGGGACTTTATGAGTTGCCCCAGGCCAAGTGTATAGATTGAGAAGAGTAGCAGTCCTAGAACAGAGCCTTGGGGGACTCCAACAGAGAGAGAGTGTGGGATGAGGTCGTGTGGGAGTGGGAGACACTGAATGTGCGGTTGGAGAGGTATGAGGAGATCCAGGATAGGGCAAGGTCTTTGATGCCAAAGGAAGAGAGAGGATCTGTAGTAGGAGGCAGTGGTCAACTGTGTCAAAGGCAGAGGACAGGTCTAGAAGGAGGAGTATAGAGTATTGTCCATTCGCTTTGGCTGTAAGTAGGTCGTTAGTAACTTTGGTCAGGGCTGTCTCAGTGTGGACGTGCTGCTCCAGGAGTTTGGAAGCAAATGGGAGCAGCGATATTGGGCGATAGCTGGACATAGCAGTTGGGTCGAGGGTTGGCTTTTTGAGAATAGGCGTGATTGTAGCATGTTTGAAAGCAGAAGGGAAGATACTGGAAGTTAGTGATAGGTTGAAGAGGTGGGTTAGAGATGGGATAAGAGTGGTGGCGAGGTTGGGGAGGAGGTGGGATGGGATGGGGTCAAGTGCACAAGTGGTGAGGTGTGAGTTGGAGAGAAAATGAGCAAGCTCCACTTCAGTGATGCTGGATAAGGAGGTTATGGGGTTTGGGCATGGTCTGGTATAAAAAGGGGTTGTGGTGGCTGAATAATAAAGACTTGCCGTGTTTGGTCTATCTTGTTTTTGAAGTGCATGACGAAGTCCTCAGCAGAGATTAGGGAAGTTGGAGGGGGCAGTGGTGGGCGGAGGAGGGAGTTGCTGTATATAGGTAGTTAGAGCCCTATCCTGCACAGAGCCCCATTTATGTCTTTTAAAGAATAAATGATTTTTTGGTTTTGAAAAATGTAGCAGCATAGTAAAAGAGGTCATTCTTATATATACAGTGTGTCCGTAAAGTAATGGTGCACTTTTGACCAGTCACTCGAAAGCAACAAAAGACGATAGAAATGTGAAATCTGCTTCAAATAAAAGAAAAACTCCCAGTTTCATACCTATTCAGTGCAGTTCGATGTGGGCTCCATTTGTTGCCCTACACACATCCAAACTTGTGGTTGCATGATGTCACAGACCTGGCAGTGTATTAATCAGAGTTCAGTTTATCAGGGGTTAATCTGACTACAGGCTCAGCAATAGCTTAACCCCTTCACGACCAATGACGCCACATAGGCGTCATGAAACCTGGTTCAAATCTGACCAGTGACGCCTATGTGGCGTCATGACTTCAAAGCCCCCCTGCGGGTCGGGTGACCGGGGTCACTGAAAAGTCACCCGACCCGCAGATACAGGGGGCTTTGTAATTCACCACAGGGGGCGTGGCTTCGCCCCCACGTGGCTACGATCGCTCTGATTGGCTGTTAAAATTGAAACAGCCAATCAGAGCGATAGTAATATTTCATCAATGAAAATTGATGAAATATTACAATCCAGCCATGTCCGACGCTGCTGTAGCATCGGACATGGCTGGAGACACCGATTCCACCCCCCTCCCCACCGGCGATCGCCCCCCCGCAACTGAATGACAGCGGCGATCTGCCGCCGCTGTCATCATCTGCCCCCCTCCCATTCCCTCTGCTCCCCACCAGCCTCCGATCCCCCCTCATCCCCCCCGGTACCTCCTGAGTCCCCCGTCCCTCCCGGTGTCCCTCGGGTCCGGATGATGGGCGCCGCCATCTTTGAAAATGGCGGGCGCATGCGCAGTGCACCCGCCCGAATCTGCCGGCTGCAGATTCCATTCTTTCATTTTGATCACTCTCACAGTGATCAAAATGAAAGAGAAAGTAAATAAACCCCCCGATTATCACCCCCATAGGTAGGCAGAACTAATAAAATAAAGAAAATATTTTTATTTTTATTTTTCCATTAGGGTTAGGGTTGAAAAGAGGGTTAGGGTTGAAAAGAGGGTTAGGGTTAAAAAGAGGGTTAGGGTTAGGGTTGAAAAGAGGGTTAGGGTTGAAAAGAGGGTTAGGGTTAGGGTTGGAAAGAGGGTTAGGGTTGGAAAGAGGGTTAGGGTTGGAAAGAGGGTTAGGGTTGGAAAGAGGGTTAGGGTTGGAAAGAGGGTTAGCGTTGGAAGGAGGGTTAGGGTTGGAATTAGGGTTAGGGTTGGAATTAGGGTTATGGTTAGGGTTGGGATTAGGGTTCGGGGTCTGTTGGGGTTAGGGTTATGGTTAGGGTTGGAATTAGGGTTAGGGATGTGTTGGGGTTAGGGCTGTGGTTAGGGGTGTGTTGGGGTTAGGGCTGGAGTTAGAATTGAGGGGTTTCCACTGTTTAGGCACATCAGGGGGTCACCAAACGCGACATGGTGCAACCATTGATTCCAGCCAATTTTGCGTTCAAAAAGTTAAACGGTGCTTCCTCCCTTCCAAGCCCTGACGTGTGCCTAAACAGTGGTTTACCCCAACATATGGGGTATCAGCGTACTCAGGAAAAATTGCACAACAACTTTGGGGGTCTAATTTCTCCTGGTACCCTTGGGAAAATAAAAAATTGGGGGCTAAAAAAATATTTTTGTGGAAAAATTTTTTTTTTTTAATTTTCACGTCTCTGCGTTATAAACTTCTGTGAAGCACTTGGGGGTCCAAAGTGCTCACCAGGCATCTAGATAAGTTACTTGGGAGGTCTAGTTTCCAAAATGGGGTCACTTGTGGGGGGTTTCTATTGTTTAGGCACATCAGGGGCTCTGCAAACGTAATGACGACCGCAGACCATTCCATCAAAGTCTGCATTTCAAAACGCCACTACTTCCATTCCGAGCCCTTACGTGTGCCCAAACAATAGTTCCCCCCCATATATGGGGCACCAGCGTACTCAGGACAAACTGTACAACAACTTTTGGGGTCCAATTTATCCTGCTACCCTTGTGGAAAAAAAAATTGCAGACTAAAAATCATTTTTTTGGAGGAAAAAAAAATATTTTTTATTTTCACGTCTCTGCGTTATAAACTTCTGTGAAGCACTTGGGGGTTCAAGGTGCTCACCACACATCTAGATAAGTTCCTTGGGGGGTCTAGTTTCCAAAATGGGGTCACTTGTGGGGGGGTTCCACAGTTTAGGTACATCAGGGGTTCTGCAAATGTAACATGATGCCCGCAGACCATTCCATCAAAGTCAGCATTTCATAATGTCACTACTTCCCTTCCGAGCCCCGACGTGTACCCAAACAATGGTCATCCCCCACATATGGGGTATCAGCGTACTCAGGACAAACTGGACAACAACTTTTGGGGTCCAATTTATCCTGCTACCCTTGTGAAAAAAAAAATTGCTAGCTAAAAATCATTTTTTTTGAGGAAAAAAAAATATTTTTTATTTTCACGGCTCTGCGTTATAAACTTCTGTGAAGCACTTGGGGGTTCAAGGTGCTCACCACACATCTAGATAAGTTCCTTGGGGGATCTAGTTTCCAAAATGGGGTCACTTGTGGCGGGGTTCCACAGTTTAGGTACATCAGGGGTTCTGCAAATGTAACATGATGCCCGCAGACCATTCCATCAAAGTCAGCATTTCATAATGTCACTACTTCCCTTCCGAGCCCCGACGTGTACCCAAACAGTGGTCCCCACCCACATGAGGTATCAGCGTACTCAGGACAAACTGGACAACAACTTTTGGGGCCAATTTATCCTGCTACCCCTGTGAAAAAAATAATTGCTGGCTAAAAATCATTTTTTTTTTTGTGGAAAAAAAAATATTTTTTATTTTCACGGCTCTGCGTTATAAACTTCTATGAAGCGCTTGGGGGTTCAAGGTGCTCACCACACATCTAGATAAGTTCCTTGGGGGTCTAGTCTCCAAAATGGGGTCACTTGTGGGGGGGTTCCACAGTTTAGGTACATCAGGGGCTCTGCAAATGTAACATGACACCCGCAGACCATTCCATCAAAGTCAGCATTTCAAAATGTCACTACTTCCCTTCCGAGCCCCGACGTGTGCCCAAACAGTGGTTCCCCCCCACATGTGAGGTACCAGCGTACTCAGGACAAACTGGACAACAAATTTTGGGGTCTAATTTATCCTGGTACCCTTGTGAAAATAAAAAATTGCGCACTAAAAAATAATTTTTTGAGGGAAAATTTTTTTTTTTATTTTCACGGTTCTGCGTCATAAACTTTTGTGAAGCACTTGAGGGTTCAAGGTGCTCACTACACATCTAGATAAATTCCTTAGGGGGTCTAGTTTCCAAAATGGGGTCATTTGTGGGGGAGCTCCAATGTTTAGGCACACAGGGGCTCTCCAAACACAACATGGTGTCCGCTAACGATTGGAAGTAATTTGCATTTCAAAAAGTCAAATGGCGCTCCTTCCCTTCTGAGCCCTGCCGTGTGCCCAAACAGTGGTTCCCCCCCACATATGGGGTACCAGCGTACTCAGGACAAACTGGACAACAAGATTTGTGGTCCAATTTCTCCTGTTAGCCTTGTGAAAATTAAAAATAGTGTGCTAAAAGTCATTTTTGAGGAAAAAAAATTATTTTTTATTTTCACTGCTCTGTGTTATAAACTTTTGTGAAGCACTTGGGGGTTCAAAGTGCTCCCTACACGTCTAGATAAGTTCCTTAGGGGGTCTAGTTTCCAAAATGGGGTCACTTGTGGGGGAGCTCCAATGTTTAGGTGCACAGGGGCTCTCCAAATGCGACATGGTGTCCGATAACGATTGGAGCTAATTTTCCATTCAAAAAGTCAAATGGTGCTCCTTGCCTTCCGGGCCATGCCGTGCACCCAAACAGTGGTTTATGACCACATATGAGGTATCTGTGCACTCAGGAGAAATTGCTCAACAAATTTTAGGATCCATTTTATCCTGTTGCCCATGTGAAAATGAAAAAACTGAGGCTAAAAGAAAATTTTTGTGAAAAAAAAGTATTTTTTTTTTTTTTACAGATCAATTTGTGAAGTACCTGGGGGTTCAAAGTGATCACTATGCATCTAGATAAGTTCCTTGGGGGGTCTAGTTTCCAAAATGGGGTCACTTGTGGAGGAGCTCCAATGTTTATGCACACAGGGGCTCTCCAAACACGACATGGCAACCGCTAAATATTCCAGCATATTTTCCATTCAAAAAGTCAAATGGCGCTCCTTCCCTTCTGAGCCGTGCCGTGCGCCCAAACAGTGGTTTATGACCACATATGAGGTATCGTTGTACTCAGGAGAAATTGCCCAACAAATTTTAGGATCCATTTTATCCTGTTTCCCATGTGAAAATGAAAAAATTGATGCTAAAAGAAAATTTTTGTTGGAAAAATTAAAATGTCCATTTTTTCTTTCCACATTGCTTTAGTTCCTGTGAAACACCTGAAGGGTTAATAATCTTCTTGAATGTAGTTTTCAGTAGCTTGAGGGGTGCAGTTTTTAGAATGGTGTAACTTTTGGGTATTTTCTGCCATATAGACCCCTCAAAGTGACTTCAAATGTGAGGTGGTCCCTAAAAAAAATGGTTTTGTAAATTTTATTGTAAAAATGAGAAATCGCTGGTCAACTTTTAACCCTTATAACTTCCTAACAAAATATTTTGTTTCCAAAATTCTGCTGATGTAAAGTAGACATATGGGAAATGTTATTTATTAACTATTTTGTGTCACATAACTCTCTGGTTTAACAGAATAAAAATTCAAAATTTGAAAATTGCAAAATTTTCTAAATTTTCACCAAATTTCTGATTTTTTGACAAATAAACGCAAAAAATTATCAACCTAAATTTACCACTAACATGAAGCCCAATATGTCACGAAAAAACAATCTCAGAATCGCTAGGATCCGTTGAAGCGTTCCTGAGTTATTACCTCATAAAGGGACACTGGTCAGAATTGCAAAAAATGGCCTGGTCATTAAGGTCAAAATAGGCTTGGTCATGAAGGGGTTAAATGAGTTTGTGTTGTTTGATTGGTTCTTGTTATTTCTCCTCATGAACAGGTCTGATATGATTGGGCCAGAGAAAGGGCGCCAAAATGTAAACTTAAAAAGTGCACCAGAACTTTACGGACACAGTGTATTTTTGAAATACAGTGGGTATGGAAAGTATTCAAACCCCTTTAAATTTTTCACTCTTTGTTTCAATGCAGCCATTTGGTAAATTCAAAAAAGTTCATTTTTTTCTCTTTTATTTACACTCTGCACCCCATCTTGACTGAAAAAAAACAGAAATGTAGAAATTTTTGCAAATTTCTTAAAAAAGAAAAACTGAAATATCACATGGTCATAAGTATTCAGACCCTTTGCTCAGGCACTCATATTTAAGTCACATGCTGTCCATTTCCTTGTGATCTTCCTTGAGATGGTTCTACTCCTTCATTGGAGTCCAGCTGTGTTTAATTAATCTGATAGGATTTGATTTGTAAAGGTAAACACCTGTCTATATAAGACCTCACAGCTCACAGTGCATGTCAGACCAAATGAGAATCATGAGGTCAAAGGAACTGGCCTACAGCTCAGAGACAGAATTGTGGCAAGGCACAGATCTGGCCAAGGTTACAAAAGAATTTCTGCAGTACTCAAGGTTCCTAAGAGCACAGTGGCCTCCATAATCCTTGAATGGAAGAAGTTTGGGACCACCAGAAGTCTTCCTAGACCTGGCCGTCCAGCCAAACTGAGCAATCGTGGGAGAAGAGCCTTGGTGAGAGAGGTAAAGAAGAACCCAAAGATCACTGTGGCTAAGCTCCACAGGTGCAGTGGGAGATGGGAGAAAGTTCCACAAAAGTCAACTATCACTGCAGCCCTCCACCAGTCGGGTCTTTATGGCAGAGTGGCCCGACGGAAGCCTCTCCTCAGTGCCAGACATATGAAAGCCCGCATAGAGTTTGCTAAAAAACACATGAAGGGCTCCCAGACTATGGGAAATAAGATTCTCTGGTCTGATGAGACGAATATAGAACTTTTTGGTGATAATTCTAAGTGGTATGTGTGGAGAAAACCATCACCTGCCCAATACAGTCCCAACAGTGAAACATGGTAGTGTCAGCATCATGCTATGGGGTGTTTTTCAGCTGCAGGAACAGGACGACTGATTGCAAATTAAGGCCTGTTTCACACTTCAGTTTTTTGTGTCAGTCAAAATCCGCCAAAAAGGCGGAAAGCGGATCCGTTATTAACTGATATGAACGGATGGCACCGGATCCGTTTTTTTTTATGACGGATCCGCCGAATGAACAATTTTAAAGGAACCGCTGCCCGGGAAGGAGAGAGGGAGAGAAGGAGAGAGAGAGAGAATTTTTTTCGTCCACCAGAAAGGATTTCAGGGCTAAATTCCCGGCTGACTTCCTTTCTCTGGGCACGCGCACTGTAAAATGCGGATCCTGCAGCAAAAAAAACGTTGCAGAGTCCGTCCAGGCATGTCGGCGAACGCAAAAAATTTGGCGGATCCGCAAAAAAAACGGATCCAACGGATAGCCATCTGTCAAGATCCACCGGTAATGCAACTCAATGGGGAAAAAAAAAGGATCCGCCAAAAAAAATGGCGGATCGTTTTTTTTTTCAAAAAACAGCGGATTTTGACTGATGGTCAAAAACAGAAGTGTGAAACAGGCCTAAGGAAACATGAATGCGGCCAAGTACAGAGATATCCTGGATGAAAACCTCTTCCAGAGTGCTATGGACCTCAGACTTGGCCGAAGGTTCACCTTCCAACAAGACAATGACCCTAAGCACACAGCTAAAATAACAAAGGAGTGGCTTCAGAACAATTCTGTGACCATTCTTTACTGGCTCAGCCAGAGCCCTGACCTAAACCCAATTGAGCATCTCTGGAGAGATATGAAAATGGCTCCAAATCCAGGTGTGAAAAACTTGTTGCATCATTCCCAAGAAAACTCATGATTGTACTAGCTCAAAATGGTGCTTTTACTCAATACTGAGAAAAGGGTCTGAATATTTATGACCATGTGAAATTTCAGTTTTTCTTTTTTAATAAATTTGCAAAAATTTCTATATTTCTGTTTTTTTCAGTTAAAATGGGGTGCACAGAGTGTACATTAATGAGAAAAAAAATTAACTTTTTGGAATTTACCAAATGGCTGCAATGAAACCAAGAGTAAAAAATTTAAAGGGGTCTGAATACTTTCCGTACCCACTCGAGATGTCATGGGCCCAGTTGCATAGCTGAAGAAGCAGTGTACAAAAGGTACAGAGGAGGTGATGGCTCCAAACCCACTAACACACTGAGGCTCACACAGAGTGACAGCCACTTTAAATGCCATCAGGGTGCACAGCATACAAATATAGTTAAACTCTGTAGTAGAGCAAGGAGTCATGGTCTCCCTGCCCCACCACTCTCCATTATGTAGTTGGCAGGTTGCTTTAAGCCTGCAGCCTACAGAATGGCAGGAGCACGCACAGGACATATGAGTCCTAGGGTAGGTGGCACAATGACATCACCGTGCTAGTGGACTCTACAGGATCCAGTTTACGTGACTATATAGTGTTTATTTTTTTATTTTATGAATCAGTCCTTGTAGGGGATAAAGTGATATACCATGTAGTGTAATCTCTTATATGTTCTGCAGGACTGGTATCTACCATATTGTTCTTGGTCTTAGCATAGTTATTTTTTTTTTTTTAGTACCGGCATATTCATCTGCTGAGGCTCCCCTGCACCCACTCTGAACAGGGTATGCCACCATGGTTTAAAAATGGTTACCTAAGTTAGTGGGCCACTCAGATATGTTTTACCTCCACACTCTCACACTGAACCCCTAGATATGCCTCTGAATAGGGCAAGTTACCATACAAGTTTGAATTCTCATTTTTGTATACTAATGGATATGCCAGAAAATGAAAAAAACAAGGTGCTACAAGAAACTCAACAGACTACTCATGCAACCCAAAACATCACCAGTATAAATCAGACCCTAGCTGTGTGGTTACAGCTTTGAATGTTTTACTGGGAAATGCTATGGTGTTTCAGCGAAGACATACTACACTCTGAAAAGTCAGTTGGACCTATGTGTCTCAGATGACTAGTCCATAGCAGATCCTTAGTGGCTGCTTACCGCCTCCCAAAGACTGATAAAGAGAGACCCGCCAACCATGTGGATCTGGGTGGAGAGTGGCTGTCAGGAACCTGCCTCGGACTAGTCGTCTGATACCTATAGTACAACTTAGGCCGGCTTTTCAAAGTATGTTTTCTCTGAAACACCACAGCACTTCAGAGTAAAATATACACTGCTCAAAAAAATAAATAATTTCTACCTGCTGTCTGTTCCATTTGCACAACAGCAGGAGTAATGGAATCGCAGTCGGTGTTACTTCATAACTGGAGAGGTTGATTTCACAGAAGTGTGATTGGCTTGGAGTTACATCATGTTGTTTAAAGTGTTCCCTTTATTTTTTAAGCAATGTTATAAAGTTCACAATGGACTTCAAGGCTTTATCAATCCAACTACTTGTTTCCTCCTCATAACCAGTAGCCTTGGTCTATAGAAACATATTTAAGTATGTAAAACCTCAATCAGGACATTCATTTACTGCAAGTAAGCACTCCCATGAATATTTTTTCCATTAAATCTATGTACTGTATATGTGTATGGTGTGTAGTGCGTGTGGGATAATATACTCACCTACTGCCACCTTCTCTGATATCCAGAGCCATTCTTCTGAGAGATGTCACCTCTCACGTTGCACTCTGCATGGCCAGGAAGTTTAAAATGTAAGCCTATGGAGGGTCAGAATGAAGCTCCAAAAGACTTTCATTATAAAAAAGACTTACAGCTCACACATAGAGGATAAAGTGAGCCGGCTAGTCTGAAGTGTGGTGGCATCACTGAGAAGAGCTGGGCACCGGAGAAAGTGGCGGTAAGTATGTTAAAACACTCACATATAAACAGTTTT
Organism: Dendrobates tinctorius; assembly: GCF_039654945.1. NCBI lineage: Eukaryota > Metazoa > Chordata > Amphibia > Anura > Dendrobatidae > Dendrobates > Dendrobates tinctorius. The sequence goes on along the minus strand of NW_027361858.1, from coordinate 19,644,174 downwards.
AATGAAAATATATATTCAAGGAAGGGCTTCTTTAACAGGATTATGTAGATACTGTAACTTGTCTCATGTGCAAAACAACTTTTCAGAGTAAAAACTGCAATATAGACAGCGTTACCAAATCTCCTTAAAATAATTTGCGTGCAAATCGATATTCCTTACATCCATCTCCAAAAGGTTAAACATGCTGGATTCTGCAATTTCTTTGGACTCATCAAACTTCTCAAGAGCCTGGCGAATCTCATCATCTGTGATTTTGCCTTGCCTTTTCTTCTTGTAATCAAAGTCCAGACGTCGGCCTTCCAGCTTTTTTAAGTGGTGCTGCGAAAGAAAATCAAGAAAAGTATTTTTTTTTTTAATTTTTACAGTAGAACATCACATGTTTGGATTTTAGGACATTCTAGAAGACTAATTTCAGTAACACTCACCTTATTAGTGGCTATAAACCTACACTAATAGACTTATATAGCAGAGATCAAAAGGGGCCATTCATATTAGGTTGCCATCCAATAGCCAATGCGGATGGTTAAATTCAAAGCCTAGGTATCTTTATCCAAGAACCTAACAGCAGACATGTGGTGTGCTTATATGGTGTCTAAGTAGTGGTTGTTCTAGCCTAGACCCTTAGAACCTATTTATATTACATCAATAAACTTCTAGAATATGTTGACTGATCGGCGCAAGAATCTGTATTTACAGTGAGACAAATCTTACTACTTACTTTCAAACATCATGAATTTCACGGTAGATTATCAAATTCCATAAAGCAGGTTCTGAGTTTTATAATAAATTCAGGGCACTGGGTTGTGTACTAGTCATTATGAAAAGACAATAATAAGTGTTCTGGAGACTATAAATTCCAGTTTTAACAAATAAAGAGCTGATAGGGTAAATTAACGTGTGGTAACTTTATGACCGCTTTATGCCGGTCCACCTAGGAGGCACCATTAACATAATGCAGAAATCATAGCGGAAACAAAAAGAAACTGAGAGAATCTACTACATTTAGACTAATAACACAAATAATAACCTTCTGGAGATCAGATTTTTGTTATTTATGTATATGGTTAATAAAGCTATTCAAAAACCTTGACACAACTAACTTACGACACGTCTAACACATGCGAAACTTGGACATTTGTGGAGAGCCTAACCAATCAGGCTTGCTCAAAAGAATAGGAGTTAAACACCTGTTAAAAACCTCCAAGTTCCTCTAATTCTGTCGCTCTTTTCTATTTTGCACTGCATTCCTCCATATTCACATTTGTTGATTCTAGAGTATACCATGTTAAATGTTTGTTTGCAGTCCAACTGGACATTTCTTCACCATATTCCTAGGGGCAGGCACTTTCACCCCACGGCAGCATCAGAGACAGCAATATTGCTAGATCAGCTGCGGAGCTGTGATTGGCAGCAACTGAGAGGGAGAGGTGAATGCGTACATTCCCAAAAGACTGAAGAAACGACTAGTTAGACTGCAAAGCAGAAATTTCACAAAGTGTGCTCAAGAAAATAGAACTGTGAATATTTTTGCAATGGAGGGATTCAGTGCAAAATGGAAAGGAAAGGCAGAATCAGAGAAGCTAAGGGGTTTTACAAGGTATTTAACTCAATTGTTTTTGAGCAAGGGAAATAACTTCTTTAATTTCATAGTTTAAAAAGGACCCAGAAAAAATGAGTACAAAAACTATGTAAATTTTTCTGAGTTCTTCTAATTTTGCCATTTTTTCACATTTTGTGCTGTATTGCTTCATTGCAGAGATATTCACATTTATTTCTTCTGGAGTGTAGTATGTGAAATCTCAAATTATTGTGCAACTGAGTGTTTTTGCAGACTTTTCTTTATGGTTGTGTGCTTTCACTATGGATGCTACTAATTGCAACTCAGCAGTCTCAGAGTCTTCTCTGGGGAGTGGGTGTGCACTTTAACCCATTCCGCCGTATCACAGCTCAGTAACATCTGAGATTGCTAAAAACTGCTAAATCAGCCACATCTGGGAGGAAGTGATGACAATGCCTCAATAGAAGGCGCTGAAGGAACACCAAGTTTCACTACAAGCAGAGATTTCACATATTGTGCTCCTAAGTGCTCATTCACAAGTCAAATTTTCACATATGAGTGCTATTCGTTATTTTCATTGATAGAACATGTACATCTGATGGTCAATGATCCTGTTCACATATCAGACTCTTTTGTCAGACCTAGTGTTCAGCACGAAATTGACAAGACATGTCTAATATTGATTTAACAAGGCTCTGGGTCCGAGAAAAAATATAAAAAAAAAAATGATAAATCGAGACAGAGATTCAACTCTCATGACACTCTGCTGGAACTAGGATCAAAAACACTGGTGAAACTTGATCCATTTTTCATGAATTTGAAAAAAGCGAATGTCTGAATGCGGCTTAAAACATTAACTATGCAAAACGTAAAAAAAGTGGCAGAATTAGGGAAACACAGGGATATTTACAATGTATTAAACTCAATTTTTATTGCGCAAATGAAAGGTCCTTTGTAATAAAGAGCAATAAATGGATTTGATTAGCTGTTACTGCTAAGAATACATGTTCGAATTCTAGAGAAATTACAGAGCCGATGAAGTCATCGATGGCTGCAGCAGTCCTAGAACCACCACAGTAATGCTGTTTATTACATTTGGTTTCTGGTCCTTTGGCTGACCGTGTGCACGAGCCGGAGAGAGAAATCCAAACAGCAGGATGTGGCCGTACGTTGTTCGGATTCGATTTAGTGAATTCATTGGCTCTACATTTAATAGTCTATCCAGGCTTCTTAATGGTAGAATTAGTTTGAGATTCTAAAAAAAGGAGATACAGTGGAGAACAAAAATTGATGACACACGATTTCCTATGTCCCTCAATAACACATTAAATATACTGTTGGTTTAATACGTCTTACTATTTATATATTCTAGGCCGTACACAACAGAGTGATGACTGGTCAGAAACTGCACCTAACTCTGTCATATTATATACGATATGAAATGCGAGGATTATTAACAACTAGGGTGCTGCTGGCTATTGTGGATAAGTAACGGCATGAGTCACATTCCTTTGTCAATGGTTCAATTACACATGGCAGCAAAAATTTACAGCTACTGACTTAAGATACAATGCGCCATATTATACCTTACAGCACATTTACGTTGACTTTTAAGTCTTTTAGGACCTCTATTTTCTAGCTTGCATTTCCGCTATGCTGTACCTGGATTTCCTTTAAATCTTTGTCGTGCAGATTTTGTAGAGGATCTATGAAGTTTTGCTTCACCTCAATGTCTAACGAGTCTTTAATGTCAGAAAGTTCCCTTACAGCTTCTCCTACATCAACAAGTGCCGGACCTGGTAAAAAATGCATCAGAAAATTAGACATTCAAGTAATCAAGTGGATCATATCATGTTTATATGATTCATATAGCGAACACTGTGACCCAAGCTTTTATCAATATTTTCACAACAATTTGTTAGGCATAGCGTTTGACGGACTGCGTTTACACTATAGCATAACGCGATCGTGTTATGCTATACCGCTAGCGCAGATGCTTCATCTGCGCTAGCGGTGATGGACCTTCGGACACTGCAGACCGCGTCCGAAGGTCCGTCACAGAATGACGGCACATCGCTAACGCATGCCGATTATGAACCGCCACTACATCAATGTTACAATTATACCCAATTAATTTGGTCCTGCAGCCAGCCAAGCCGTATTAACTAGTGATGAGTGAGTATACTCGTTGCTCGGGTCTCCCCGAGCATGCTTGGGTGGTCTCCGAGTATCTTGGCATGCTCGAAGATTTAGTTTTGTCGCCTCAGCTGCATGATTTGCGACAGCTAGACAGGTTGAGTACATGTGTGGAATGCCTGTTTGATAGGGAATTCCCACATGTATTCAGCCTGTCTACAAGTCGCAAATCATGCAGATGAGACGACGAAAACTTAATCTCCGAGCACGACAAAATACTCGAAGATCACCCGAGCATGCTCGGGGAGACCTGAGCTACGATGCTACTTGCCCATCACTAGTATTAACCCATGGCCTGGCCCCTATTTCGGGCTCCCTCCAGCACTTACATCTTTCATCCCAATACTACTTTTTCTATGTACAAAACTCAAACAGTATTTGGCAGATTAGTGTACATCTTTGAGCAGGAGCGTAACATGAAGCTCATGGGTAAAATCTCCAACACGGCAACAAATTATCATAGTTTTGTAATAGTATTGGTCTTCGTATATGGGCCAAAGGAACAGTTTGGGCCCCTTAGCCTTAAGGGCCTGGGTGCGACTGCAACCCTTGCACCTACTGTAGTTTCGCCCCCATAAATCACAGGCAGATGTTCGTGAAGTAGAGTTTATGCCATCATTTATACTTTCTGTATTTACATGGATACCATTACCCATGGAAGCAAAGACTGTTGACTTCTTTTCTCACATTGCAGTCTTTCCTCCCGTTATTTTTTTCTTTTGACATCCTGACAGGTGCAGGTACATTTGGCTGTCATTTGTTCTTTTAAAAATTTAATAAGCAATAACTGTTTGGTCCTAACAGCCCGTGGGAATAGTTGAGTACGTACACGATCAAGGTCACGACTAGAATTTATTGCTCATGGAGGCGTAATAAGTGAAGAAATCATCAGAAACATGATTCTAGTGCGCTATTAGTCCAATGTGATGACTATACGTGCTCCTGGTCAGAGTGCAAAACGTCCTTAACCACTGGAGCCATTGGGTGAGGGTAACAGTGCCTCAGCAACAACAACAAAAAAATGATGGGCCCCTAGTCTAGGCTTCAGCTTAGTCAGCCTTATGATTAATACAGCCCTGGTAGCCAACATCAAATAAAGCTCGAGGAGGAGAAATCAATAGGAGATATTTTCAATTAAAGGGGTTTTCACTTTCTCACCATAAATCTCCACTAAAGCTATGAACCCACGATCAGAATATAGCAGCATTTTGGATGCAGTGTATTTTTGCTGCATCCAAAATGCTGCATTCTACTCAGGCAGATAAATCGCATGTGTTCATTGAACCATGTGGATTTACAGCATGTAATGAATGTCAATGGGTGAGACTAAGCAGCGGAGACTACGTTGTCCGCTGCAAATAATTGACATGCTGCGGCTCGTAAACCCGCACCACGGGTGAGTATATGCAGGGTCAAATAGAAGCATCGTAGGCATGGGATTTATAGAAACCTCACCCATTATACTTGTAACCTAGAACGCAGCGTTTTGGATGTAGCGTAGGTGTGCTGCATCTAAAACGCTGCTATTCTGGATCGTGGGCACGTACCCTAAGTGATAACTGTCCCTGTGCAAAAGACGCACATAAATCACTCTCTCCGAGCAGCTGACATCCCTACATAGCTATTCTCGAGTGAAGTTATTAGCGTGGAGAGAGCAAATGGTGTTCTCTCTCCTGCATTGAAGTGATAGCAAAGAAGATAAGCAATGGCAGAAGCAAGGAGAGAGTGATTTAGTGCAGACATAGCATAGATTTATTTAGGACAAGTCAGCCATGTTAATCAACACAGAGGTAGTGGCAGGCATCTAAATAAGTGGATGGAATGGTGCACCAAGACATTTCGCCATGCCAAGGGTATACTGAGCACCTATATTATATATATATATATATATATATATATATATATATTAAAAAAAGAAAAGAGCCAGCACTGCCAGTGGTCAGAATGCATAACATGAGGTGCATATGCACATATCTTACTGCATTCAAAATGAGACATTTAGCAAAATATTGATCAATATATTGAGCCACCCCGCCACGCCAAGGCAATCTCATATGGGGGGTCCTACTCTACATTTTTATTTATTCACTGTGCCATTGCGGCCTCCTAAATGTTTTAAAAGCAAGACCATATCAAATGCAATCCATACCTGAAGCATATCTGCATTTGATATGGTCTTGCTTTTAAAACATTTAGGAGGCCGCAATGGCACAGTGAATAAATAAAAATGTAGAGTAGGACCCCCCATATGAGATTGCCTTGGCATGGCGGGGTGGCTCAATATATTGATCAATATTTTGCTAAATGTCTCATTTTGAATGCAGTAAGATATGTGCATATGCACCTCATGTTATGCGTTCTGACCACTGGCAGAGCTGGCTCTTCTCTTTTTTTATTGCATATATATATATATATATATATATATATATATATATATACATACACACACACACACACACACACACACAGTTGTGGCCAAAAGTATGGACACCCCTGCAATTCTGTCAGATAATACTCAGTTTCTTCCTGAAAATGATTGCAAACACGAATTCTTTGGTATTATTATCTTCATTTAATTTGTCTTAAATGAAAAAACACAAAAAGAATTGTCCTAAAGCCAAATTGGATATAATTCCACACCAAACATAAAAAAGAGGGTGGACAAAAGTATTGGCACTGTTCAAAAAAATCATGTGATGCTTCTCTAATTTGTGTAATTAACAGCACCTGTAACTTACCTGTGGCACCTAACAGGTGTTGGCAATAACTAAATCACACTTGCAGCCTGTTGACATGGATTAAAGTAGACTCAACCTCTGTCCTGTGTCCTTGTGTGTACCACATTGAGCATGGAGAAAAGAAAGAAGACCAAAGAACTGTCTGAGGACTTGAGAAACCAACTTGTGAGGAAGCATGTGCAATCTCAAGGCTACAAGTCCATCTCCAAAGACCTGAATGTTCCTGTGTCTACCGTGCGCAGTGTCATCAAGAAGTTTAAAGCCCATGGCACTGTGGCTAACCTCCCTAGATGTGGACGGAAAAGAAAAATTGACAAGAGATTTCAACGCAAGATTGTGCGGATGTTGGATAAAGAACCTTGACTAACATCCAAACAAGTTCAAGCTGCCCTGCAGTCCGAGGGTACAACAGTGTCAACCCGTACTATCCGTCGGCGTCTGAATGAAAAGGGACTGTATGGTAGGAGACCCAGGAACACCCCACTTCTTACCCCGAGACATAAAAAAGCCAGGCTGGAGTTTGCCAAAACTTACCTGAAAAAGCCTAAAACGTTTTGGAAGAATGTTCTCTGGTCAGATGTGACAAAAGTAGAGCTTTTTGGGCAAAGGCATCAACATAGAGTTTACAGGAGAAAAAAAGAGGCATTCAAAGAAAAGAACACGGTCCCTACAGTCAAACATGGTGGGGGTTCCCTGATGTTTTAGGGTTGCTTTGCTGCCTCTGGCACTGGACTGCTTGACCGTGTGCATGACATTGTGAAGTCTGAAGACTACCAACAAATTTTGCAGCATAATGTAGAGCCCAGTGTGAGAAAGCTGGGTCTCCCTCAGAGGTCATGGGTCTTCCAGCAGGACAATGACCCAAAACACACTTCAAAAAGCACTAGAAAATGGTTTGAGAGAAAGCACTGGAGACTTCTAAGGTGGCCAGCAATGAGTCCAGACCTGAATCCCATAGAACACCTGTGGAGAGATCTAAAAATGGCAGTTTGGAGAAGGCACCCTTCAAATATCAGGGACCTGGAGCAGTTTGCCAAAGAAGAATGGTCTAAAATTCCAGCAGAGCATTGTAAGAAACTCATTGATGGTTACCGGAAGCGGTTGGTCGCAGTTATTTTGGCTAAAGGTTGTGCAACCAAGTATTAGGCTGAGGGTGCCAATACTTTTGTCTGGCCCATTTTTGAAGTTTTGTGTGAAATTATCAGTGTTTTGCTTTTTGCTTCATTCTCTTTTGTTTTTTTTCCATTTAAGACAAATTAAATGAAGATAATAATACCAAAGAATTTGTGTTTGCAATCATTTTTAGGAAGAAACTGAGTATTATCTGACAGAATTGCAGGGGTGTCAATACTTTTGGCCACAACTGTATATATATATATATATATATATATATATTCACACATATATATATATATACATACAGTATATATAACAAAGTAAGTTTGGAGGGCAATGGAGGAACAGATTTAAAAACCTAAAAGAAAAATTCATATTGTAAGAGTACGCTCACAGTAGTATAGATTCACTCATGAGAGAGACTCGGACTGATTATGCTAATGTCACCCGGATCAAACACTGTCAGCGTTTGATTCGAGTGTCATTTTCGTGTAATACAATGATTCTCTTGCATGAGAAAATCAAACACTGTTAGATTTGGATTCGAGTGTCATCTTTGTGTGAGGCGAGAGAACTGTATCACAGGTGTAGTGAAGACGGAGAACTTAATTTCTCCATCTTCTCCATTCTATGTGTCTGCGGTAATCCGATTCTCCATTCTCTGTCTCTGCGGTAATCCCATTCTCCATTTTCTGTATCTGCGGTAATCCCTTTCTCCAGTCTCTGTGTCTGCAGTAATCCCATTCTCCAGTCTCTGTGTCTGCGGTAATCCCATTCTCCATTCTCTGTGTCTGCGGTAACCCCATTTTCCATTCTCTGTGTCTGCGGTAATCCCATTCTCCATTCTCTGTGTCTGCGGTAATCCCATTCTCCATTCTCTGTGTCTGCGGTAAACCCATTCACCAGTCTCTGTGTCTGCGGTAATACTATTCTCCATTATCTGTGTCTGTGATACTCATATGCTTATCCTGTGCTGTTGTTTTCTCTTCTGTAATGAGATGGCAATGGGTGAGACAATGCAGCAGAGAGCGCCTCTGCTGCAAATAATTGATATGCTGCGGCTTGTAAACCCGCACCGCTGATGAGTTTATGCACTGTCAAATAGAAGCAGCCGTGGACATGGGAGGCACCACCTCGGAAGGGAGGGTTAGCTTGGCCAAAATGGTGAATATTAGCAGGAGGCAGCATTTTGGTTATGCCTGTGTAGCAACTCACTCGAGATTGATAGCTTAGGCACTAAAAAAAATGAAACTGACCCTGCCGGTTCAAGATATCCTGACACCGCAGTCCATAGTGATACCTGTGGGTACAGAGTCAGCCCTAACCATGGAACTAGAAGATGCCAACTCAGACCTAAACTCCCTAAAAGGAGGGCAGAGCAGAGTGTGAATTAACTACAAGAGAAGAAGTGTGCTGATCAAAGGAAAGATCTCAGAGTTAGTATATAAATAACGAAATACCACAGCCAACATGCGCAAGCTCACGTTCATTAAAATGAACCAGGCGTGGATCTCACGGGACTTGTCTGTACCTTTGGCTCAATAGAGAATTATACCAACTGCAGTCATTGTTAGCCTCCACCGTAGTTTGTTTTTTCTATTTTCCATTCACAATGTTTTGGGGCGGTTGCAATTTTAAAAAAAAAAAAAGGTAGTTTTGTAGCGCGACCCCACAAAGACACACTTTTTGGCACAGTATTCCCAGACACACGGTTGCAAAAAAGTTAAAAAAAAATTGGACACACATTGCTCCCACAGACACTAGTGCAGATTATTTCAAATTTGATTTTACGCATAGTACTTCCACAGACATGGGTGCAGAGTATAACTATTTTTTAGGCCCACTGCTCGCACACACATGGCTGCACCGTAAAACTATTTTTTTAGGCCCACTACTGGTACAAACATGGCTGCAGAGTATAATTATTTTTTAGGCCCAGCATTCACACATATACAGCTGCAGAGTATACGGTAAATACTTTTTGGCAATCTACTCGCACAGACACGGCTGCAGAGTATAATTATTTTTAAGGCAAACTACTCATACAAACTTGGCTGCAGAGTATAATTATTTTTTCGTCCCACTACTAGTACATACAGGACTGCAGAGTACACAGAGGATTTTTAGCAAAGTATTCCCACATGCAGGGATGCAGAGTACACACAGATGCATTTTGGCACAGTATTCTCACTGAGACACATGCAGAGCACACACACAGAGGCTTTTCAGCATAGTACTCCCACCGGAAGAGTTGCAGAGTAAGCACACAGAGGCTTTTTTGCAGACTGTGCACACAAAGAACCTAACACTGTCCCTCACTCTAATTGTGTCCTGTCCCCGCACTAATCAGAGCAAAATGGCTGTGACATCAGTGATCCACAATTTAAACAATACTTGACATGGTTGTGATGGCTCCAGAATTGACCACAGCCTAAAAGCTTGTTGATCCGGTAAAAAGTGCACTGCAAAGTGTCAGATCAGCGATCCGACTTTATATAGTAATGTCCCACACTGGGACAATATAATAAAGTAAAAAAAAAAAAAATGTGTAAAATAATTTTTAAAGACTTCCTAAATAAATAATAAAAAAAAAAAAATTCCTAATAAATTCTTTTTTTGTAAATAAAAAAATAAATAAAAGTACACATATTTAGTATTGCCGCTTCCGTAACGACCTGCCCTATAAAACTGTCCCGCTAGTTAACCCCTTTAGTGAACCCCTTAAAAAAAAAAAACAAGGCAAAAAAAAATGCCTTATCATCGTACCGCCGAACAAAAAGTGCAATAACACGCAATCAAAAAGACGGATATACTTAAATGTAGTACCACTGAATACATCATCTTGTCCCGCAAAAAATGAGCTGCCATACAGAGTCATCAGCGAAAAAATAAAAAAGTTATAGCTCGCAGAATAAAGCGATGCAAAAATTATCATTTTTTATATAAAATTGTTTTTATTGTATAAAAGCGCCAAATCACAAAAAAATTATATAAATGAGGTATTACTGTCATCATACAGACGCGGAGAATTAAACTGCTTTATCAATTTTACCACACGCGGAACGGTGTAAATGCCCCCCCCCCCCTCCAAAAGAAATTCATGAATTGCTGGTTTTTGTTCATTCTGCATCCCAAAAATCGGAATAAAAAGCGATAAAAAAATGTGCCTAAAAATGGTAACAATAAAAACGTCAACTTGTCCCGCAAAAAATAAGACCTCACATGACTGTGGGTCAAAATATGGAAAAATTATAGCTCTCAAAATGTGGTGATGCAAAAACTATTTTTTGCAATAAAAAGCGTCTTAGGGTGTGACAGCTGCCAAACATAAAAACCAACTATAAATAGTAAACCAAACCCCCTTTATCACCCCCTTAGTTAGGGAAAAAATAATAAAATTAAAAAAATAATAATTATTTCCTTTTCCCCATTAGGGTTAGGGGTGTGTTGGGGTTAGGGTTGGAGTTAGAATTGGGGGGTTTACACTGTTCAGGCACATAAGGGGCTCTCCAAATGCGACATGGCGTCTGATCTCAATTCCAGCCAATTCAGCGTTGAAAAAGTCAAACGGTGCTCCTTCCCTTCCAAGCTCTGCCATGCGCCCAAACAGTGGTTTACCCCCCACATATGGGGTATCAGCCTACTCAGGACAAATTGCAAAACAACTTTTGGGGTCCAATTTCTCCTGTTACCCTTGGGAAAATAAAAAATTGGGGGCAAAAAGATCATTTTTGGGGGAAAAAAATACGATTTTTTTATTTTTATGGCTCTACATTATAAACTACTGTGAAGTACTTGGGGGTTCAAAGTGCTCACCACACATCTAGATAAGTTCCTTAGGGGGCCTAGTTTCCAAAATAAGGTCACTTGGGGGGATTTCCATTGTTTAGGCACATCAGGGGCTCTCCAAACACGACATGACTCCCGCAGACCATTCCATCAAAGTGCATTCCAAAACATCACTACTTCCCTTCCGAGCCCCAACGTGTTCCCATACAGTAGTTTTCTCCCACATATGGGTTATCAGCGTACTCAAGACAAATTGGACAACAACTTTTAGTGTCCAATTTCTTCTGTTACTCTTGGGAAAATAAAAAAATTGGGGACTAAAAGATCATGTTTGTGGAAAAAATATGATATATTTATTTTCACGCCCGGGCGTTATAAACTTCTGTGAAGGACTTGGGGTTCAAAGTGCTCATTACACATCTAGATAAGCTCCTTGGGCGGTCTAGTTTCCAAAATGGGGTCACTTGTGGGGGGTTTCCACTGTTCAGGCACATCAGGGGCTATCCAAATGCGACATGGCGTCCGATTTCAATTCCAGCTAATTTTGCATTGAAAATATCAATCTGCTCCTTTCCTTCAGAGCTATGCTATGCGCCCAAACAGTGGTTTACCCCCACATATGGGGTATCAGTGTACACAGGACAAATTGCACAATAACTTTTGGGGTCCTGTTTCCCTTGGGAAAATTAATATTTGGGGTGAAAAGATCATTTTTGTGGAAAAAATATTTTTTAATTTTACAACTGTACGTTATAAGTCTCTGTGAAGCCCTTGGGGGTTCAAAGTTCTCACCACACATCTAGATAAGTTCTTTGGGGGGGGTCTAATTTCCAAAATGGTGTCATTTGTGGAAAGGTTTCCGGTGTTTAGGCACATAAGGGACTCTCAATACGCGACATGGCGTCCGATCTCAATTCCAGCCAATTTTACTTTGAAAAAGTCAAACGGGGCTCCTTCGTTCCCGAGCTCTGCCATGCGCCGAAACAGTGGTTCCCCCCCACATATCAGGTATCAGCGTACTAAGGACAAATTGCACAATAACTTTTGCGGTCCAATTTCTCCTGTTACACTTGATAAAATAAAAAAAGTTGGACCTGAAATAATTTTTTTGTGAAAATAAGTTAAATGTTCATTTTTTTTAAACATTCAAAAAATTCCTGTGAAGCACCTGAAGGGTTAATAAACTTCTTGAGTGTGGTTTTGAGCACCTTGAGGGGTGCAGTTTTTAGAATGGTGTCACTTTTAGGTATTTTCTATCATATAGACCCCTCAAAGTGACTTCAAATGTAATGTGGTCCCTAAAAAAAAATGGTGTTGTAAAAATGAGAAATCACTGGTCAACTTTTAACCCTTATAACTTCCTAAGAAAAAAAAAATTTGGTTCCAAAATTGTGCTGATGTAGTGTATACATGTGGGAAATATTACTTATTAAGTACCGTATATATTCGCGTATAAGCTGAGATTTTCAGCCCATTTTTTGGGGCTGAAAGTCCCCCTCTCGGCTTATACGTGAGTCATATACCGAGGGTCGGCGGGGGAGGGGGAGCGGGGGGTGTCAGAGACCATACTCACCCCGTCCTGGCACATCTCTGCACATCTGGCACATCTTCTCCATAGGCCTCCTGCGCCTGTGTTCAGGGTTACGTGGTACCGCTCATTAAACTCATGAATATGCGCATATTCATGAGTTTATTGAGCGGCACCACGTGACCGCTGAGCTCAGGAAGAAGACCGAGGGAGAAGCATGGGCTGCAGAGAAGACCGTGCACTAGGAGGGGGTGAGTATGACGGGGGCAGAGCAATATTCACCTGTCCCCGTTCCATTGCCGTACACCGCTGTGTCTCCGGGTCCTCCTGCTGTAACGTTCAGCAGAGGGCGAGATGACTTAGTCAGTGCGTGCCCTCTGCTGAACGTCACTGCAGAGACCCGGGAGACAGAGCGGCGGATGGCCATGGAGCAGGGACCGGTATATATCACCAGTGCCGGGGGCCTGAGCAAGCGGCGACACCAGCACCTGGAGGTATGTCATTTTTTTTTTTTAATTGCAGCAGCGGCAATATATGGGGGGTATTTATGGATCATCTTATGGGGCAACATTAACCCTTGTACAGCAGTATAGGGGGGTATTTATGGAGCATCTTATGTTGCAGCATTAACCCTTGTGCAGCAGCATATGGGGGGTATTTATGCAGCATCTTATGGGGCAGCATTAACCCTTGTGCAGCAGCATATGGGGGGTATTTATGGAGCATCTTATGGGGCAGCATAAACCCTTGTGCAGCAGCACATGGGGGGTATTTATGGAGCATCTTATGGGGCAGCATTAACCCTTGTGTTGCAGCATATGGGGGGTATTTCTGGAGCATCTTATGGGACAGCATTAACCCTTGTGCAGCAGCATAAGGGGGGTATTTATCTATGGAGCATCTTCTTGGACCACCATTAACCCTTGTGCAGCACCACCCTCGGCTTATACAGTATGAATCAATAAGTTTTCCCAGTTTTTTGTGGCTAAACTAGGGTGGTTGCCTTATACACGAGTATATACGGTATTTTGTGTACCATAACTCTGTGATTTAAGGGCATGAAAATTCAAAGTTGGAAAATTGCGAAATTTTCAAAATTTTCGCCAAATTTCCATTTTTTTCACAAACAACCGCAAGTTATATCAATGAAATTTTACCACTATCATGAAGTACAAATTATCACGAGAAAAACAAAGTCAGAATCAGCAGGATCCATGGAAGCGTTCCAGAGTTATTAGCTCATAAAGGGACAGTGGTCAGAATTCTAAAAATTGGCCTAGTCATTAACATGCAAACCACCTTTGGGGGTAAAGGGTTTAAAACTGCCTGTCTCAACCATCCAGAATGGCAGCATTTCAAAAGCCAGTAACTTGAAAATGCTGTCATTCAGGACCATGGCTCGATGAAGGATAGGAGGGTATTTACTCTTTCTCTCAAGGTTTTGAGGGATGGAAAGGTGAACACTTACATGGGACAGAGTAGAGATGCTCAGTGACACTGGTGGTGGTGCTGTCACATCCTCTCTTTATGGGGAGGCAGGTGGCCATGTTGATCGTAAGCGGAAGGAAGAGGCCAAGACCGCAGTAGAAAAGGGAGGAGTAGGCTCAGATCTGTCATGATTTTTAAGGTGTGTATGTAAGGAGGTGGCGGGGACCCTAATTTACCTCCTCTCTCCTTTATGCTGGGCATGTGTACCCCATGCAATGCCCTGACAATTTGGCTATAAATTAATGTATTAACATTGTGTACTATAGTTTTATTAATGTGCTGTGTCTGTATGTTTGATAAAGTAATGCGAAACCTCTACTGTATGTGTTAAGATTAGGGCTAGAAGAGGTTAACAGAACAAGAGGGCCGGTCCAGCAGGTTGACTGGACAGAAACTTTCTGCTGCTGGAGCAATGCCTGGGCAGGCTTGCCCAGGGCAGGATGCTCTGCTTGTTCGGGAGCATAATATACCCATGGAGAGGAGAAAGTGCTGCCAAGGACTGCCGGGCAGTGGAATTTGGGCACTGGAACTGTGTGAATGCCCGCCAGAAAACTGTTTGCTCCCAGGAACCGGATGGGAGCTGACAATGCTGAATACCTGGATAGGGAAAGCGCAGGAAGTGTTATCTCCTTTGTGTTATTGTTATTAAAAGTTTGTCACGTTGGAATCGAAGTGTGACATATGGTGCATCCAGAGAATGCCCTTCCAATATGGAGAACAACCGTGTGTCAGAGGTAACCAGCTGTGCCAAAAGGCTGGGACTTAATCTGTGTTTTCATGTGCAAGGGGCCATGGTGCTCACTGACTGTGACCGACTGAACTCGCCCATGACTACCACCCCGTGCCACATTGTTACATGTACTCCACTGATTGGAATTCAGATGCCTTGCTTCAGGATCAGTTGGAACAGCATACAAATCACCTGGCGCTTGTCGTAGGCATATTGCCTGAAGAAATGCCACGTCAGGGAGCATCTTTGAGCTGGCTTTCGGTGTTCTCATTTCCTCGGTACAGTGAGCAGTAGCAGCCAATGTACTGGTTAGGGGTTGCCAGCTGTGCTTTTGTACCCTGCTCCCTCTTTTGCTGTGCTGCTGGTGCAGCGTGACCACCTCCTCTTCCTCCAAACTGCACATGTCACTAGGATGGCCTTCGCTCCGCGCGGGTATAGGACATCATCATCCCCCTCATCATCCTTGCCAATCTGCACACTGCACAAAGGCACAGCAGTAGGCAACTGTGTTTCATCAGCCTTTGAGATGTGCAGTGGTGGTCCGCTGTGTGCACTAACCATCCCATGTACTCATCTTCCAACTGATCAAATTGTCAAGCATCAGTGCACTCAATCTCTTCCATTTGTGGTGCAGGGTCAGGTGAATGGCCCACGGAACCACAGCCGGCAGAGTTATCAAAAAGCAGGAGTGACTGCTGCATGACTTGTGGCTCAGACTGCTTGGCTGACTTGCAAGGGCTTGAGGTGAAAGCCGGATGACTATGGTCCTCAGGTGCCAACTCTGCGCTTTCTGCAGGGGACTAGTTAGAAATTAATGTAAAAAAAAACTGGAGGCTCAGCCATCCAATCTAACACCACCTCAACATATTCTGGTCTCACCATTCATGTAGCTTTATTAAGCCCTATGAGTGAAACAGAATATAATGTTGCCTGTGGGCACCAGAGGAAGGTGTTGTATTTGGGCACGTAGCAACCATAAATCGACCACGTTTTCACTCTGTAGTCGCTACACCTCCAGAACCACCATGACATGCAATATTCTTGTCAGTGTCACCTCATTGTTGCTCTACTAATTTTTTGAAGTGGTTTTTAGTCACACTACTCACACACACATGCCTGCAAAGTATAACTATTTTTAGGCCCATTACTCGCTCAGAGACGGATGCAGAGGATAACTATTTTTTAGGCCCACTACTCACTCATAGACGGATGCAGAGTATGACTTTTGGAAGTGCATTGAGCAGCTGGGTGGTGTGCTGGTAAAAGGGAAAAAAAACTCTTTTAAATCTTCTGCCTGAGCAAGTGTGAACGAGCTGAGTGTGACCTGAGCGTAAGTGCGAACTGTGGTAAGTGTGTGACTTGTGATTCAGTGACTTTGGATTCAGGGAGTTTCCAAGGGAGGTATTACTGAATTACTGTGATATTTTATTAATACTTGTTATTTTATTTTTGCTTATCTTTTCTGTCTGGTGCAATCCCCATTAGGATGTGCTCCACTACTGCCAATGCCATCCAGTGCACGTCTTGCCGCATGTATGAAATCCTTGAACAGCCGGTCCAGGGTGCATACTGATGTGCGAGATGTGAGCACGTTGTGCATTTGGAAGCCCAGATACTGGATCTAAATGTGCAGCTGGCAACACTGAGATCCATAGAAAATATGGAAAGGAGTCTTCTGCTCACTGAGCAGACGCTCAATGGGATAGATGAGGGGGAGATGCTAGGATGGAGCTGCAGGACAATGAAGCAGCTAGCTGGGTGACAGTTAGAAGGCAGGGTAGAGGGAAGAGCACCAGGAAGGCTAGTTCTGATCTGGCACACCCCAATAAGTTTTCTAAGTTGGCAAATGAGGGGAGTGTTAGTGCAGGAGTAGCACTGCTGCAGCAAGGCATGTCCTCTGAAAGCCGGAGGAGTGTCTGCTCCAGTAAGGGGGGAAATAGGAGAGGCAGGGCAGGCCAGACAGGTTCTGGTAGTGGGAGACTCAATTATTAGGGGAACAGATAGGGCAATCTGTCGCAAAGACAGGGATCGTCGAACAGTGTGCTGCATACCTGGCGCTCGAGTCTGACACATCGCTGATCGGGTTGACAGATTACTGGGAGGGGCTGGTGAGGATCCAGCGGTCATGGTGCACATTGGCACAAATGACAAAGTTAGAGGTAGGTGGAAGATCCTTAAAGATGATTTCAGAGTATTAGGCTGCAAGCTTAAAGCAAGGACCTCCAAGGTGGTATTTTCGGAAATACTTCCTGTAACACGTGCCACACCAGAGAGGCAACGGGAGATTAGGGAGGCTAATAAGTGGCTCAGGAATTGGTGTAGGAAGGAGGGGTTTGGGTTCCTGGAGAACTGGGCCGACTTCTCAGTTGGCTACAGGTTCTACGCTAGGGACGGGCTGCACCTCAATGGGGAGGGTGCAGCTGTGCTGGGGGAGAAAATGGCTGGAAGGTTGGAGGAGTGTTTAAACTAGGGATGGCGGGGAGGGTATTCCTTTTATAGGAGGGGAAGACAGTGCAGATAGAGACCTGGGCACAAATAATGAAATTGGGGGTGGGGGTTGCATGGGGGGTGGAGTTAGAACAGTTAATAAATTAAAAAAGAATAGAGGTACAGAGAGATACATAAAGTGCATGTATACTAATGCCAGAAGCCTCGCCAACAAAATGGAGGAATTGGAGTTAATGTTGTTGGAACATAATTATGACATGGTCGGGATATCGGAGACATGGCTGGACGAGAGCCATGACTGGGCGGTTAATTTACAGGGCTATAGTCTGTTCAGAAATGACCGTACAAATAAGCGAGGGGGAGGCGTGTGTTTATATGTAAAATCATCCTTAAAACCCATCCTGTGTGATAATATTTATTAATCTAATGAAAATGTAGAGTCCCTGTGGGTAGAAAGAAGGGGAGAGGGAAAAAATAATAAATTACTGATAGGGGTTTGTTATAAGTCTCCAAAAATAATGGAAGCAACAGAGAATAGCCTCATAAAGCAAATAGATGAAGCGGCGACTCAAGGAGAAGTCATTACTATGGGAGACTTCAACTACCCTGAAATACATTGGGGAACCGAAACCTGCAGTTCCAGCAAAGGTAATAGGTTTTTGGCAACTATGAGAGACAATTACCTTTCACAACTGGTTCAGGACCCAACAAGAGGGGGGGCACTGCTAGACCTAATATTAACCAACAGGCCAGACCGCATATCAAATATAATGGTTGAAGGTCACTTGGGTAATAGTGATCACAAATTAATAAGTTTTCATGTATCCTTTAATAAAATGTGTAGTAGAGGGGTAACAAGGACACTAAACTTCAGGAAGCCAAATTTCCAACGGATGAGAGATGATCTTGGTGCAATTAACTGGAATGATATCCTGAGACATAAAAATACACAAAGAAAATGGGAGACGTTTATTAGCATCCTGAATAGGACCTGTGCATAATATATACCGTATGGGAATAAACATGCTAGAAATAGGAGGAAACCACTATGGCTAAATAGAGATGTAAGGGGAGCAATAAGAGATAAAAATAAAGCATTTAGAGAATTAAAGCAAGTAGGTAGTGATGAGGCATTAAATAAATACAGAAAATTAAATAAATTCTGTAAAAAGCAAATCAAAATAGCATAGATTGAGACAGAGAGACTCATTGCCAGAGAAAGTAAAAATAATCCCAAAATATTCTTTAACTACATAAATAGTAAGAAGCTACAAAATGATAGTGTCGGTCCCCTTAAAAATAGACTGGGTGAAATGGTGGATGAGGATGAGGAAAAAGCCAATATGCTAAATGACTTTTTTTCAACAGTATTTACACAAGAAAATCCCATGACGGATAACATGATCAGGGATAAAAATTCTCCATTAAATGTCACCTGCTTAACCCAGCAGGAAGTACGGCGGAGTCTAAAAATCACTAAAATTGACAATTCCCCGGGCCCGGATTGGATACACCCCCGAGTACTGCAGGAATTAAGCACAGTCATAGATAGACCATTATTTTTAATCTTTAAAGATTCCATAATAACAGGGTCTGTACCACAGGATTGGCGTATGGCAAATGTGGTGCCAATATTCAAAAAGGGGACAAAAACTGAACTTGGAAATTATAGGCCAGTAAGTTTAACCTCAACTGTGGGTAAAATCCTGGAGGGTTTTCTAAGAGATACTATACTGGAGTATCTGGAGAAGAATAACCTCATGACCCAATATCAACATGGGTTTACAAGGGACCGTTCCTGTCAGACTAATCTGATAAGCTTTTATGAAGAGGTAAGTTCCAGACTGGACCAAGGGAATGCAGTGGACGTTGTGTACATGGACTTTTCAAAAGCTTATGATACAGTGCCACACAAAAGGTTGATACATAAAATGAGAACAATGGGGATAGGGGAAAATATGTGTAAGTGGGTTAAGAGCTGGCTCAGGGATAGGAAACAGAGGGTGGTTATTAATGGAGCACACTCGAACTGGGTCACGGTTGTCACGCTCGCGCCTTGGCTGAATGGCGCGAGCCGGGGGTTGTGGCCCCACTGTGCCACAGACCAGACTACCCTGGAAGGGGCGTGACTGCGACAGCTGCCTTGGTCTTCACTGGAGCCTCTGATGGTGAGGTCAGGCTTGTGCGGCAGGTAGCTGCCGGGTGCCACTCCAGGGTGGTGTCTGGCTGTGGCTGCTGATCCCACTCGGGAACAGGACACCTGGACAGGTGCGAGTGACAAGCAGGCTGAGACACTGGGCAAGCAGGCACGGCTTGGTACACTGGAAGGCAGGCACGGCTTGGAGGCACGGCTTGGAGACACTGGGCAAGTGGGCACGGCTTGGAGACACTGGACACGGCTTGGAGACACTGGGCAAGCGGACACGGCTTGGAGACACTGGTCAAGCGGACACGGCTTGGAGACACTGGACACGGCTTGGAGACACTGGGCAAGCGGACACGGCTTGGAGACACAGGGCAAGCAGGAGTAGTATATGAGAGAACAGGTTTGGACCTGCAGGTATGGATATAGGCAGGAAGGTGTGGTATATGAGAGAACAGGTTTGGACCTGTTCACACAGGAGATGCAGGTATGGATATAGGCAGGAAGGTGTGGTATATGAGAGAACAGGTTTGGACCTGTTCAAACAGGAGATGCAGGTATGGATATAGGCAGGAAGGTGTGGTATATGAGAGAACAGGTTTGGACCTGTTCACACAGGAGATGCAGGTATAGATATAGGCAGGAAGGAGTGGTATATGAGAGAACAGGTTTGGACCTGTTCACACAGGAGATGCAGGTAGGCAGAGCCGCAGGAGTGCGGAGAAGGCAGAGCCGCAGGAGTGCAGAACACAGATAAAGCTGCGAGAGTGCAGATGCACAGACAGGGAGGACACAAGGAAAAACACAGCAGGGAAGGAACCACAAACAAGGAGACTGACAGACAGAGGTAAGACTGAGTTCAGACAGAGACACAGGGACAAAGACACAAGGACCAGGATATTCTGCCTCCTGGCAGGCGGACAAGGTACAAAGCGAGATAGAGTATTCCTACAGAGAAGGAGATACACAGAACAGGGCCTGGCTAGTTCAGCAGCAAGGAGCTAACTGAGTTTAGACATTGCACAGGCAATGTTTCAGTGGGAGTGGTGAAACTAAATAGTCAAGGGCTCCAGGTGATTGGTCAGGGACAGATTACCCAGGTGCACCCAGACTGCATAAGAACCAGAGAGTTCAGGCGCCGCCCCCCTATACACACAGGAAACATGGAGAGCAAGCAGGAAAACAAGAGGCATAGCACATGGAGCTCAGGGCTGGCAACAGACAGATTTCACAGCATGGCTTGAAGCAGAAAGTAAGTTGGTGTTCGGGGGATGGGAGGCCATGCAGTGACTCCAGCAAGGTTGTTACAACGGTTAGCAGTGGGGTACCACAGGGGTCAGTTTTGAGCCCGCTTCTTTTTAACATATTTATTAATGACCATGTAGGGGGCATAGAGAGTAGAATTTCAATATTTGCAGATGACACAAAACTCTGCAGGGTAATCAATACAGAGGAGGACTATTTTATATTAAAGGAGGCTTTATGTAAACTAGAAGCTTGGGCTGATAAATGGCAAAGGAGCTTTAATGGGGATAAATGTAAGGTCATGCACTTGGGTAGAATGAACAAGTTGTATAACTATGTGCTTAATTGTAAAACACTGGGCAAAACTGTCACTGAAAAAGACCTGGGTGTATGGGTGGACGACAAACTCACATTTAGTGGCCAGTGTCAGGCAGCTGCTGCAAAGGCAAATAAAATAATGGGATGCATTAAAAGAGGCATAGATGCTCATGAGGAGAACATAATTTTACCTCTATATAAGTCACGAGTGTGACCACACTTAGAATACTGTGTACAGTTCTGGTCTCTGGTATATAAGAAAGACATAGCTGAACTGGAGCGGGTGAAGAAGAGCGACCAAGGTTATTAGGGAACTGGGGGGTCTGCAATACCAAGACAGGTTATTACACTTGGAGTTATTTAGTTTGGAAAATCGAAGGCTTCGGGGTGATCTTATTACAATGTATAAATATATGCGGGGACAGTACAAAAACCTGATCTTTTTACTCTTAGACCTGTGATGGGGACAAGGGGGCATCCTCTACGTCTGGAGGAAAGAAGGTTTAAGCATACTCACAGACACGGATTCTTTACTGTAAGAGCAGTGAGACTATGGAACTCTCTGCCATATGATGTTGTAATGAGTGATTCCCTACTAAAATTTAAGAAGGGACTGGATGCCTTTCTTGAAAAGTATAATATTACAGGGTATATAAACTAGTTTCCTTAATATTGCGTTGGTCCAGGGAGCTAGTCTGATTGCCGTACGTGGAGTCGGGAAGGAATTTTATTCCCCAATGTGAAGCTTACTGTTTGCCATATGGGTTTTTTTTGCCTTCCTCTGGATCAACATGTTAGGGCAAGTTAGGATAGGGTATGGGTTGAACTAGATGGACTTAAAGTCTTCCTTCAACCTTAATAACTATGTTACTATTTTTTAGGCCCACTAATCGCTCAGAGACAGAGGCAGAGTATAACTATTTTTAGGCACACTACTCGCACATACACAGCTGCAGAGTATAATTATTTTTTACGCACACTACTCGTACAGACTCAGCTGCAGAAGTACACAGACGCTTTTGGTGCAGTACTCCCACAGGCAGGAGTGCAGATTACACACACTGGTTTTTTGGCACAGTACTCCCACAATCAGGGTTGCAGAGTATCCAGAGGTTTTTTTGGCACACTTCTCCCACAGGCAGGGGTGCCGAGTACATACACAGGCTTTTTGGCACAGTACTCTTATAGGCAGGGGTGTAGAGTACATACACAGACTTTTTCTCACTGTACTCACACAGGCAGGGGTGCAGAGTACACACAGGCTTTTTCTCACAGTACTCACACAGGAAGTGTTGCATAATACACACGCAGGCTTTTTGGCACAGTATTCCCACAAGCAGAGGGCAGAGTACACACACAGTACTCACACAGGTATAAAGAGGTTGCATGGGAGCTAGGGAATCAAACAGATGAGTAATGTTTTGTTTTTTTAACTTTCTAATTTCAGTTGTGGCTCCTTTAGCAGTATTTACAATAATCAATAATGCTGCAGTAATTGTGTTTTTTTTTTCAACAACACTGGGGCAATTAAATGCTGTCTGCTACAGTGATGTCAGTATGTTATATTTTCTTATTTAAAAAAATAGCTTGGAAATCATTTTAATTACAATTTCATTTTTAAAGATAAATTGATAATTTATAAAAGAGACACAACAAAACCAATTGACGGTAAAATGTAATATGAGAACAAAATACAACTTACCAAAATTTGACTCATCTCCAATTTCTCTCCCATATTTCAGCATTGCTTCCGCTAGCAAGGCTTCAGCTTGAGGGTAGCCAGGTCCCTTTTCTTGACCCCGAATCTTTGACATTGTGTTAATCATATTGAGTTTAGCTCGAGATGCTGTACATAAAAAAGTGACCATCAAAAACAGTGGTAGTCCAGTTTCCACAATATTTTTCACTTTTCAATACATTTTTTTAAATATACTTTGTATTTCTTTCCCCCCCACTGTTTTCTAGATCTCTGCTTGTATTTATGAATTGAGCACCCATCTATGGCTGCAATGGTTCAGGTCTTGTTGGGAGTTCAAATAACTAAAGTAATAATCCCTTCATTTGTGTGAAAAACATATGATATGGAGAAACTTTGAGCCACTGTATGTGCCGAAACTAAAAATTATATAATATACTGTATCTATACTGTAAAAAAAATGCATCACATATGTATCAGCATTTTTAACTTAATCAAGAAAAGTTTATGAAGTTCTGCGCCATTTTCCAATAAGACTCTCTGTCCTGTCCACATTCCACTCTGGTCCATAGGATGGTTGCAGAATGATGGCATGTGATGATACGCAACATCCATCTCCTTTCATTGAAAAACATAACAACTGCTATATGACCTTGAACAAGTTATGGATGCTGAGAGGTTAGCGCAACAACAGTACTTTGTAATGGAGGAGGCCGGAAGATGTGGCACATCACATGTTTCTCCATCTGCAGCCATCTCATAGATGGGAGTGCTAAGCAGGAGAAGGTTTACAGAATAAATCAGATAATTAAAATAGTGGTAAACTTTTAAAAAAATGTATGTAGAATAGTAAATTGTAAATCTGTATTCATCTTTCCCATAGATTTGTTAACATTAGACGTAAAATGTTGTAGACAGAGTAAGACTACCTGGATTAGGCTGAAGATATTCAATTGACTTGGTCATTATTTCTAGGACCGCTCTACTGGTCACGTCAACTTTCTAGAATAAAACCAGAAAGAAGAGAATTTTTACTTTTATCAAAAGTCTAATTTTTTTCAGTATGCATTTTTTTTTGCAAATACATAAACAGACTGCCAAGCTATCTATCTAACACTATGATGAGTGAGCACGAATATAATTACTCCAAACCAGCACACAGTAATATTCTTTCCCTGATCTAATAACTTTCCAAAGCAAAGTGAGGAGAATGAGGGGGGATAGGAATAATATGGATATCGCCTTTAAGTACCATTAATCCAATGTTGAAACCTTTAATACATGCAACCTTCAAACCTACACTCTCCTCTAGATAGGCAAAACAACCAGCTCAGTCCAATCATAGGTGTATGGTTCACTGCCTGAGTCTTAGATCTTGCCAGCCTTCTTACTGCTGCTTCTCAGGATGTTGGGTGTTGCCTCCATGACCCGCCCCAGCAGATTGTCCATGTAATCAGGGCCGGACAGGGACACAACCCCCACCAGCCCACATACTATAATGCTCCCCCTACACCCAATCAGTGGATTTTGCTATACTTTGTCATGCCCCTGAAAACTCGTCTTAAAGGCGTTAATTGAAAAGCCATGTATGAATGGCGCCGCAGTGTTCATGATCAACCACAGGTCCATTTACATGGTGCTCTTTAGAGCGCCGCTCCTCGGGATCATGGGGGTCCCAGCGGTCGGACCCCAGTGACTGCAAAGTTCTCGGGATAGGAGATTACTTGGGATATTCCATTTAAATGGGTTTTCCAATTTTGTTTTATTTTCCCATAGGAATACTGAAAATAATAAACCAGTATTGACCCTTCCAAGGTCCAAAGTCGCCTCTCTGACAACAGGACAGGAGTGATATTGTGCAGTGTATATATACAGGACAGGATTAGTGGTACTGTGCAGTGTATATATACAGGACAGGATTAGTGGTACTGTGCAGTGTATATATACAGGACAGGAGGAGTGGTACTGTGCAGTGTATATATACAGGACAGGAGGAGTGGTACTGTGCAGTGTACATATACAGGACAGGAGGAGTGGTACTGTTCAGTGTATATATACAGGACAGGAGTGGTACTGTGCAGTGTATATATACAGGACAGGAGGAGTGGTACTGTGCAGTGTATATATACAGGACAGGAGGGGTGGTACTGTGCAGTGTATATATACAGGACAGGAGGAGTGGTACTGTGCAGTGTATATATACAGGACAGGAGGAGTGGTACTGTGCAGTGTATATATACAGGACAGGAGGGGTGGTACTGTGCAGTGTATATATACAGGACAGGAGGAGTGGTACTGTTCAGTGTATATATACAGGACAGGAGGAGTGGTACTGTTCAGTGTATATATACAGGACAGGAGGAGTGGTACTGTGCAGTGTATATATACAGGACAGGAGGAGTGGTACTGTGCAGTGTATATATACAGGACAGGAGGAGTGGTACTGTGCAGTGTATATATACAGGACAGGAGGAGTGGTACTGTGCAGTGTATATATACAGGACAGGAGGAGTGGTACTGTGCAGTGTATATATACAGGACAGGAGGAGTGGTACTGTGCAGTGTATATATACAGGACAGGAGGAGTGGTACTGTGCAGTGTATATATACAGGACAGGAGGAGTGGTACTGTGCAGTGTACATATACAGGACAGGAGGAGTGGTACTGTGCAGTGTACATATACAGGACAGGAGGAGTGGTACTGTTCAGTGTATATATACAGGACAGGAGGAGTGGTACTGTTCAGTGTATATATACAGGACAGGAGGAGTGGTACTGTGCAGTGTATATATACAGGACAGGAGGAGTGGTACTGTGCAGTGTATATATACAGGACAGGAGGAGTGGTACTGTGCAGTGTATATATACAGGACAGGAGGAGTGGTACTGTGCAGTGTATATATACAGGACAGGAGGAGTGGTACTGTGCAGTGTATATATACAGGACAGGAGGAGTGGTACTGTGCAGTGTATATATACAGGACAGGAGGAGTGGTACTGTGCAGTGTATATATATACAGGACAGGAGGAGTGGTACTGTGCAGTGTATATATACAGGACAGGAGGGGTGGTACTGTGCAGTGTATATATACAGGACAGGAGGAGTGGTACTGTGCAGTGTATATATACAGGACAGGAGGAGTGGTACTGTGCAGTGTATATATACAGGACAGGAGGAGTGGTACTGTGCAGTGTATATATACAGGACAGGAGGAGTGGTACTGTGCAGTGTACATATACAGGACAGGAGTGGTACTGTGCAGTGTATATATACAGGATAGTAGAGGTACTGTGCAGTGTATATATACAGGACAGGAGGAGTGGTACTGTGCAGTGTATATATACAGGACAGGAGGGGTGGTACTGTGCAGTGTATATATACAGGACAGGAGGAGTGGTACTGTGCAGTGTATATATACAGGACAGGAGGAGTGGTACTGTGCAGTGTATATATACAGGACAGGAGGAGTGGTACTGTGCAGTGTATATATACAGGACAGGAGGAGTGGTACTGTGCAGTGTACATATACAGGACAGGAGTGGTACTGTGCAGTGTATATATACAGGATAGTAGAGGTACTGTGCAGTGTATATATACAGGACAGGAGGAGTGGTACTGTGCAGTGTATATATACAGGACAGGATTAGTGGTACTGTGCAGTGTATATATACAGGACAGGAGGAGTGGTACTGTGCAGTGTATATATACAGGACAGGAGGAGTGGTACTGTGCAGTGTATATATACAGGACAGGAGGAGTGGTACTGTGCAGTGTATATATACAGGACAGGAGGAGTGGTACTGTGCAGTGTATATATACAGGACAGGAGGAGTGGTACTGTGCAGTGTATATATACAGGACAGGAGGGGTGGTACTGTGCAGTGTATATATACAGGACAGGAGGAGTGGTACTGTGCAGTGTATATATACAGGACAGGAGGAGTGGTACTGTGCAGTGTATATATACAGGACAGGAGGAGTGGTACTGTGCAGTGTATATATACAGGACAGGAGGAGTGGTACTGTGCAGTGTACATATACAGGACAGGAGTGGTACTGTGCAGTGTATATATACAGGACAGGAGGAGTGGTACTGTGCAGTGTATATATACAGGACAGGAGGAGTGGTACTGTGCAGTGTATATATACAGGACAGAAGGAGTGGTACTGTGCAGTGTATATATACAGGACAGGAGGAGTGGTACTGTGCAGTGTATATATACAGGACAGGAGGAGTGGTATTGTGCAGTGTATATATACAGGACAGGAGGAGTGGTACTGTGCAGTGTATATATACAGGACAGGAGGAGTGGTACTGTGCAGTGTATATATACACAGGACAGGAGGAGTGGTACTGTGCAGTGTATATATACAGGACAGGAGGAGTGGTACTGTGCAGTGTATATATACAGGACAGGAGGAGTGGTACTGTGCAGTGTATATATACAGGACAGGAGGAGTGGTACTGTGCAGTGTATATATACAGGACAGGATTAGTGGTACTGTGCAGTGTATATATACAGGACAGGAGGAGTGGTACTGTGCAGTGTATATATACAGGACAGGAGGGGTGGTACTGTGCAGTGTATATATACAGGACAGGAGGAGTGGTACTGTGCAGTGTATATATACAGGACAGGAGGAGTGGTACTGTGCAGTGTATATATACAGGACAGGAGGAGTGGTACTGTGCAGTGTATATATACAGGACAGGATTAGTGGTACTGTGCAGTGTATATATACAGGACAGGAGGAGTGGTACTGTGCAGTGTATATATACAGGACAGGAGGAGTGGTACTGTGCAGTGTATATATACAGGACAGGAGGAGTGGTACTGTGCAGTGTATATATACAGGACAGGAGGAGTGGTACTGTGCAGTGTATATATACAGGACCGGAGGAGTGGTACTGTGCAGTGTATATATACAGGACAGGAGGAGTGGTACTGTGCAGTGTATATATACAGGACAGGAGGAGTGGTACTGTGCAGTGTATATACAGGCAGGAGGAGTGGTACTGTGCAGTGTATATACAGGCAGGAGGAGTGGTACTGTGCAGTGTATATATACAGGACAGGAGGGGTGGTACTGTGCAGTGTATATATACAGGACAGGAGGAGTGGTACTGTGCAGTGTATATATACAGGACAGGAGGAGTGGTACTGTGCAGTGTATATATACAGGACAGGAGGAGTGGTACTGTGCAGTGTATATATACAGGACAGGAGGAGTGGTACTGTGCAGTGTATATATACAGGACAGGAGGAGTGGTACTGTGCAGTGTATATATACAGGACAGGAGGAGTGGTACTGTGCAGTGTACATATACAGGACAGGAGTGGTACTGTGCAGTGTATATATACAGGACAGGAGGAGTGGTACTGTGCAGTGTATATATACAGGACAGGAGGAGTGGTACTGTGCAGTGTATATATACAGGACAGGAGGAGTGGTACTGTGCAGTGTACATATACAGGACAGGAGTGGTACTGTGCAGTGTATATATACAGGACAGGAGGAGTGGTACTGTGCAGTGTATATATACAGGACAGGAGGAGTGGTACTGTGCAGTGTATATATACAGGACAGGAGGAGTGGTACTGTGCAGTGTATATATACAGGACAGGATTAGTGGTACTGTGCAGTGTATATATACAGGACAGGAGGAGTGGTACTGTGCAGTGTATATATAGAGGACAGGAGGAGTGGTACTGTGCAGTGTATATATACAGGACAGGAGGAGTGGTACTGTGCAGTGTATATATACAGGACAGGAGGAGTGGTACTGTGCAGTGTATATATACAGGACAGGAGGAGTGGTACTGTGCAGTGTATATATACAGGACAGGAGGGGTGGTACTGTGCAGTGTATATATACAGGACAGGAGGAGTGGTACTGTGCAGTGTATATATACAGGACAGGAGGAGTGGTACTGTGCAGTGTATATATACAGGACAGGAGGAGTGGTACTGTGCAGTGTATATATACAGGACAGGAGGAGTGGTACTGTGCAGTGTACATATACAGGACAGGAGTGGTACTGTGCAGTGTATATATACAGGACAGGAGGAGTGGTACTGTGCAGTGTATATATACAGGACAGGAGGAGTGGTACTGTGCAGTGTATATATACAGGACAGAAGGAGTGGTACTGTGCAGTGTATATATACAGGACAGGAGGAGTGGTACTGTGCAGTGTATATATACAGGACAGGAGGAGTGGTATTGTGCAGTGTATATATACAGGACAGGAGGAGTGGTACTGTGCAGTGTATATATACAGGACAGGAGGAGTGGTACTGTGCAGTGTATATATACAGGACAGGAGGAGTGGTACTGTGCAGTGTATATATACAGGACAGGAGGAGTGGTACTGTGCAGTGTATATATACAGGACAGGAGGAGTGGTACTGTGCAGTGTATATATACAGGACAGGAGGAGTGGTACTGTGCAGTGTATATATACAGGACAGGATTAGTGGTACTGTGCAGTGTATATATACAGGACAGGAGGAGTGGTACTGTGCAGTGTATATATACAGGACAGGAGGGGTGGTACTGTGCAGTGTATATATACAGGACAGGAGGAGTGGTACTGTGCAGTGTATATATTCAGGACAGGAGGAGTGGTACTGTGCAGTGTATATATACAGGACAGGAGGAGTGGTACTGTGCAGTGTATATATACAGGACAGGATTAGTGGTACTGTGCAGTGTATATATACAAGACAGGAGGAGTGGTACTGTGCAGTGTATATATACAGGACAGGAGGAGTGGTACTGTGCAGTGTATATATACAGGACAGGAGGAGTGGTACTGTGCAGTGTATATATACAGGACAGGAGGAGTGGTACTGTGCAGTGTATATATACAGGACAGGAGGAGTGGTACTGTGCAGTGTATATATACAGGACCGGAGGAGTGGTACTGTGCAGTGTATATATACAGGACAGGAGGAGTGGTACTGTGCAGTGTATATATACAGGACAGGAGGAGTGGTACTGTGCAGTTTATATACAGGCAGGAGGAGTGGTACTGTGCAGTGTATATACAGGCAGGAGGAGTGGTACTGTGCAGTGTATATATACAGGACAGGAGGGGTGGTACTGTGCAGTGTATATATACAGGACAGGAGGAGTGGTACTGTGCAGTGTATATATATACAGGACAGGAGGAGTGGTACTGTGCAGTGTATATATACAGGACAGGAGGGGTGGTACTGTGCAGTGTATATATACAGGACAGGAGGAGTGGTACTGTGCAGTGTATATATACAGGACAGGAGGAGTGGTACTGTGCAGTGTATATATACAGGACAGGAGGAGTGGTACTGTGCAGTGTACATATACAGGACAGGAGGAGTGGTACTGTGCAGTGTACATATACAGGACAGGAGTGGTACTGTGCAGTGTATATATACAGGACAGGAGGAGTGGTACTGTGCAGTGTATATATACAGGACAGGAGGAGTGGTACTGTGCAGTGTATATATACAGGACAGAAGGAGTGGTACTGTGCAGTGTATATATACAGGACAGGAGGAGTGGTACTGTGCAGTGTATATATACAGGACAGGAGGAGTGGTACTGTGCAGTGTATATATACAGGACAGGAGGAGTGGTACTGTGCAGTGTATATATACAGGACAGGAGGAGTGGTACTGTGCAGTGTATATATACAGGACAGGAGGAGTGGTACTGTGCAGTGTATATATACAGGACAGGAGGAGTGGTACTGTGCAGTGTATATATACAGGACAGGAGAAGTGGTACTGTGCAGTGTATATATACAGGACAGGAGGAGTGGTACTGTGCAGTGTATATATACAGGACAGGAGGAGTGGTACTGTGCAGTGTATATATACAGGACAGGAGGAGTGGTACTGTGCAGTGTATATATACAGGACCGGAGGAGTGGTACTGTGCAGTGTATATATACAGGACAGGAGGAGTGGTACTGTGCAGTGTATATATACAGGACAGGAGGAGTGGTACTGTGCAGTGTATATATACAGGACAGGAGGAGTGGTACTGTGCAGTGTATATATACAGGACAGGAGGAGTGGTACTGTGCAGTGTATATATACAGGACAGGAGGAGTGGTACTGTGCAGTGTATATATACAGGACAGGAGGAGTGGTACTGTGCAGTGTATATATACAGGACAGGAGGAGTGGTACTGTGCAGTGTATATATACAGGACAGGAGGAGTGGTACTGTGCAGTGTATATATACAGGACAGGAGGAGTGGTACTGTGCAGTGTATATATACAGGACAGGAGGAATGGTACTGTGCAGTGTACATATACAGGACAGGAGTGGTACTGTGCAGTGTATATATACAGGACAGGATTAGTGGTACTGTGCAGTGTATATATACAGGAGGAGTGGTACTGTGCAGTGTATATCTACAGGAATTTCTACATATCTGTTTTTTTTCAATTAAGATGCAGAGTGTACATTAATGAGAAATAAATGAACTTTTTTGAATTTACCAAATGGCTGCAATGAAACAAAGAGTGAAAAATTTAAAGGGGTCTGAATACTTTCTGTACCCACTTTATACATGAGGAGTGGTACCGTGCAGTGTATATACACAGGACAAGTGGTACTGAGCAGTGTATATAGACAGGAAGAGTGGTACTGTTTAGTGTATACTGTATAGACAGGACGAGTGGTACTCTGCAGTGTGTATATACATGAGGGGTGGTACTGTGCAGTGTATATATAAAAGACGAGTGGTATTGTGCAGTGTATATACACAGGACGAGCGGCACTGTTCAGTGTATATATACAGGACAGAAGTGGTACTGTGCAGTGTAAATATGCAGGACAGTAGGGTTGGTACTGTGCAGTGTATATATACAGGACAGGAGAAGTGGAATTGTGCAGTGTATATATACAGGAGGGGTGGTACTGTGCAGTGTATATATACAGGACAGGAGGAGTGGTACTGTGCAGTGTATATATGCAGGCCAGGAGGAGTGGTACTGTTCAGTGTATATATACAGGACAGGAGGAGTGGTACTGTGCAGTGTATATATACAGGACAGGAGGAGTGGTACTGTGCAGTGTATATATACAGGACAGGAGGAGTGGTACTGTGCAGTGTATATATACAGGACAGGAGGAGTGGTACTGTGCAGTGTATATATACAGGCAGGAGGAGTGGTACTGTGCAGTGTATATATACAGGACAGGAGGAGTAGTACTGTGCAGTGTATATATACAGGACAGGAGGAGTGGTACTGTGCAGTGTATATATACAGGACAGGAGGAGTGGTACTGTTCAGTGTATATATACAGGACAGGATTAGTGGTACTGTGCAGTGTATATACAGGCAGGAGTGGTACTGTTCAGTGTATATATACAGGCAGGAGGAGTGGTACTGTGCAGTGTATATATACAGGACAGGAGGAGTGGTACCGTGCAGTGTATATATACAGGACAGGAGGAGTGGTACTGTTCAGTGTATATATACAGGCAGGAGGAGTGGTACTGTGCAGTGTATATATACAGGACAGGAGGAGTGGTACTGTGCAGTGTATATATACAGGACAGGAGGAGTGGTACTGTGCAGTGCATATATACAGGACAGGAGGAGTGGTACTGTGCAGTATATATATACAGGACAGGAGGAGTGGTACTGTGCAGTGTATATATACAGGACCGGAGGAGTGGTACTGTGCAGTGTATATATACAGGACAGGAGGAGTGGTACTGTGCAGTGTATATATACAGGACAGGAGGAGTGGTACTGTGCAGTGTACTGTATATATACAGGACAGGAGGAGTGGTACTGTGCAGTGTATATATACAGGACAGGAGGAGTGGTACTGCACAGTGTATATATATACAGGACAGGAGGAGTGGTACTGTGCAGTGTATATATACAGGACAGGAGAAGTGGAATTGTGCAGTGTACATATACAGGACAGGAGAAGTGGTACTGTGCATTGTATATATACAGGACAGGAGGAGTGGTACTGTGCAGTGTATATATACAGGACAGGAGGAGTGGTACTGTGCAGTGTATATATACAGGACAGGAGAAGTGGAATTGTGCAGTGTATATATACAGGACAGGAGGAGTGGTACTGTGCAGTGTATATATACAGGACCGGAGGAGTGGTACTGTGCAGTATATATATACAGGACAGGAGGAGTGGTACTGTTCAGTGTATATATACAGGACAGGAGGAGTGGTACTGTGCAGTGTATATATACAGGACAGGAGGAATGGTACTGTGCAGTGTATATATACAGGACAGGAGGAGTGGTACTGTGCAGTGTATATATACAGGACAGGAGGAGTGGTACTGTTCAGTGTATATATACAGGCAGGAGGAGTGGTACTGTGCAGTGTATATATACAGGACAGGAGAAGTGGTACTGTGCAGTGTACATATATAGGAGGAGCGGTACTGTTCAGTGTATATATACAGGCAGGAGGAGTGGTACTGTGCTGTGTGTATATACAAGACATGAGGAATGGTACTGTACAGTGTATATATACAGGACGTGAGGAGTGGTACTGTGCAGTGTACTGTATATATACAGGACAGGAGCAGTGGTACTGTGGAGTGTATATATACAGGACAGGAGAAGTGGTACTGTGCAGTGTATATATACAGGACAGGAGGAGTGGTACTGTGCAGTGTATATATACAGGACAGGAGGAGTGGTACTGTGCAGTGTATATATACAGGACAGGAGGAGTGGTACTGTGCAGTGTATATATACAGGACAGGAGGAGTGGTACTGTGCAGTGTATATATACAGGACAGGAGGAGTGGTACTGTGCAGTGTATATATACAGGACAGGAGGAATGGTACTGTGCAGTGTACATATACAGGACAGGAGGAGTGGTACTGTGCAGTGTATATATACAGGACAGGAGGAGTGGTACTGTGCAGTGTATATATACAGGACAGGATTAGTGGTACTGTGCAGTGTATATATACAGGAGGAGTGGTACTGTGCAGTGTATATCTACAGGAATTTCTACATATCTGTTTTTTTTCAATTAAGATGCAGAGTGTACATTAATGAGAAATAAATGAACTTTTTTGAATTTACCAAATGGCTGCAATGAAACAAAGAGTGAAAAATTTAAAGGGGTCTGAATACTTTCTGTACCCACTTTATACATGAGGAGTGGTACCGTGCAGTGTATATAGACAGGAAGAGTGGTACTGTTTAGTGTATACTGTATAGACAGGACGAGTTGTACTCTGCAGTGTGTATATACATGAGGGGTGGTACTGTGCAGTGTATATATAAAAGACGAGTGGTATTGTGCAGTGTATATACACAGGACGAGCGGCACTGTTCAGTGTATATATACAGGACAGAAGTGGTACTGTGCAGTGTAAATATGCAGGACAGGAGAAGTGGAATTGTGCAGTGTATATATACAGGACAGGAGGAGTGGTACTGTGCAGTGTATATATGCAGGCCAGGAGGAGTGGTACTGTTCAGTGTATATATACAGGACAGGAGGAGTGGTACTGTGCAGTGTATATATACAGGACAGGAGGAGTGGTACTGTTCAGTGTATATATACAGGACAGGATTAGTGGTACTGTGCAGTGTATATACAGGCAGGAGGAGTGGTACTGTTCAGTGTATATATACAGGCAGGAGGAGTGGTACTGTGCAGTGTATATATACAGGACAGGAGGAGTGGTACTGTGCAGTGTATATATACAGGACAGGAGGAGTGGTACTGTTCAGTGTATATATACAGGACAGGAGGAGTGGTACTGTGCAGTGTATATATACAGGACAGGAGGAGTGGTACTGTGCAGTGTATATATACAGGACAGGAGGAGTGGTACTGTTCAGTGTATATATACAGGACAGGAGGAGTGGTACTGTTCAGTGTATATATACTCAGGACAGGAGGAGTGGTACTGTGCAGTGTATATATACAGGACAGGAGGAGTGGTACTGTTCAGTGTATATATACAGGACAGGAGGAGTGGTACTGTTCAGTGTATATATACAGGCAGGAGGGGTGGTACTGTGCAGTATATATATACAGGACAGGATTAGTGGTACTGTGCAGTGTATATATACAGGACAGGAGGAGTGGTACTGTGCAGTATATATATATACAGGACAGGAGGAGTGGTACTGTGCAGTGTATATATACAGGACAGGAGGAGTGGTACTGTGCAGTGTATATATACAGGACAGGAGGAGTGGTACTGTTCAGTGTATATATACAGGCAGGAGGGGTGGTACTGTGCAGTATATATATACAGGACAGGATTAGTGGTACTGTGCAGTGTATATATACAGGACAGGAGGAGTGGTACTGTGCAGTGTATATATACAGGACAGGAGGAGTGGTACTGTGCAGTGTATATATACAGGACAGGAGTGGTACTGTGCAGTGTATATATACAGGACAGGAGGAGTGGTACTGTGCAGTGTATATATACAGGACAGGAGGAGTGGTACTGTGCAGTATATATATACAGGACAGGAGGAGTGGTACTGTGCAGTGTATATATACAGGACCGGAGGAGTGGTACTGTGCAGTGTATATATACAGGACAGGAGGAGTGGTACTGTGCAGTGTATATATACAGGACAGGAGGAGTGGTACTGTGCAGTGTATATATACAGGACAGGAGGAGTGGTACTGTGCAGTGTATATATACAGGACAGGAGGAGTGGTACTGTGCAGTGTATATATACATGACAGGAGGAGTGGTACTGTGCAGTGTATATATACAGGACAGGAGGAGTGGTACTGTGCAGTGTATATATACAGGACAGGAGGAGTGGTACTGTTCAGTGTATATATACAGGACCGGAGGAGTGGTACTGTGCAGTGTATATATACAGGACAGGAGGAGTGGTACTGTGCAGTGTATATATACAGGACAGGAGGAGTGGTACTGTGCAGTGTATATATACAGGACAGGAGGAGTGGTACTGTTCAGTGTATATATACAGGCAGGAGGAGTGGTACTGTGCAGTGTATATATACAGGACAGGAGAAGTGGTACTGTGCAGTGTACATATATAGGAGGAGCGGTACTGTTCAGTGTATATATACAGGCAGGAGGAGTGGTACTGTGCTGTGTGTATATACAGGACATGAGGAATGGTACTGTGCAGTGTACTGTATATATACAGGACAGGAGCAGTGGTACTGTGGAGTGTATATATACAGGACAGGAGTGGTACTGTGCAGTGTATATATACAGGACAGGAGAAGTTGTACTGTGCAGTGTATGTATACAGGACAGGAGGAGTGGTACTGTGCAGTGCATATATACAGGACAGGAGAAGTGGTACTGTGCAGTGTACATTTAGAGGACACGAGGAGTGTTACTGTGCAGTGTATATATACAAGACAGGAGGAATGGTACTGTGCAGTGTATATATACAGGACAGGAGGAGTGGTACTGTGCAATGTATATATACAGGACAGGAGGAGTGGTACTGTGCAGTGTATATATACAGGACAGGAGGAGTGGTACTGTGCAGTGTATATATACAGGACAGGAGGCGTGGTACTGTTCAGTGTATATATACAGGCAGGAGAAGTGGTACTGTGCAGTGTATATATACAGGACAAGGGGCGTGGTACTGTGCAGTGTACATATATAGGAGGAGCGGTACTGTTCAGTGTATATATACAGGCAGGAGGAGTGGTACTGTGCAGTGTATATATATATATGTATAGGCAGGAGGAGCGGTTCAATGCAGTGTATAGATACAGGACAGGAGGCGTGGTACTGTGCAGTGTACATACATAGGAGAAGTGGTACTGTCCAGTGTATACAGGACAGTTCTTTTTAGTGTCCATATCTATGGGCTGTCAAGTGCAGCTTGTTTGTGGCCCTTCTTTCTTTATGGGCTGTGGCGTAGCGCCTACTATGTGTGTTAGGGAACACTCGCTTGGCAGCGGATTAACGTAGTGAGGCACAGGTTTTTCACAAAACAGTCCGTACAGTTTATTTAACCCCTTAACCCCCGGAGCTTTTTTCGATTTTTCATTTTCGTTTTTCGCTCCCCTCCTTCCCAGAGCCATAACTTTTTTACTTTTCCGTCAATATGGCCATGTGAGGGCTTATTTTTTGCGGGACGAGTTGTACTTTTGAATGACATCATTGGTTTTAGCATGTCATGCATTTGAAAACGGGAAAAAAATTCCAAGTGCGGTGAAATTGCGAAAAAAAGTGCAATCCCACACTTGTTTTTTGCTTGGCTTTTTTGCTAGGTTCAATAAATACAAAAACTGACCTACTATTATGATTCTCCAGGTCATTACGAGTTCATAGACACCAAACATGTCTATGTTCTCTTTTATCTAAGTGGTGAAAAAAAATTCCAAAATTCCAAAGTTTGCTAAAAAAAAAAAAAAAAATGCGCAATTTTCTGAGACCAATAGCGTCTTCATTTTTCGTGACCTGGGATCGGGTGATGGCTTATTTTTTGCGTGCCGGGCTGTCGCTTTTAATGACACCACCTTTGTGCAGATACGTTCTTATGATCGCCCGTTATTGCATTTTAATGCAATGTCGCGGCGACCAAAAAAACGTAATTCTGGCGGTTTTAATTTTTTTCTCATTACGCCGTGTAGCGATTGGGTTAATGCTTTTTTTTATTGATAGATCTGGTGATTCTGCACGCGGCGATACCTAATATATGTATATGGGATTTTTTTTAATAGTTTTATTTTGATTGGGGCGAAAGGGGGGTGATTTGAACTTTTAGGTTTTTTTTATTTTTTTTATTTTTAAACATTGTTTTTTTTTAATTTTGGCATGCTTCAATAGCCTCCATGGAGGCTAGAAGCATGCACAACCCAATCGGCTCTGCTACATATGGACGATGAGCAGATCGCCCATATGTAGCAGATTTACTGCTGTGCTGTGCTGAAAGTCATCTGCCTAGAACAACCATAGAGATCTCTACGAGACCTCTGGTTGTCCAGGCGACGTGACGCCGACCCCCGATCACGTGACGTGGGTCGGCAATGAGGCCATTTCCGACCCGACGGCCGGAAACGCTAGTTAAATGCCCGCTGTCAGCGCTGTTCATAACAGCTGACATGTCGCGGCTTTGAGGTGGGCTCACCACCGGAGCCCACCTCAAAGCAGGGGAATCCGACTGCTGACGTACTATACGGTCAGCAGTCGGAAAGGGGTTAAGCGACATAAACTGTGCCGCAAGCCAGGTTGCACATTACCGGCTTACACATAGTCCATTACTTTATCACATAAGCTTTACCTAGCATGTACTAGTCATGCCTGACTTTCTCCAGTCACCGGTTGACCGCACAGTTCAATGACTGACCTTTGCCAGCACACACAGTTCTTTGCCCATGCCCAGGGTTACCTCTCAGGAACTCCTGCTCCACAGACTGACCTCCTATCAGTCCTGGTTCCTCAACAGGACAGTGTCTTATTCAGTGTGGGGCCGTCCCAGGCTCTGCACAGACGTGGCCTGTTTGGGTGCTATTCAGGACATTCGTCCAACACCCAGGCAACCAGGTCCAAGGTCTCACCACGTGCTCCAGGAATCCGATCCTACTCCCAGGATCTTCCAACACAGACCTTCCAGGACCTTGCACCCTGAACCACTCAGGTACACACACTCTCTGGCCATGTGACCAGACCTCAGTCACATTATATGGTTGCAACCACCCCCATGGATGGGTGGTGCATGTGTGGTTAGTCAATTCCTGCCCAGGTCTCTGACTAACCCTATAAGCCCCCCTTATAAGTAATACACAACAAACACTTGTGGAACCAGAAGTCCCAGCATAACCATATCATTTTGGGCTTACAGCGCAGAGAACCTCTGCGACACATACCGGCCAGTCCCTAATACACCAACCATAATTAAGTCTCCAAGCGCATCCTGAAGCACACACACAGCGCCCCCTAGCTGTAACAGAGGTTACTGCATCACAGGGCACATAACTGAAGTGCTCAACATCTGAGGTTTTAAGGATTTCTTTCCTCTCGGTGACTAATAACATCAGGGAGGACTTCAAACATTCTAGCTTTCTGCTTCCTTGATCTCTTTCAGCAGATCAGAAGACATTGGAGGTCCTTTGTTTTTGGATTCTTCAACCCGTGAATTCTTAAATTCTAGAGAAGAGTTGGACTGAAAGAGCTCATATCTTTGCCAGGAATGGTACTAGAAGAACTAGGAGTTTCCTTGTGTTGCTTAAAAGCCACATTTTCCTCTAATCCATATATTGGATTTCTGCGCATAATCTGTGGGGAGTTGGTCAGAGAATTGTCCTTGGAACTGTCACTTTTTGGTTCAGGCTCTTCATTGTTACCATGATTTCCATTAATACAAAGATTGGAACAAGTGATTAGATTGTTCTTTGACTTCCTTCCGGTGAAGAAAGAAAGCCCATGCTTTTTTGTTTCCTGATGTGATCTGTTTCCACTGCTTGATGTCTGCAATTGCCGCTCTTTTATACGTCATAGTTTGAAAACTGATTCTCAGACACTGGAGATCCTAAAGCTTGGTTAAAGTCAGATGAAAAATCACCAGGTTTAAAAATGGTTCTTTGAGACAGAGATGGAGATGAAGGAAGTGTGGGAAACATAGACATGGATTGAGACATTGAATTTTTCTTCATGCCTGGTTTGGAAAATAAGTTTTTCAGCTTTGATTTCTTCTTCTTCTCTTCATTAGGCATTTCATAATCACTGTCACCACCAATATTGATTGATGCTTGGAACAATGGCTGAAGCCGTATCTGGCATTCCATATGAACACTTTCCTTTAGTTTTCTCCTTGAGTTTCCCAAACGTTGAGCGAGATTTTTCTTTCATGTACAGGTCAAACATGTTTGCAGTCATGTTGTTCTTTTTAAACTCTACTTCCACTTCAATCTGTCCTCGCTCGTTTTCCTTCTTTCCAGGCTTTGATTTCAGGGGCTATTATTGGACTTTCCTATGGTTCATGGTCGGCCAGTGCAGTAGTCGTGGCTGAGCTTATGCTTTGTGGGTCCTGACCTCCCTTTACATAAAAATCACATTTCACTTTCAGCTTACTTGCCTCTCCATTCTCTATGCCGTCAAGGTTCTTCCTTTGCTCTCTAAGGTCACCTTTGGCCGTTTGTGGAATAACAGAGACACAGTCCAGTTGTAACTCAAAACGCAAAACTTTACTCTCATATTTTCGCAGCACATCCAGGTTCAATACAGCATCTACAGCAGGTTCCACATTACATATCACTCCAGCTTTCCCTTCACTTCTCTCCCTGTCACACAGCTCGAGGTCGGGTCGTACTGTCTTGTACGCTTTCTCGCTGTCCTCCCTGTCCAGACTCACTACAACAAGGGGTTCCCTTAGCCGTTTCGCCCCGGATCTCAGAGCATCAGCCCATGCTATGACCTGCCACATGGTGGGCGACCCGTCCGCCTGTCCTGCCATGTCACACTTGTAGCTCCTGCATCTGTGACTGAGGTGCCCACTTGCTCTGGATGTCTGGGCTTTTGCTTGAACACAACGTTACGGGGTATCTAAGTTGCCCGGGCTATTAGTCCACCCGAGCTCTATAAGCGTCCTTGCCCTTCTGCTCATAATCAGGAAGCTCCCTTCCCCTAACTACAATGACCCCTCTTATATTAACTATTTACACTAATACACAACCGTGCTAAACTAGGTCCACTAAAATGCCCCATCTAGTAATCTGAGAGCTCCATAATGTAGAAGCATAGACCTTAACTACAGTGATATATCACTTAATGAGCTGAGTTTTTCTGTTTCAATAATCAGTGATTCATCAGCATAAGATTATGACTACAGGACAACTTCCCTAGTACCTCCTGGTTCAGCCATGCCCCCAGCACGGATCAGAAGCATTTTGTCAATGTACCATGTACACAGAAAGCTGTGGTGTGGATGAGTTTACACACACTTCAACATCTGAGCTTTGCTGGAACTGCAACAGAGAAAACTTGGACTATAATAACTGCTGCACCCAGTAAACTAAGTAATACATAACTGGGATTGGGGTCTCTGCTCCTACATCATGTTGCTGTCAATTTATATAGCAAAAACCTGCTGACTACAAAGATTGTATAGCAGCAGCTATATTATGTTTTGTTTATTATTCTATAGGACAGTTAATTAATTCAGTATATAATCAGGCATCTATTAGGACTAAGGACTGATGACAGACTAAATAAATTGTAATAAAAAGCTTTTATAACTTTACAAAATGTCATGTGTAAAATGCAATACAGTTTTTCTAATCTAGATATGTCATAATTGCCTTGGAGGAGGACTGGCACATGACTTATTAATTTCAAAGTGGCATTCATTAAGGGTGGAGGAAAGGCGATTACAGCAGCTAAATAGGAAAGGGTTCTTTACAGTTAGAGGAAGCAGTTTGTGGAATGCCCTACCACAGGAGGTAGTAATGACAGACACTATAACAGCTTTTAATAAAGGGTTGGATGCCTTTCTTTCAACAAATGGCATTATGGCTTATAAATAATTCAGTGATAGAGAATGTACAATTGGTGGAGAAAGGTTGAATTTAATAGAGCTAAGTCTTTTTTCAACCTATATAACTTTGTAACTTACATTTTATTAATATTTGCATTATTTTCCACACACCTTTATCCTACTTTTTTGAATATTATTTTAAAACTTCTGCCATTGCATAAGCTTTTTTCCCCAAAAAACAAATTGCTTATAGTCTATGGCAGAAGTCCTCAACCTTGCTGACCTTGAGAGCCACATTCAACTATGAAAGAAGATACCAAGCCACATTCAGCTCTAAGAGAGGGTCATGAGCCTCATCCAGCTTCTGCTCCAAAGTGGCACCCCAGGAGTCCGGTTGCCACAGTGGCAATGCCTCCCTCACAGGGGGTGATGTCATGCTGGGAAGCAAGGAGAGTTTCCCTAGCCAGATAACACCAGCATACAATACCTTTTCTGACTCTAGACCAGAAGGGGGAGCTCAAAACCTGATTTCAGGAAAGCTTCCTTATTAGTTCTGGCCTGGAGGCGGGGTTAGTCAGTCTGTGAGAGTCTGTACAGGGGACAGGAGCTGTGAGGAGCTCGTCCCAAAAGCAGAGTGAAGAGAGAGGAAAGTG
Source organism: Dendrobates tinctorius (assembly GCF_039654945.1). Taxonomy (NCBI): domain Eukaryota; kingdom Metazoa; phylum Chordata; class Amphibia; order Anura; family Dendrobatidae; genus Dendrobates; species Dendrobates tinctorius. Next base: position 19,602,076 of record NW_027361858.1, on the reverse strand, counting down.
GAAGTTTAGGAAAGCCTGGGGATTGGAGCTGTGACCAAGCTCACCCCAGGGAAGAGCGCTTGACACCAAATGCCGGAGTCCGTAGCTGCACGGGTAGAACAGTCCCAGCAGCCAAATTCAGAGGGCAGGAGACTGCAGGCCTCCTGGCCCCATCACACACCTGAAGGCACAGTAGTATACCAGAGCAGGAGCCACCACGAAGGAGTGACACCTGTAAAAGGCTCAAGCTGTCTGCCATACAGGCAAGGACTAAAGAACAGTAAGGAGCAGAGGACTGAGCATAGCTTCAGGCAGAAAGGACCTCAGAGAACAGTGCAGTAAGGAGGCCTACAACACCATATGGCTTAGGGGATCCAAAATTGCTTCCAGGCTGCCCGGATCTTTATTACCATCTGTAATCATTGCCCTGGACTGCACCTCAAACCGTGAGTAAAAGTGTGAAGACTGCAACCTGCTGGGACCTCAGAGTTATTTACTGCACTACAACCATCTCTCTGCACTACAACCATCACCTCTATCTTTAACATCATAAGTGCCCTGGGAATTAGCTCTACCTGTGGAGATCTGTACCAACTCTCCTGCATCACCATCAGCCCCAGCGGTCTCTTTCACCAGCGCTGGCTATCCCTTGCTGAATACCACAGGTGGCATCATGAAATATATCTTATAAACTTTATTCCCCTTTTATAATAATTTTCATTGGATGCTCAGGGCCACGGACGGGGTCACTGCTGCCATGACATATCCCCTTAAGAACCGACCCGCTACCGAGTATCCCCACGGCCCTGGCGGGCGATCCTCCCACTCACAGTAGTGACACCCAAAGCCCACTATTACCAGTATAATGACAACCAAAGCTTTTCCATTGAAATCAGACCAAGGCAGTATGCCAAACTCCATGGTTTCCTAACTCACCCCAATTCACAGAAGTCACCATCTAGAGATCTACTCTTAATGGCTGTTTGCTACACCTGGTGCTAATGCACCAAGCTGGTGGACAGCTGTGAGCCACACATCACGGGTCTGCAACCACATGTGGCTCTCAAGCTACAGGTTGGGGACCCCTAGTCTATGGTATGTCATGACCATTTTTTAAAATAAGCATTATAAATATGCAAGAAATATGCAAGTGTTTGCAACCAAAATGTTTTCCAAATTACACCCAAAAAACTGAAGTGAATATGTGGAGAAGTTAAACCTACAGTGAGACACGGTGGTTGAATTGTCCTTATGTGGAGCTGCATGAGTGCTGCTGGTGTCCGGGAGCTACATTTTATTGCTGGTATCATAAATTCACAAACGTGTTGCTCTATATTGAAAGAGACTCTGCTACTATCAATCTGTACCCATGGTAGACAGGCACTTTTGCAACATAACACATATTCAAAATGGTCATCTAAGGCCATTTCTGAAGAAGAACATGGTGAAAGTGGTTCAGTGGCCAAATATGTCTCCTGATCTGAGCCCAACTGAACACTTATGGAAAGTTCTGAAGAGACAAATTGAGCATCACTCTCCATCCCGGATCCAGACACATAAAGAGGTTGTTCTTCAAGAATGGAAAAAGATAGAGGTTGAATTAAATATCCAACTCTACATCTGGAGGAAAGAAGGTTTCATCATAATCACAGACGTAGATTCTTCACTGTAAGAGCAGTGAGACTTTGGAACTCTCTGCCGTATGATGTAATGAGTGATTCACTACTATAATTTAAGAAGGGACTGGATGCCTTTCTTGAAAAGTCTAATGTTACAGTGTATATATACTAGATTCCTTGATAGGGCGTTGATCCAGGGAACTAGTCTGATTGCCGTTTGTGGAGTCGGGAAGGAATTTTTTTCCCCAATGTGGAGCTTAGTGTTTGCTACATTGGTTTTTTGCCTTCCTCTGGATCAACATGTTAGGCTATGGGTTGAACTAGATGGACGTAGAGTCTCCCTTCAACCTTAAATACTATGTTACTATGTAATTTGTTCATTCCATGTCTAAAAGACTTGACGATGTCCTTAAAAATCATGGAGGTCATGCAAAATACCAGATGTAGTGTTTTTGATGTGGGGTATAGTCATTGTTGCACAAACTAATTTTGTTAAAAGTGTAGATTTTAAAATAAAAGTTATAATATTAACCTTATTTGAATGTTACGGGTTAAAAAAAAGTCTATGAAAATCAGTCAAAATTATGGAAATTGTTCTCGTGTTCAGTGTAGCAGCGGCATGGCGCCAACTGTGGCCATGCCAAAGTTGCCTTACAGCCTCAGCCTATAGGTTAGCAAGTAAAGATTATTTTAATGTACAGTGGGGAAAATAAGTATTTGATATACTGCTGAATTTTTTCAAGTTTTCCCACCTACAAAGAATGGAGAGCTCTGTAATTTTTATCATAGGTACACTTCAGCTGCGAGAGATGGACAGAAAATCACATTGTATTATTTTTACATAATTTGCATTTTATTAATTTTTATATTATTTGCATTTTATTGCATGAAATAAGTATTTTATTACCTACCAAACTTCAATAATTCAGGCTCTCACAGACCTGTTAGGTTTTATTTAAAGGGAACCTGTCACCTCATTTTTCACATATACTGTAAGCTGTGGCCACCGCCATTAGGGGCTTAGCTACAGCATTCTGTAATGCTGTAGATAAGCCTCCGATGTAACCTGAAAGATAAGAAAAACAAGCTATATTATACTTACCCAGAGGCGTTCCGGGTCCGATGGGTGTCGCGGGTCCTAGTCCGGTGCCTCACATCTTCATGCTATGATGTCCTTTTACTTGCTTCCTCCTACTCTGCACACATTACCTGTATTAATTGAACTCGTTACCTGCATAAAAGACACACTCAATCACACCCCAATCTCTACACCATGGTCAAGAACAAAAAGCTGTCTAAAGACACCAGGGACAAAAAAAATTGTAGACCTGCACAAGGCTGGGATGGGCTACAGGACAATAGGCAAGCAGCTTGATGGAAACGGCAACAACTGTTTGCACAATTATTAGAAAATGGAAGCAACACAAAATGACTATCAATCTTCCTTGGTCTAGGGCTCCATGCAAAGTCTCGCCCAGTGTTGGACAGGGGTGCCAAGGGCCCGCCAGTAACATTGACTTTGAGGGTGGGGGGCACTTTTCACATGCATACAAACATTACATTACCCTCGTTCACAAACTTACCTATATCTTTATATAATAATGAACTGAGTAGTTTGGTTAATGAATGATAATTTGCTGCGTTTTTCTGTATAGAGAGTGAATGAAGTGAATTATCCCAAGTACTGCCCATACAGTGGAATTGGGGGCCCAGATACGCACAGGAGCCCACCGGGGGAATCCTCTGTTACCCTATGACCAGTCAGAGCCTGGGCTTGCCTCACGGGGTAAGGGTGATTCTGAGAAAGGTCAGGAATCAGCCCAGAACTACATGGGAGAACTTGATCAATAACCTAAAGAGAGCTGAGACCACAGTTTCATATATTATCATGAGTAACACACTACGCTGTCATGGATTAAAATCTTACAGGCCCAGCACATGTCCATGCCTGTTTGAAATAACCATCTGGATGATCCAGAGGAGGCTATAATCATGATTGGCAATAACCATCTGGATAATCCGGAGGAGGCATGGAAGAAGGTCATGTGGTCAGATGAGACCAAAATAGAACTTTTTGATATCAACTCCACTCTCCGTGTTTGGAGGAAGGAGAAAGATGAGTACAACCTTAAGAACACCGTCCCAACTGTGAAACATGGTGGGGGGGAAACATCATACTTTGGGGGTGCTTTTCTGCAAAGGGTACCTCACAACTTAACCATATTGAAGGGAGGTTGGATGGGGTCATGTGTCATGACATTTTGGCCAACAACCTTTGTCCTTCAGTAAGAGCAGTGAGATGGGTCGTGATTGGGTATTCCAGCATGATAATGTCCCGAAACACACAGCCCGAGCAACTAAGGAATGACTCCTTAAGAAGCATTTCAAGGTCCTGGAGTGAGATCCTGGGAGAACTTGATCAATAACCTAAAGAGAGCTGAGTTAGTGGATAGTCTTGGAGACGGGAGTGGGAGGTTCTGATTCTTGAGAATGCTAACCTCAGGTCGGAGGGTGCGGGTAGGGTATACTGAAACAAGGGAGGAGTGGTAGGGTGATGCTGAGCCATGGAGAGCTTTGTGGGTGAGGGTAATAAGTTTATACTGAATTCTGGAGTGGATGGGTAGCCAGTGTAATGACTGGCACAAGGTACAGGCATCGGTGTAACGATTGGTGAGGAATATGATCCTGGCTGCAGCATTCAAGAAAGATTGGAGGGGGGAGTGTTTGGTAAGAGGGAGACCGATTAGAAGAGAGTTACAATAGTCCAGACGAGAATGAATAAGAGAAACAGTAAGAGTTTTTGCAGAGTCAAAAGTAAGAAAAGGTCGAATTCTAGAAATGTTTTTGAGGTGCAGATAACAAGAGCGAGCCAGTGATCAGATGTGGGGGGCAAAGGAAAGCTCGGAGTCAAGTATGACCCCAAGATATGGGGCATGTTGCTGGGGAGTAATAGTGGAACCACACACGGAAATGGCAATGTCGGGTATAGGTACATTAGTAGAGGGAGGAAACACAAGGAGTTCAGTCTTTGACAGGTTCAGTTTCAGATAAAGTGAGGACATGATGTTAGACACAGCGTTTAGACAATCGCTGGTGTTTTCTAGAAAGGCAGGCATGATGTCAGGAAAGGAAGAGGAGAGGAATTAATTATGTAGAAATCATACAATGTGATTTTCTGGATTTTTTTTAAAGATTCTGTGTCTCACAGTTGAAGTGTACTTGAGATAAAAATTACAGACCTCTCCATTCTTTTTAGGTGGAAAACTTGCAAATTTGGAAGTATCAAATACTTATTTTCCCTACTGTATATACAGATAAAGATCCTTTGTGCAGCAAGATACTTTCTTATATTAATATGATCTATTCAGATGCTGCATATGAAGCTCTGCATTATTATAAAGATAAAAAGATATTCTGTTATTGTGCCCTCGCCACATTGTGTGTCTCATATAGGGTTGTACATGGAAGATGTAAGGAAAAGTTAGCGAGAGTTTTAATGACCCACTACAAGGTAGAATTAGTGGATCCTAGCTTCTAAATACCAAGAGACTATCCAGAAGAAAGGAGCCATTGTAATGCACCTGCTTTGTGTATGTCACGACAGTGGGAGAGTGTGAATAGGTGCGATGTGTGACTGCAGAATCAACGTTATATTCCTGGGTTATAAAATCAAAAATTACACATCTAAGGAAACCTAACATCACACTGTTAACACACAGTTTCCCACATTTCCTCTCTGCTGGCTGTTATGGAGTAATTTAGCTCCATAATTAAATCACAAATGATATCGCTAACTCTGTAGCAAACCTTTGTTGTTTCATTATTACTTTTAAAGCCGTAATAGCTGTAATTTTCTTCCGTAGCTTTCTTTCAGTCAGTCATGTTTTACGAGTATGCACACAGAAAATTGGGAAAATGACTTCAGCAGAATCTTTCTCACAAAAAAAGCATTAGGCATGTCAACAATAAAATTACGCTGTTATAAAGCAACGGACAAAATAATGGGAAACTGGACATCATACTGGCATTGACTGATACAAATGTCTACCTTAAAAAAGCTTCAATTTTTTGTGTTGTAATGCCTGACCTATGCATGGTGATATACTGGACCTTTCTTCAGGAACAATGGCCTTCAATCACTTGAGAGATGATGTGGGTGGAAGTCTACTTTGTATTGTGGGCTAAAGATTCACAATAAAGCATTTTAGCTATGGTGATTGGGGAAGTCATTTAATTACAGATTTAAGAGAAAGTGGAAAATTCCAACAAAAATTCTATGGAGGCATCATCAGACGATAATGGGGTTTACTATTCAGCCAACACTCAATTTAGGTAACAGTGGTTGGAAGAAGGCTTGTTCATACTTTTTCTAGTGTCTTGTTTGAAAAAAAAATGATCATAAAAGATCAACATATGGATCTTGGATTTGGTTCATACTGGAGATTTGCATCCATGATGCTGTGACTAGTCCACTGATCATTGAAAACAAATGGCAAAAAAAGAGACTATTATTGAAATCCATCATTATTCTTTTGAGTATCCTAATGTTTTCCTGCTCCAGGACTGACAAGCTATTTCCAGTTGATGTCCTGGTATGTGGTTTTGGTTGTAATTTCTATTGCACCGATTTCAGTAACTTCCAAACAGGAGGAGTTGCTCTGCGGAGATTGCAACTCCCACGTTACATCTTACCATTCTAGACTTAGGTTTTGGGTGTGCAGCATGTGATGACACTATATTCAATAGTGCACTGACGAGGGGCAGTACCCGGAAACACAGAGTCTGCAAATTGAGATTATGGTTTGGCTTTTATCCTAAGTTGGGATAAAAGCCAAGGCTCGTTAGAGAGTCGATATTGACTTTTAGGATTGCTACTTCCAATAGGTGGCGCTAGAGTTCTAGTCATCTTCCTCTCTGAAGAGACAATTTGCATACCCAGATTAAACGAACGCATTTCTCAGATGCGTGCTCCCATTCCTCAGGGATGATGTTTGCTTTGGGTTAATCGCTTTATATGTGTTATATCCACAGGTATGCTGCTATTTACAAAATTATCTGGTGTACCAGTATCAACGTTTTTTGCAACTTAACTTCTAAAATGAAACTTAATTAAATGATTTTCAACTACGTAATAGAACCATTTCAGTTTTAACAAGCTGTATATTTTTTTAGACACACACATGTGGGCATTAAATTGCATAACAAATGGGATCTCAAATTGGTCTATATTCATACCTCCAGATTTAAATGTTAGTTTAAGTAATGCTTCCCTCAATATAATATATCTTTTTACCCCCATTTTAGTTTCTTCAATTAACCCTTTCACCCAGAGCCTGTTTTTACCTTCATGACCAGGCCAAATTTCACAATTCTGACCAGTCACTTTATGAGGTAGTAATTTTGGAATTTTCAAACATTTAATTTTTATTCCCTTAAATCAGAGTGTCATGTCACACAAAATAGTGAATACATAACATTCCCCACATGTCTAATTTACATTTTCACAATTTTTGAAAAATATATTTTTTTTTGTTAGGAAGTTATAAGGGTTAAAATTTCACTATCAATTTCTCATTTTTCCAACAAAATTTACAAAACCATTTCTTTTAGGGACCACATTACATTTGAAATGACTTTGAGGGGCCTATATAACAGAAAATACCAAAAAGTGAGACCACTCTAAAAACTGCTCAAGGTGCTCAAAACCACATTCAATAAGTTTATTAACTCTTCAGGTTCTTCATACAGGAAAGATGTATATCTTTGTACCGTGTTAGCCAGTAGATAATAGATAGTAGGTTCTTCATAGAAATTTTTGCAATGTGGAAGGAAAAAATGAACATTTAACTTTTTTTCACAAAACTTTTACTTTAGACCCAAATTTGTCATTTTCCACAAGGGTAACAGAAGAAAATAGACCCCAAAATTTGTTGTGCAATTTCTCCTAAGCACGCAGACATCCCATATGTGGGAGAAAACCACTGTTTGGGTGCAAGGTAGGGCTCAGAAGGGAAAGAGCGCCATTTGACATTTTGAATGTAATATTTGCTGGAATCATTAGTGGATGCCATGTCGCGTTTGGAGAGCCTCTGATGTGCCTAAACAGTGGAAACCAACCAGAAATGGTACCATTCTGGAAACTAGACCCCTCAAGGAACTTATTTAGATGTGTGGCGAGCACCTTCAACCCCCCAAGTGCTTCATCGAAGTTTATAACTTTGAGCCGTGAAAATAAAAGAAGCACATATTTCCCACAAAATTGTTTTTCAGTCCCAAATTTTGCATTTTCACAAGAGTAAAATGATAAATTGGACCATAAAATTTGTTGAGCAATTTCTTCTGAGCATGCAGATAATCCATATGTGAGGGAAAACTATTGTTTGGAAGCACGACGGGTTAGAAAGGAAGGAGTGATGTTACGTTTTTGGAACGCTGACTTTGATGGAATGGTCTGCGGGTGTCATGTCGCATTTGGAAAGCCCATGATGTGCCTAAACAAGGAGAAACCCCCATAAGTGACACCATTTTGGAAACTAGACCCCTAAAGGATTTATTTAGATGAGTAGTGAGCCCAGATGCTTTACAGAATTTTACGTAAATTTGTAAAACTGAAAAAACAAATATTTTTCCAGCACAAATATTATTTTAGTCCCAATTTTTTTTTTCATTTTTACAAGGATAGCAGGAAAAATTGGACCCCAAAATATGTCTTCAAAAACTGCTTTTGAGACACAGGGCAAAGCTCAGAAGGGAAGAATCACCATATTGGAGTTTAGATTTTGCTGGACAAGTTTGAGGGTGCCATGTCACATTGACACAGCCCTTGAGGTGCCAGAACAGCATAACTCCCCCATAAGGCTAGTTTCACACTAGCGTTTAAACGACGCGCGCACGGCGCCGCTAAGCCACGCCCCCTGCCGGCTCCCTGCCCGCCCCTTCCTGTTATCGCCTCCTCCGAGCGCAGAGGGCTGCATGCGTTATGCGCACCCTATCTTTAGCATAGGGTGCGCAGGCCGTGCGCAACTATGAATATAGCGTGCGCTGCGCAATTTTGAATGTGCGCCGTGCGCGCCAAAATGCAACATGCTGCGTTTGGCGCGCTCGGCGCACCTCCAAAACTGTGCAGCGCACGCTATATTCATAGTTGCGCACGGCCTGCGCACCCTATGCTAAAGATAGGGTGCGCATAACGCATGCAGCCCTCTGCGCTTGGAGGAGGCGATAACAGGAAGGGGCGGGCAGGGAGCCGGCAGGGGGCATGGCTTAGCGGCGCCGTGCGCGCGTCGTTTAAACCCTAGTGTGAAACTAGCCTAAGAGGTACAATTTTACAAACTACACCTCTCAATTAATTCATCTAAGGGTGCAGTGATTATATTGACACCACATGTGTGTCACAGAATTTTATACCACTGGGCAGTGAGGAAAAAAAATAATTAAATTTTTACCACTAAAATTTTGCTTCAACCCCAGACTTTATATTTTCACACTGGGAAATGGGTAAAAATGGCACAATAACTTGTCCCACAATTTTTGTTAAATGTAAAAATACCCCATATGTGGCTGTATAGTTATGCTTAGCGAGACTCGGGAGGGACGGAGTGCAATTTGACTTTCGGAGCGCATATTTTCCTATAATAATATGCAAACTCCATATCCAGAGCCCCCAAGTGCTAGAATAGCAGAATCCCTCTTAAGTTATCCCATTCTGGAAAATATACTCCTTTGGGATTTTTTCTACAAGTATATTGACGAATTTGACTCCATAGGTCTTTTCCAGAAACAAGCAGCAGTGGCGAGTGAAAATTGTAAACTGCTGCTGTAGTGACCAGTATGTTGTAATGACCAGTACTGTTGTGCCCAGCACATGCTTCTAGAGACATGCACCCATAAATTAGGCAGGCTCTCATCGCTACAGAAATGATACACATATGGACGCTAACTGCGGATTTGGCACACTGGAGCTCAGAAGGGAGGGGCAATTTGGATTTGGGAGCGCAGAATTTGCTGAATTTGTTTTGGGGGGCAAGGAGCCATAGCGCTTTCCCAGAGCCTTTGTGCTACCCGTAACATGGAAGCTCCCTATGTTTCTGTTAACAGATGACAGACCTGAGTGGGGACTTGCTTTTTTTGTGGATTGATTTGAAGCTTTTGTTAGGAACATTTTACATAACATTTGGGATCACATTTATCCGGCGCTCTACTCTGAGCACTAATATGGGTTTTCATCTAAATCTCCGAGTGACGTGATTCAGATAAAACCCCTGAGGGATCCATTCACCATAATAATAAAGCAGAGTTACTCTGTCTGGCCGCTGTTCAGTGGTGTCCTTTTTTTTCAGAGATGCACAAAACTGTGGTCTTTAGGCATGCACTTTTATGCATGCCTAAAGAAATTGAAACTGCCAGATCATAGGCTAGACAGCATCCACAGTGCCTCCATCTGCCTCATTATAGGGAATTTTCCATTGAAGGTTACGTCTGAATCACGCATTTCAGAGATTTACACGGAAACCTCAGTGTAAGTGTTCAGCGAAGAATGCAGGATAAATGTGAGCCTAGGATGTGATCTTTGGGAGGCAGAATGAAAAAAAATCAACAGTAGGTGAAGAATTGGTTTTATTTTTTACTCTGTTCCTCGTGCGGTATAGGTGATTAGACGACTTTATTCTTTGGGTCGGTATGATTACAGAGATACTAGATTTATATTGGGTTTTTAGGTTTGGCTGCTGTCACTAAAAGATGCTTTTGTTTTGCAAAAACTAGTTTTTGCATCACCATATTTTGAGAACTATAATTTTTTCATATTTTGGCAGATAGAGACAAGTGAGGGATTGTTTTTTTGGGGCCGAGTTGCCGTTTTTATTGGTACCATTTTTGGACACATCACATATTTTGATCACTTTCTATTCCGATGTTTGGGAGGTAGAAAGAATAAACACCAACAACTCAGGAGTTGTTTTCTGGTGTTTTTTTATGCTGTTCTGCATGTGGCAAAATTGATAAGGCGGGTTTATTCTTCAGATCAGTACGATTACAGCAATATCATATTTATATTTTTTTATGTTTTTGCACTTTTACACAATAAAAACTATTTTATGGAAAAAATATTTACTTTTTCATCGCTTTATTCTGAGAGCTATAACTTTCATTTTTTCACTGATAGAGATTTGTTTATTTTTTGCGGGAGAAGATGATTTTTTTTTCAGACATACCATATTTATTTACATTTGTCTTTTTGATTGCATTTTATTCCACTTTTTGTTGAGCGGTATGATGATAAAGCATCAGGGTTTTTTTTATTTTTATTTACGGTGTCTGAAGGGGTTAAATAGTAGGATAGTTTTATACGTCGGGTTGTTCCGGACGCGGCAATACCAAATATGTGTACTTTTTGTTTTAATAAAAATTATTTATTCATGAGTACAATATATTTTTATTTTTTTTAGTATTTTGTTTTTGTTTTTTGGATTTTTACATTTTTTTTCCCACTTTATTTCCAGTTCATTCTCCCATGCTGCAGAGTTCAGCGTGGGTCGGGCCGGCAGGGAGGGCAGACTCCGTAACGTCAGCGTTTGTCTCTGGAGCAAGCGCTGGCATCATCTCACTCATTCTTCAGTGGTTTACAGCCGGGCCGTCGCATTAGCACCTCTCCCGGTTGTAAACTGTATATCGCCCCAGATATAGATAGTAATGGATAGGTGTCTTATTGACACCTCTCCATTATTAAGCCAGGCTTAATGTCACCTTACAATACAAAGGAGACATTAACCCCTTATTACCCCATATGCCACCTCTACAGGGCAATGGGAAGAGAGAGGTCGGAGAGAGGCGCCTTTTCTGGGGTGGCTGGGGAAGATTTTTTTTAGCCGGGGAGGGTCAATAACCATGGTCCCTCTCTAGGCTATAAATATCTGTCCTCAGTCACTGGCTTTCCCTCTCTGGCGCAGAAAATTGCACGGGAGCCCACGCCAGTTTTTTCCATGAAAATAATCTTTTATTAAATACATACGGGTCCCAAATTTTACACACACATACTGCTAACAGTGTTAGTCACTTCTATAAATCTAACTGTTCTGCATGGGTTTACATACAGTGTATGTTTCCTATCCTGTCGGGTTCTGCATTGATTTAACAGAAGCCGACAAATGAAATAATGGCTATTCTTCTATCTTTCTGTGTAATATATATATATATATATATATATATATATATATACATACACAGTCATATGTTAAAGTTTGGGCACCCCTATTAATGTTAACCTTTTTTCTTTATAACAATTTTGTTTTTTGCAACAGCTATTTCAGTTTCATATATCTAATAACTGATGGACTCAGTTATATTTCTGGATTCAAATGAGGTTTATTGTACTAACAGAAAATGTGCAATCTGCATTTAAACAAGATTTGACCGATGCAAAAGTATGGGCACCCTTATCATTTTCTGATTTGAACACTCCTAACTACTTTTTACTGACTTCCTGAAGCACTAAATTGGTTTTGTAACCTCATTGAGCTTTGAACTTCATAGCCAGGTGTATCAAATCATGAGAAAAGGTATTTGAGGTGGCCACTTGCAAGTAGTTCTCCTATTTGATTCTCCTATGAAGAGTGGCATCATGGGCTCCTCAAAACAACTCTCAAATGATCTGAAAACAAAGATTATTCAACATAGCTTTTCAGGGGAAGGATACAAAAAGTTGTCTCTCAGAGATTTAACCTGTCAGTTTCCACTGTGAGGACCATAGTAAGGAAATGTAAGAACACCGGTACAGTTCTTGTTAAGCCCAGAAGTGGCAGGCCAAGAAAAATATCAGAAAGGCAGAGAAGAAGAATGGTGAGAACAGTCAAGGACAATCCACAGACCACCTCCAAAGACCTGCAGCATCATCTTGCTGCAGATGGTGTCACTGTGCATCGGTCAACAATACAGCGCACTTTGCACAAGGAGAAGCTGTGTGGGAGAGTGATGCGAAAGAAGCCGTTTCTGCAAGCACGCCACAAACAGAGTCGCCTGAGGTATGCAAAAGCACATTTGGACAAGCCAGTTACATTTTGGAAGAAGGTTCTGTGGACTGATGAAACAAAGATTGAGTTGTTTGGTCATACAAAAAGGCGTTATACATGGAGGCTAAAAAAAACAGCATTCCAAGAAAAACACTTTCTACCCACAGTAAAATTTGGTGGAGTTTCCATCATGCTTTGGGGCTGTGTGGACAATGCCGGCACCGGGAATCTTGTTAAAGTTGAGGGTCGCATGGATTCAACTCAATATCAACAGATTCTTGACAATAATGTGCAAGAATCAGTGACGAAGTTGAAGTTACGCAGGGGATGGATATTTCAGCAAGACAATGATCCAAAACACCGCTCCAAATCTACACAGGCATTCATGCAGAGGAACAATTACAATGTTCTGGAATGGCCATCCCAGTCCCCAGACCTGAATATCATTGAACATCTGTGGGATGATTTGAAGCGGGCTGTCCATGCTCGGCGACAATCAAACTTAACTGAACTGGAATTGTTTTGTAAACAGGAATGGTCACAAATACCTTCATCCAGGATCCAGGAACTCATTAATAGCTACAGGAAGCGACTAGAGGCTGTTATTTTTGCAAAAGGAGGATCTACGAAATTTAATGTCACTTTTATGTTGAGGTGCCCATACGTTTGCACCGGTCAAATTTTGTTTAAATGCAGATTGCACATTTTCTGTTAGTACATTAAACCTCATTTGAATCCAGAAATATAACTGAGTCCATCAGTTATTAGATATATGAAACTGAAATAGCTGTTGCAAAAACCAAAATTGTTATAAAGAAAAAAGGTTAACATTAATAGGGGTGCCCAAACTTTAACATATGACTGTATATATTTACATACATATACACACACACATATACATACATACGCGCACGCATACACACACACCTATTCTATGTGTATATATGTATTCTATATATTCTTTTGTAACCTGTCAGTGTGATTGTACTGATCTTACTGTATAGCCGCATATGAATTTGCCGGCTATTCAAAGAACATCGATGCATAAAAATAGCACAGAACTCGCATGGTACGATTGTAGTGCGAGTACTATGCAATTTTTTTTTATTGCACCGATTGAGTTCTATTGTGGGTTTTCTGATGACAATCGCAGCATGCTGCGATTTTTTTCCAGCCCGATCTTGATCCAATCTGAGCTGGAAAAAAAAATGCAGATCATCATCATAGATTAACATTGGTCCAAATTCAATCTGATTATTTATCGGATTGAATTAGTCCGATTTCATCGCAAGTGAGCATGAGCCCTAATCGTGAAATTATGGCATTTTTTTGCAAACTATCCCTAGCTCAGTGAGATTGGATGGAGAATATCTGTGAACAGCAATTTTTGTGTCTAACAACAGATTCTCAATGGGATTTAAGTCTGGACTTGGCCATTCAAACACATGAATATGCTTTGCTCTAAACCGTTCCATTGTAGTTCTGGAAGTATGTTTAGGGTGGTCATGCTGGAAGGTGAAATTATGCTACAATCTCAAGTTTTTTGCAACAGCCTTTCCTCCAGGACTGCCCTGCATTTACCTCCATCCATCTTTCAATCAACTCTGACCGGCTTCCCTGTCCCTACTGAAGAAAAGCATCCCCGCAGCATCAAGTTGCCCCTACCATGTCTGATGATGGGGATGGTGTTTTCAGGGTAATGTGCAGTGTTTGTCTTCCGCCACGCATAGCGCTTTGCATTTAGCCAAAAAAAGTTCTACTTTTGTCTCATCTGACCAGAGCACCTTCTTCCACTTGCTAGCTGTGTCTCATACACAGCTTTTTGCAAACTGCAAATTGGAAAATAGGGTTTGCTTTCAAAAATGGCTTTCTTCTTGACACTCTTCCATAAAGGCCAGATTTGTGGAGTATACGACTAAGGGCTCATGCCCACAACCATAAAAATTGGACAAGTGCTAGGGGGGCCATGCACATGTGCATTTTTCGCAGGTTGCATGAGTTGCATCCGCATGGGATCACACTCGGCCATTTATGCCTATGGGTCTCTGGAAAAAAAAAATCAGACCTGACGGATGGCAGAATGAAAAAGCACAATCGGACAGTTTTTCACGGATGACAGAAAAACTGTTGTATGACACTAGCCTAATAGCCTGTGAACAAATTTTACCACCTCCCCCAGTTATAGATCTCTGCAGGTACTCCAGAGTGACCATGGGCCTCTTGGCTGCTTCTCTAATTAGTGATCTCATTGCTTGAGATATCAGTTTAGGTCAGTGTTTCCCAAACTCCAGTCCTCGCGGACCCCAACATGTCATGTTTTCAGGATTTCCTTAGTATGTCACAGGTGATGGACGTATCATCAAGGCATCAGGAATTTTCTCACATGTGTAACACTATGGAAATCCTGAAAACATGACCTGTTGGGAACCACTGGTGTAGGTGGACAGCCATGTCTTAGTAGGTTTGCAGTTGTGCAGTGCTATTTCCATTTTTGGATGATGGCTTGAACAGTGCTCCATTAGATGTTCAGATCTTGGTTTTTTTTTTGTTTTTGTTTTTTTATATAACCTAACCCTACTTAAAAACATGATCTGTTGGGGGGGCCCATGAGAACTGGAGTTTGGGAAACACTGCTGTAAATGAATGTGAAATTGCAGACTGCATGTCACGCCGTTCTGTCTGTATCTGCTTGTCGGCGTGACAATGCATGTGTTTGCTTTAACCCCCTACTCCTTTCCCCCTAATTGAGCTGGGATACTGGTGGCTGTTACCTGTATGGAGCCTGCTTAGCTCCCTGCTCTGCTGCGTAGCTGCACATGTGTTGTTAGGTCTTTGCTCTGCTGCTTGACCATCTGCATTTGCGGTCCCTGGTTGCCGCTGTGGAAGATGTCCACGGGTTGCGAGGTCATTTGCAGCTGGTGCATGGCTTTCCACGTGTGTCTAGGCTTGCAGACAATGCCAGGAGCTCTAAGCTGCAGTTCCGGCACTGATTGTGCTGCAATGGTTACTGTGTGTGCTTAGTGTGTGCGCGGCCACACCTCCCCTGCTTTTATCAGGGTTACTGTGTGTACTTGATATGCTGTCCCCAGCCAATTGCTGAGGGGCAGCTCCTTTATAAACTTACCCTGCCCTAAGGGCGGGGCCAGAGCTACTCACAACGCTCCTGGACTTTGCTATGTGTGTCTCGTGTCTGTGGACCTCGTCTGTCTCTGTTATGGTACCAAATTCCCTGCCTTGATTTCTGCTTTGTCCTGTTCCCTCGCCCTGCCCCGGAGGCGGTATATCCGGGCCTGAATCCCTGATCCTGTACCTGTCCTGTACCTGACCCCGTCTAAATTCGCCCTGGCCTGGAGGCGGTGTATGCAGGCTTGAATCCTTGATCCTGTACCTATCCCGTACCTGACTATGTCTGAACTGTCTGCTGTGTTATTTTCCTGGAATCCCTCTGTTTTTGGAGCCCCGCACCCAGTGACTCTGAGACTCTTGTAACCGGTGCTCCTGCTGAGCATCTACTATGCTGTGCTCTGACTACCATGCGGTGCTAGCTCTATGCAGGCCCAGCAATCCTGCAGCGTTAGCACCATCACGCTTGAGTTCCTTCCTAGGTCCGATGCCCGGAGCCTGTTGACCGCAGTCTGGAACCTGATGTCCGCTGCGTGGAGCCTGGAGTAGGATGACTGCAGTGGTGCCTGTAGGTCATGTTGGATGTCCGGAACCAAACGACTCCCGTCTGATGTCTGCCGGTGACTCTGATGTCCTGTGGGTGACCCTGATGTCCTGATGACCTCGTGTACCCTGATGTCCTGATGACCTCGTGTGTCCTGATGTCCTGCCTGTGTCCCGATGTCCCGCTTATGTGTGCCTCGGTGATCCGATGGTGCCTTGGGGTCCACTGGGTGGTACCCTTCTGGGAGGTGTGGAATCGGGAGCCTGGTTTAGCCCTGTTTTGTCTATGTACTGTGACTTTAAGTAAACTTTACTTTATTTAGTGTTATCTAGTCCTACGTGTCTTCTTTGTCCACATGCTCAGCTGCCACATAATCCCGGTCGCTGCCCTTCCCTAGTTCGGGTAGGCCCGGGTCCCCCTCTGTGGTATAGAGGGTCCATATTGCGTCCCTGGGAGACGCCCGCCCCTCGCCATCGGCATGGAGGCGCTGGCTGGGCCGCGTCTGCGGCTGCAGCCGTGACACTGCATACCTGAATACCAGAAACACTGCAGTAAAGTGGAGTTAAACTCACCGCAGTACAACTTCTGCTTGAAACTTACAGCATCAGTGCAATAGAAATTACAACTGGAACCAAGTACCAGTACATCAATTGGAAATAATTTAACAACTCATCAATTCAGAAACAAAATTGCATAATCTATGTCAGCTCATTTAAGTTTTATGTCATGTTATATTATCTGTATAGACTTTTCTTGTGATATTGCTAGCTGATATTTACATCTAGTATTAGATCGAGAGGATTGTACTATATATTGATCTACCTTTTTTGGTTTATACCTGATGACTAAGCACAAACTGAGTTAATGGTTTTATGGGTGAATTACTTTTTGTCACTATTGGAGTGTGACTTACTAATTTGCAGCTATTGTGACTTAATAAAGAAGTGTTATTTGTAGTTTTCCCCTTTTGTATTCCAATGTTTTGTCATCATGAATGCATACTATGTATGAGGATGGAAACCTCAACAGATGAGCAATTTAGAATATTCAGTTTACTACTTTTTTTCAGTTTGCTTTTTTTAGGCTTTGCCATTTTTTTTTTTATCATTGAATAAAATGGTGGTCAGTAGAACATTTGATAGATACCTACATCCATTTGCCATCAGTATTTATTAAGCTTAGATGAAAATATGTATGAATTTTTTCTACAAATTCTTGTGGATGCATAAAGGGAGACTGATAAACAATGTAGAACAAAGCTGGGCAAAGTGCGGCATGCAGGCCACATCCGGCCCTCTGGCTGTGCTAGTCCCGTCTGCAGGCAAAGACAGCCAAAGGGCTGAAAACAGTGGTCCACGGGCCAAACCATGTGATTACCTGCTTACCAATGTCACCGCTATCCACATCCTTAGGTTGTAGACAGCGGTGAGTACACTGTTAAAGGACGGAGCCTTCTGTCACCAATCAGCATGTGATAAAGTAGGCAAGATGAAATTACATCATCGTGTCACACACTGATTGGCAAGAGTGATTAGTGCACCGGAGACCAGAATAGAGAGCCGGGGGAACAGGAGCAAGATGAGTATGTGTTTTTTTTCCTCTTCATATGAGTATGGCCTGTTTGCATGTATATAGGGGGTTGTGTGGGGCTTCATCCTGCATATAGGAAGCTATGTGGCGGCTCACACTGTATTTAGGAGACTATGTGAGGGTTCATAATGTACATAAGGGCCATGTGGGGGTGAAAACTACATATAGGAGGCTATATGGGGCAAATATTGCATATAGGGGACTATGTGGGAGCTCACACTGTATATAGAGAGGCTATGTGGAGGCTTACACTATATATAGGAGAGTATATGGGGGCTCATACTGAGATAATGGGCCAATATGAGGGTCCATGCTGTTTATAGGGGTGCTGCGCATGGGCTCATACGATATATAGTGAGATATCAGCATACTTAATTCTTTTCAATATTAAGTGTTACAATTAATATTAATATAAAATAATAATTAAAATTAATATGTTAATATAAATATTGAGTAGAATTATTTTCAGCCTATTGGTTTAGTCTTCAACAAGTTATAGTCTCATGTGGCCCTTCAAAAAATTAATTGACAACCCCTGATGTAGATAATAGTCAAAAAAGTTAATGGCCACGATTCCTTAGCGTTTTACATACTGTACCAGTGTTAATGAAAGGAGCGCTAGAGAAAGATGTGCCAAAAGCATGGATGAATGTACCTCTTGATAAATTTGCGGCCAATCAGGGGCTGGCACAGATTTCTGACATTTTATGCTACTTTATAGTATACGTTATGAAGAACTTGTTGGGTTGGCTTTGCCATGCACTGTTCTGCTCATCTCTAACCACTTTGGCAAAGCTAGCCTGCACTGGTATAAGAAAACCAAAAGTTGCAAAAATTCTATGATATTTCAAGTAATTTTACACCAAAATTCTGTTTCATTAATCTGGGCCAATAAGTCAACTAGTTTCTGATTAGTATACTATTTTGTCGAGGTTTGTACCAGTACTGATTTTCATTTAATATTAAAGTACAGTTGTGCTCAAAAGTTTACATACCACAGCAGAATTTTTGCTTTCTTGGCCTATTTTCAGAGAATATGAATGATAACACTAAATATCTCCACTCACATTTAGTGGTTGGGTGAAGCCATTTATTGTAAAACTACTGTGTTTTGTCGTTTTAAATTATAATGACAACCCAAAATATCCAAATGACCCTGATCAAACGTTTACATACCCTGGTGATTTTGGCCTGATAACATGCACAGAAGTTGACACAAATGGGTTTGAATGGCTACTAAAGGTAACATCCTCACCTGTGACCAGTTTGCTTATAATCAGTGTGTTTGCAAAAAAGCTGAGTGAGTTTCTGGGATCCAGACAGACTATTGCATCTTTTATTCAGCTACTGACGTTTCTGGATTGTGAGTCATGGGGAAAGCAAAAGAATTGTCAATGGATCAATGGGAAAAGGTAGTTGAACTGTATAAAACAGGAAAGGGATACAAAAAGATATCCAAGGAATGCCAGTCATCAGCGTACAAACTGTGATTAACAAATGGAAAATCAGGGGCTCTGTAAAAACAAAACTACAGAGATGAGACCAAAGTGTAACTTTTTGGCCACAACCATAAACGTTACATTTGGAGAGAGGTCAGCAAGGCCTATGATGAAAGGAACACCATTCCTACTGTAAAACACGGAGGTGGATCACTGATGTTTTGGGGATGTGTGAGCTACAAAGGCACAGGACACTTGGTCAAAGTTGAAGAAAAGATGAATGCAGCACATTATCAGCAAATACTGGAAGCAAATTTGCACTCATCAGCCCAAAGCTGCACATGGGATGTACTTGGACATTCCAACATGACAACGATCCAAAACACAAAGCCAAGTCGACCTGTCACTGGCTACAGCAGAACAAAGTGAAGGTTCTGGAGTGGCCATTTCAGTCTCCTGACCTCAATATCATTGTGCCACTCTGGAGAGAGCTCAAGCGCGCATTTCATGCAAGATAGAACAGGAATTTACAGGAACTGGAGGCTTTTTGCCAAGAAGCGTGGGCAGCTTTACCATCTGAGAAAATAAAGAACCTCATCCACAACTACCACAAAAGAATTCAAGCTGTCACTGATGTTAGAGGGGGCAATACATGGTATTAAGAAATGGGGTATGTAAACTTTTGAGCACAACTGTATGTAGATAGTGGCAGACTTTTGGTGAAAATTTTGTCTTCGTACATCTGAATAAACTTATAGAAATCTTGAACTTTTAGCAAATTTACTGCATTTGAGCACATGATTATTTAAATTAACATCAAACTGTAAATTTGTTATAGAAATGACCCTAAATATTGTAGAAATTGTCATTTCCAAATCAGGTAATATATGCACAGCATAGGAAATGGCCATGTATGAAAAGAAATATCAAAGTTTACACATTGGTTGTAAATCATAAGTGCACTTAATTCACAAGTTTTGCAAATAAATATAAATTTAAAGGAACATGCCCAGTAGTTTGCATCCCCAAGCATCTTCTTTCCAGGGGTCTTATTACATTGCAGCTACTCGTGCCAGTGGATGAGTTTCAACAGTACCCAGATGAGGTGGTGATATGTCAGTATTCACACCTGTCTTACAGCAGTGCTGCTGGTGGACATTATCCTAACACAATGTATGGAACAGCTGTGTATTACAGTATCAGCATTTACAAAATGTCATCGAAACTTGGCAGAGAAAATCTGCTGATTGACAATTTATGCTGTGGCGGATTTTACTCTTTGCAATGCATATATCATAACCCAACATAACGCTATACACTTACCCTCTCCATTTCTTTAAAGTCCTCATCTAGCTTGGTACCTTCAGCTCCCCCAACCTTCTCGCTCACTTTCTGTAAGAAAATTAGAACAAATTAATAAAACTTACTAAAACTAGAAAGAGTTCTAGGCCTTAAAACCAAAAAATGTACAGTATACACAATCATACAAGAATTCACTTGGTTCAAACCTTTGTATTGGGTCTTTCTCACTATGAACACAAGTTGCAGCTTCTTTAGGTTACATTCAAATATCTGATTTACTTTTAAAATTTGCAAAAATTGGACAAATGAGCAAACAGTTCCATTAAACTCTATGGGCCAGGCAATATTCACACATTCAGTATTTAGTCAGAAACACCACGGAAAGCTAGAAAATGAGCTGTCATATATACCATCAATGGTTAATGCTGATTCTACTTGGACATTATTTTACATCGGTATCTGTAAGCCAAAACCAAGAGTGGGTGATAAATACAGAAGTGGTGACGTGTTTCTATTATACTTTTCCTAAGATTATCCCAATCTTGATTGTGGCTTACAAATACTGATGGGAAATACTGAATAATTTGATTCCCAGATTAATTTATCGATCATTGCAAATAAGGCTTATTTTTTCATTTATTGAGAAACACTAGTTTCATTTTCTAATTATAATATTCTTGTTGTTGTGATAACTGCATAGACAAGTCTCATCAACATGAATTAGTCAAATGGAGTCCAGAGGTTCTTTAGCGATTCATACCAGGATCCTCATCGTTATATGTGCATGACTCATATTTATAATAGAGCCACCAAGCAAAATTTTAGACGCTCGGAGACTACTTAATGGTTGTGCAGTGTTAAACACGCATTATATATCAGAACATTAAATTACAGGAAATTAATTCTGACACTCCTTACCTTTTCCCTTTAATAAAATGTGCATATATTTATATTTAAGTAAAAATGTCCCAGCAGGAACACGATTAACACCACGGAAAGCTAGAAAATGAGCTGCCATATATACTATCAATGGTTAATGCTGATTCTACTTGGACAATATGCCAATTTTTTTCAGAGAAAGGTGGTCCTACAAAGTACACTGCTCAAAAAAATAAAGGGAACACTTTAATACGACATCCTAGATATCAATGAATGAAATATTCCAGTTGCAAATCTTTATTCATTACATAGTGGCATGTGTTGAGAACAATATTATGATCAATGTAAATCAAAATTAATATCCCATGGATGTCTGTATTTGGAATGATAGTCAAAATCAAATTACAGGCTGATCCAACTTCAGTGGAAATGCCACAAGACAAGGAAATGATGCTCAGTAGGGTGTGTGGCCTCCACGTGCCTGTATGACCTCCCTACATTGCGGGGGCATGCTCCTGATGAGGCGGCATATGTTCTCCAGAGGGATCTCCTCCCAGACCTGGATTAAAGCATCGGTCAACTCTTGGACAGTCTGTGGTACAATGTGGCATTGATGGATGGAATGAGACATGATGTCCCAAATGTGCTCGATTGAATTCAGGATGGGGGAATGGACAGGTGAGTCCCTTGCATCAATGCCTTCCTCATTCAGGAACAAATCACACACTTCAGCCTCATGAGGCTTGTATTGTGACACATCAGAAGGAACCCATGGCCTACTGCATCTGCATATGGTCTCACAATGGGTCTTTGGATCTCATACTGGTACCTAAAGGCAGTCAGGGTACCTCTGGCTAGTACATGGATGGTTGTGCAGCACTCCAAAGAAATGGAGAAAATGTCATAAGTTGTTATGGTGGGCCAGTCCCTTTAGGAACAATAGGATACAGCACAGGTCTCCAACCTGTAGCTCGAGAGCCACATGTGGTTGAGGACCTGTGATGTGTGGCTCGCAACTGTCTGCCAGCGTGGTGCAATAGCACCAGGTGTAGCAAACAGCTATTAAGAGTAGAACTCTAGATGTTGACTTTAATCTGTAGCCCTGGACAGAAGAGCATATCTGAATAGGGGTAAGATATGAAGCTTGGCATACTGCCTTGGTGTGACTTCAGTGTAAACGCTTTGGATGTCATATCATCAATAGGGGTCTCTGGGTGTCACTACTGTGAGTGGGGCAAGAGCTAGATGTGGCTCACGAACCTCACTCAGAGCCGAATATAGCTTGAGACCCTCGCTCAGAGTTGAATGTGGCTCTCAAGATCAGAAAGATTGGAGACCTCTGAGATACAGCATATTAAAATCTCACGGCCCAGGGGGAACTTGATTAAGTTGTGGTTTGATAAGCGACTTTTTTGTTTTGCTGACATAGTTGATAGTCACTCTAGATCCTTGTTACCTTTTGATAAGATACAATTGGGCTTCAAACTCTTTCTATCGGTATTTACAAATTAGGCATTATATGCAGTCTCTTTACTCTTCCTTAGTAGTATCCAAACCAACCCGCTTTGAGAGACTCTGCAGGGCAGGAGTATCGACAAAGGGTCTTATATCTGATATCTATAGGATTTTATTAGACCCATATCCGGAGAAGTCTCCAAGACACTCCTATATGGACAGGTGGGAGGGTTTCTTGGGGGAATCTCTTTCTCCGGGTGTGTGGCAGGGGGTCTGGAGGAAGGCAACTAAGACTTCCACTTGTTATACGTATAAGGAAAACCAGTTTAAATTACTTATGTTTTGGTATCATACTCCTTCGTTATTGCATAAATTTAATCCTAATATATCTGGGCAATGTTGGAGATGCGGTTCTGATGATGGAGACCTAACCCATATTTTTTGGACTTGTTCAATTATACAAGCGTTTTGGAGTAGGGTCAAAACTTTAATGTTCGAAGTTACGGGTCTTCATATTCCATTAGACCCTAAATTCTACTTGCTCAATATCCCCCCATTCCAGATTGGAAGTAGGATTCAGCAGATTCTTTTACATCTGACCACAGCCGCAAGATGTTTAATAGCAAGGAAGTTGAGGCTGGCTTATCCTCCGTCACTTAACGAGTTGCATTCCCGCATACAGGACATACGAAGTATGGAACATCTCACTGCTTTAATAAATAATACGTTTGAAAGTTTTGAAGCAACGTGGAATCTGTGGGACTTATACTGGGCTCGGAAGACTTAGTATCGATATTTACTCAGCAAAATGTGCCATCTTTCCCTGGGATCTTTCCTCCTTCCCTCCCTCGTGTTTCACGGTCTTGCCAATTATATTTGTCTCTATTATGTTTGTTAACTGTTTTGCATTGAATGATTACATGCATTGTATCTTGATGTGTTATCATTCTGTAAATTTCTATTGGAAAATCAATAAATATCCAGTTATATAAAAAAAAATCCTACGGCCCAATCCTTCTTGCCTCCAACCTCCATAAGCATTAGAATGAATGTGCAACAAGTCTGCTAAAATCTAGAGGTTTAGCTGACATTAATCTAATGCACAGATTATATGTTTTCTATGACCAAACACAACAGATCTGGAGATCTGATTACCTACATATATATTATACACATATTCAAGTAAGCCCCAGTTAACAAGCGCAAATGAATTGAAACAGAAGACATAATAAGGTTAGATTAGCACATTTATAAGAATTGTATCTGTCATTTCTATTAATAAGGAATGAATAGCTGTCACCAGCTTTGCTAGACTAATTTCTGTGCAAAATAATGGAGCACATGTTTTATTTTGCCAGATGATTTCCTATTCAAGCTAGACCTTTTTTTATCATTCTTTACACTAGACTATTTTTGATTTTTACGTTTAGCTTTTTTTGTTGTTTTTTTTTTAGGTATGGCTTCTCTGTCTGGGACTACTTTCTAAAATATGGCAAACATGCATCTATTTTGAAATGTTTTTCCAAGTGTTATATGCTACTACTCTAATATTATGACTGGATTCACACAAGACATTCTTATGACCTGCCAGCATGTGATATATCAGGCAACTCCACTCTCCATTCCTCGCCTGAACGTAGGTTATAGTCTGCTCAGTTTCTAGCTTCCTGTTTTGGCGTTTTCCTGTTTTGTCTCACTTGTTATCAACCGGGCTTGCCTTCTCATTTACCCTGATATATCTACTCCTGACCTCAGCTACGAATTCTGAACTTGTGCTGCCTGCCCCGACATCGGACCATCTAAGCTTCTGTCTCGCCTACCTGTACCGTGCACCCAAGTCTCTGACCCTTTGATTGGCTGCTGCAATCCCGGGAACTGTCCTGGAGTGGTATCTGGTGTCTACAGGTGGCTCAGCCTATCCTCACCATCAGAGGCTCTAATAAATACCTGGTAGACACTTAGTTACGCACCTCAAGGTAAGCCTGGTTTATGGCGCAGTCGGTCCACATCCACAAGTGTATATTTCTTTGCAACTGAAAGATGTGCCAACTTTATTAAGAGGCGCTTGCTTCATAATTAATTTGATACATCTTAAGCGAGCCCACAATTCATAAAGACTGGTGTGCTAAACGCAGTCTTGATGAATTGAGGATAGATACTGCTTTGTAAAATATACTCGATTTTGTCTTCAAAAACTGCATAAACCTGAACATGTGACAGTTCAATGGTCACATAGCACAGATAAGCTGAGAAATCTGTATGGAAAATCTGCAGCCTGTTACAGCAATCAATGAAATTAAATTCAGATCACAAAATCTGTGATAAATCTGCACATAACTCATACTGATTTGGCTGAGTATTAGGGATTTGCGGACCGGTGGAATTTCGGGTTCTGGTACCTGATCTGAATTTTTTAGAAAGTTCAGTTAGGGTACCACACCATTACTCGAATGTCCACCAGAACCCGAACCCCATTGAAAATAATGGATGCCCAAACTGCTAAGAAAATTTTTAAAAATTATCTCTCCCTTTGACTTACCCCGGCCACTATACCGGACTTCAGCAGAAAGTCCATGCTTGGCGTTCAGGCCCGAACAGTAACTACCCGGTACGAACGTCGAACACGTCTGTTCAGGTTCGCCCATCTCTAATGAGGATTCTTGCTGGTGAAAGGGAATTTATTAGCTTATATACGCACACAGCAAGTATATGTTATGGGGAACATTTTAATATTTAAACAGCTCTGCTAAGACCTAAGCTTTTCTAATATGTTCTCCTGTACATCTGATTACATTACACCTAGATTAATATCAAAAGCATTACATAAAAATGGGGATTTAGTTTGATTTTTTTATAGATATTTTCAGATTAGCCCCTACCCCAAGAAATTGTTCACTATTGTACATTATTTCTAAGCTCCTTTTTTGAGGATTCACATAACAGAACAGCACAGTAGTTAGCAGTGTTGCATTGCATCCCTAGAGTTTTTGGCTCAACATCCGCACGGATTTTGTATGTTTTCCCAATGATTGCGTGTGTTTCTCTCCACATTCCAAAAACAAACTGATAGGCTAATTGGAATCATACAGTATATAATTGGCCCCAGAGTGCATTTGCCTCAACAAATTTTGTTTCTCTTCCAAAAACTTTCCATCTTGCTGCCAGATGCTTAAAGAAGTTTAAGGGTTTTGTACATAGAAAAACCATAAAGTTTTCTTCACACAGTCTAATTTCTGTCATTTTAAAGTAATGCTAACACAACTGTATTTTCTTTCTGAACGTGAAAAAACCTGCAGTGTTCAGACCAATGTTATTTAATAGTGCCAATGATGCCGTCATTCCTCCAAAGTGTCCCAGGAGCCATTTTTCAAGATGACAATTCTATGCCTCATGTTACTCTTGCTACTTTGAGCAATCTTCATGGCCTAAATATCCTACTAAAGCCTGCAGAGTCTCCGGTCTTGTCTCCCAACAAGCACATATGGGACATAATTGGTTGGAAATTTCAAAGGAAGCTGTCAGCAGAGGATCTTGAGGGTTTGCATACCCAAGTTAATTCAGCACGACAGGACATTCCCCAGACAAACATTAATTATCTCAATGATATAATGCCAAGGCATATATTTCTGTCAGTGGCGCTCATACTCATATTGCATAAATAGATATGTTTAGAAAATTTTGTTTCCATTTTTTCATTTGCATATCATTAACGTGTTAATCGATCCTGTGATTTCCATAATTTCACAAATTTTTCTTCTGTGAGGAATGTGTAAACAGTATAACATAGAGGAGTAGACTTGGCAGGTTAGTATGCAAAGTCTTTTTAAACTACACAGATGACTGTTGATGTAGTAAAATCTAGTTTCTTTATATCTTCAGAAAGCTTATATATATATATATATATATTATACAATAAAACCCTTCTACTATAAAAATAATTTCTGTGGTTGCACATAATTTTTTAGAAGGAATAGTACTAAAGATGTATTACGTCTTGGCAGTGAATGTTAGAGTCATGCTACAAGGAAAGAAAATAGCAAGAGAGCAATGCATTAGTGATAAAGGAAGGATAAAAGAATAGCCAACCCTATCAGGTTATATAACATGACATGTCCTAATCTAGCAGGGCCTGGATGTGTTACAAACCAGCCATTAACATCAAAATGACAACCAAAGAGCTGTTGCTATGGACTTAGTGAACAGAGGAATACAAGAATATAAAAAGAAAAGCAGAAGACAAAATAAATGTAGGAAAGAAGAAAAAATATTTGAAAGAGCTATCAATCCTTCTAGCTTTTAAATTTTATGACTACTCCCAAGTTAAAGAGGTTGTCCTCTTCTTTTCCGTTGATGGCCTAGGATAGGTCATCAATACCTGATCTGACAGGGTCCGCCACCCGACAACCCCGACCGAGCTGCTCCGCCTACTTGTAGTGGCTGCCACAGGGTACTGCACATCCGCCTCCTATTCAAATCAATAGGAGGCTAATTTGCAGTAACCTAGGGCAGCCACTACAAGTAGACTGAGGAGCTCGTTAAGTGAGTATTTCCGGTTACCGACAGAAATGTCGCACCCCGGCCGATCAGACACTGATGACCTATCCTAAGGATAGGTCATCAATGTAAAAGTTGAGGACAACTTCTTTAAGCATTGCCAGAGATTAAAATGGTATAAGAATCTACATAAGCTATCAACTATCCACAATTATAGGGCATAATTGTTAGATTAGTGTAAATTTCTGAGACTTCCTTAGCAGCAAAATTGTGCATAACGAAGTGACAGTGATGAAGATAGCGGAGGGAAGAGCAACATTGACCTATCTTCAGAACAAATAGGAGCTCATGGCAGTGGAAAAATAATAAAGCTTCATTGTCATAGGAGAAGTCTGTTATAAGCCGTCTGCGATTCTGATCAACAATAAGGCTAGATTCACACATCCGACGTAAGCAAACAGTGTGCCGTCAGCATTTATCTCATACAGAACACTGACCTATAGAGTTTCATTGATCCATGCACACATTCATTTTAAAAACGGGTCCATGTTTCCAGTCCATGAGATTCAGACCATGTTCAATTCTTATAAGATTTGTGGATCAGACTCGGCCAAACAAATCTATAGGGAACTGTATTATTTGGAACACGGAAGACATACATTGTATATTTAAGGCTACCTTCACACTTGCGTTTTTCTGCGCTGCATTTTTGCGCATAAATGCGCATGCGTTTTTTTTCCCTATACTTAACATGGGTGTGCATTGTCATGCGTTTGTACGCGTTTGCATGCGCATGCGTTTTTTTGTAGTGTGCGCCCGGGCGCACAAAATGCATCCTGTTGCATTTTTTGTGCGTCCGACCTGTCTGAAAAAAATGCATGCGCATGCAATGCGCACAAAATTCACCCATAAACCCATTAAAGTTTATGGGAGCGCTGACGTGCGCATAGTCATGCGCACGTCAGTGCAAAAAAGCGCATGTGGTTTTTTGGGAAAAAACATGTGCAAAAAACAAGTAAAAAGCATAAAAACGCATGATGCGTTTTTTTATGCGCATTTGCACTGCACACGCAGCGCAGCGTAAAAAAACGCAAGTGTGAAAGTAGCCTAAGAGCTAGGTTCTCTGGGTCTTGTCCATCTCAAGTAACATACCCTGCGGTTAGAGCTCTGTTCCTCAACCACCCGGGCAGCCATATTTTTATTTTTGAATATTTTTTTGCTACATAGTTTTTATTACAAGTAGGGGTAAGTGGCTCAACCAATACGTGTGTGGACATGTTGAATGGTAAATCTGTCAATGTTGGTGTGTTTATAGACGTTTAAGCATTAGTTATAAAAGATAGAATATATGAATTCTTTATTTGATTGAATTGTTTTGTCAGAGTTTATATTTACCCGCTATTACTTATTTTAATGTTAATTAAGCAATACAATAAATGGCTTAAAGGGAAGAAAATGAAAACATATGCCATCGTTACTCCATTACTAAAGAAACTCACTCTCGACCCATCCTGCACAAACAACTACAGACCAGTCTCCAATCTCCCCTTCATCTCTAAACTATTGGAGCGCCTAGTTTACTCCCGCCTTACCCGTTACCTCTCCACTCAATCCCTTGTAGATCCTTCAGTCTGGCTTCCGCCCACTACATTCGACTGAAACTGCACTCATCATAGTGACCAATGACCTTCTGACAGCAAAATGTAACAGTGACCACTCTCTGCTCATTCTTCTTGACCTATCTGCAGCTTTCGATACTGTTGACCACCATCTCCTACTCTCTAGGCTCCAGTCACTAGACATTAAGGACACTGCTCTCTCCTGGTTCTCTTCCTATCTTTCTGACCGCTCCTTCAGTGTTTTGTTCTCTGGCTCCATGTCATAATCTCTTCCTCTCGCTGTCGGGGTACCTCAGGGCTCAGTCCCTGGCCCCCTTCTCTTCTCTCTCTACACGGCCCCAATTGGACAGACCATCAGCAGATTTGGCTTTCAGTACCATCTTTATGCTGATGACACACAACTATACACGTCATTCCCCGACCTTACCCCCGCTGTACTACAGAACGCCAGTGACTGTCTGTCCGCAGTCTCCAACATCATGTCCGCTCTCTGAAACTCAACCTCTCCAAAATTGAACTTCTTCTGCTCCCGCCGTCTACTAACCTCCCTAAATCTGACATTTCCCTCTCCATGGGTGGCACTATAGTAACACCCCGGTAGCAGGCGCGCTGTCTGGGTGTTATATTTGACACCAATCGCTCCTTCACATCCCATATATAATCTCTTTCCCGCTCTTGCCACTTGCACCTAAAGAACATCTCTAGAATCCGCCCTTTTCTCATCATGGAAACAACAAAAACCCTCACTGTAGCACTGATCCACTCCCGCCTGGATTAGGCTAGTTTCACACTAGCGTTTATGAGCGCAGCGACGGCCTGCGCACGGCCGCCGCTAAGCCCCGCCCCTGCCGTGCCTCCGCCGGTAGCTCCGCCCACCGGCGCATGACGCTGCATGCGTCCCCTATCTTTATCACTGGGGGCGCAGGCCATGCGCAATATGCGTTTGGCGGCGCATGCGCTTTTTTGACGGTGCGCCGGCGCAACCAAACTGCAGCAGGTTGCGTTTGGCGCAGGTCGGCGCACCGTCAAAAGGACGCATGCGCCGCCAAACGCATATTGCACACGGCCTGCGCCCCCAGTGATAAAGATAGGGGACGCAGGACGCATGCAGCGTCATGCGCCGGTAGGCGGAGCTACCGGCGGAGGCGGGGCTTAGCGGCGGCCGTGCGCAGGCCGTCGCTGCGCTCATAAACGCTAGTGTGAAACTAGCCTTACTGCAACGCTCTATTAATTGGCCTCCCTGTTACTCGACTATCCCCTCTCCAGTCCATACTTAATGCAGCAGCCAGAGTCATCTATCTGGCTAATCGGTACTCGGATGCGTCTGCTCTTCGCAAGTCCTTACACTGGCTGCCCATTCATTATAGGATCCAATTCAAAGTAATTGTTCTCACCCACAAAGCTCTCCACAGTGCAGCACCCCCCTACATCTCCTCCCTCATTTCTATCGGCCTAACCGACCGCTGCGCTCAGCAAATGACTGTCGACTAACCTCTGCACTAATCCGTACCTCCCACTCCCGACTCCAAGACTTCTCCTGCGCTGCGCCAATCCTCTGGAATGCTCTACCCCAAGAAATTAGGACTATCCACAATTTGCAAAGCTTTAGGCGCTCCCTCAAAACACATTTGTTCAGAGCGGCCTATCACGTTCACTAATCAAAATCATTCTATGTGTAAGTGTGCATGAGTAGCCCATTCACTATCTCCATCCATCCCTCACTCCCTCAAGATGGCTGGACCATCATTGTAAATACACACCTGTACTTTGTATCTCCCCCACCTCATTATTGATTGTAAGCTCTCACGAGCAGGGTTGTCTTATTTTGCTTTAATTATTGTATTGTTAAAGTTGTTACTTATGACTTGTGTTTTGAAACTGTTAAACTGTAAAGCTCTGCGGAATATGTTGGCGCTATATAAATAAAGATTATTATTATTATTATTATTATTATTATTATTACTAAAATTGCGGTTTTTCAGTTACAGCACCTCCCTAAAAAAAAATGCAAAAAAAAAAAATTAGTGCGGTAATAATGAGAAAGGCTTTTTCGTACCATAAGCCGATTTACATCATGTTGATAACCTAACTATACCTGATACTTAGCAGATTGTACCTGAACCACGCAGCTTGCAGCTAGACCGTATGAATTATAGATACTCAAATCATCTAAAATTCAGATATTCATGATTTACCGTAAGCACATACCTCTGTTCATCTGCTTACAGCAAAACACACTATTCTTGAACCGGATTTCAAAATCAAAGCAAGAATGCATAGAACAGGACTGGAGATGGTATCATTAGCAAAATTCCAGGAGATGAAAGACACAGAAAAGTGGAGATTTATCCAGGACAACGCTTTTTAACTAACAAAGGCACCAGTCACTGTGATGGCGCAGGATATCAATAAAGCACTTCACAATCCCAAAAGAATAAAGTTCTTGTATAAATAAAGGCTTACAAATAAGGGCAATGAAACTGAGCAGCACTATTGATAGAGATTAGATTTATGACAGCCAGAATAGAAAATAAGGCAACTTGAGCATAATGCACATAATGGATCTCCACAGCTCCACACATTTTATTGACAGTTTTATAACAGTGTTTTCTGATGAAGCACCAAGTGATAAAAGGGTGGAGGAGCAATGGCCAAGACATTGAACTGGTAGAAAAAGGGAATGCATGGGGAGAGATGAATTATGCTCAGGTTGAATTGATAGCAATGTGTGAATTGAAAAGCACAACAGGGAAAAAGAAATCATTATATCTGCTGGCCGGTCTGAAATAGATGTGCAAGTTTCTTTGTATATACACACAGGGAATGACAACATTAATTTAAAGAAATGCAAATTTGCATTTTTTGAAAGGTAGCAAAAAAAAAAAAAAAAAACTTTCTCACTTTTTGTTTCATTGCAGCCATTTGGTAAATTCAAAAAAGTTATTTTTTTTCTCATTAATGCACACTCTGCACCCCATCGTGACTGAAAAAAACAGAAATGTATACATTTTTGCAAATTTATTAAAAAAGAAAAATTGAAATATCACATGGTCATAAGTACTCAGACCCTTTGCTCAGTATTGAGTAGAAGCACCCTTTTGAGCTAG
Source organism: Dendrobates tinctorius (assembly GCF_039654945.1). Taxonomy (NCBI): domain Eukaryota; kingdom Metazoa; phylum Chordata; class Amphibia; order Anura; family Dendrobatidae; genus Dendrobates; species Dendrobates tinctorius. The sequence goes on along the minus strand of NW_027361858.1, from coordinate 19,569,920 downwards.
TACAGCCATGAGTCTTCTTGGGAATGATGAAACAAGATTTTCACACCTGGATTTGGGGATCCTCTGCCATTCTTCCCTGCAGATCCTCTCCAGTTCCGTCAGGTTGGATGGTGAACAGCCATTTTCAGGCCTCTCCAGAGATGCTCAATTAGGTTTAGGTCAGGGCTCTGGCTGGACCAGTCAAGAATGGTCACAGAGTTGTTTTGAAACCACTCCTTTGTTATTTTAGCTGTGTGCTTAGGGTCATGGTCTTGTTGGATGGTGAACCTTCGGCCAACTGTGAGGTCCATTGTAATGGGCAGGTGATGAGCAGTGCCTGTTTTTCTCCACACATACTGCTTAGAATTATCACCAAAAAGCTCTATCTTTGTCTCATCAGACCAGAGAATCTTATTTCTCATAGTCTGGGAGCCCTTCATGTGTTTTTTTAGCAAACTCTGTGTGGACTTTCATATGTCTGGCACTGAGGAGAGGTTTCCTTCGGGCCACTCTGCCATAAAGGAGACTAGTGGAGGGCTGCAGTGATAGTTGATTTTGTGGAACTTTCTCCCATCTCCCTACTGCATCTGTGGAGCTCAGCCACAGTGATTTTGGGGTTCTTCTTTACCTCTATTCACCAAGGCTCTTCTCCCACGATTGCTCAGTTTGGCTGGATGGCCAGGTCTAGGAAGACTTCTGGTGGTCCCAAACTTCTTCCATTTAAGGATTATGGAGTCCACTGTGCTCTTAGGAACCTTGAGTACTGCAGAAATTCTTTCATAACCTTGGCCAGATGTGTGCCTTGCCCACAATTCAGTCTCCGAGCTCCTTGACCAGTTCCTTTGACCTCATGATTCTCATTTGGTCTGACATGCACTGTGAGCTGTGAGTGTCATGATCCAGGCTGGATCTGACAGTTTAAATGCAAAAGTGAACTTTTTTTTTCCTTTGGCTTGGTGCCAAAGTGTGTTGTGATTGCCCCCGGTGGCCATTAGAATTATTACACGTGGTGTTTCATTCTAAGTTGCCCGGTGGTGGTGTGTTGTATCGCACCTTAGTTTTAGGGTTAATGTGCACGCAATTACAAATCAGGTGTTAGGCTCTATAAAAAGGGAGCCAGGTGGGTCCAATGACTGTTGGTGATATTGTGTGTCATTTTGCAAGTAAGCCTGGGGGAGGAAGGAGCTGAACATGAGTCCTGCGCAGCCCAGTCAGAGGAGACAAGTGGCAGCTAGGTGGTCTGCAAGAAGGGCTGGCATGGCGTGGTGGAGTCACAGTTTATGGTGTCGGCAGGAGGTGTTTGCATGGCTTGGTGGAGTGGCGACGATGGTGAGAGTTGCACTCACCATGCTGGACCTGGTGGCTGAGAGCTGGACTCAAGCATGCTTGACTTTTTGGACAGAAGCTGAACTCATCATTGGGACTCTGTTACTGGACAGCTGCAATTGGTTGTGGACTCTGCTCCAAGGCTGCACTATGGTGATGGATCCGGGTGGAGAAGAAGATGCACACAGGTGGTGGGCTCTGTTGCTAGGAGCGTACGCAACAGAGCAAAGCTAAGTGGTGTTTCCCCTGTTTTGTCATCTCTCCTCATGTGTGTTTTAGTGCAGTGGTGGGATTAGTTTCCACACCGACCAATTCCCTAGTGAGGGTTTAGGTCAGGGCGAGCTAGGGGTTTTAGGTTCCTGTTGCGCGCCCGATGCGGAACCAGCATAGGGAACGTTAGGAGTGCAGGGACACTGGCTCAGGGGAGCTCAGGAGGTCTCCACTTCCCTATTCCCTATCGCATGGCCCACCATTGTTAATGTTTCCCAGCTTTCCCTTATTATTTAAATTCGCCTTACTGGAGGTGGGGTTTCCAGATTTACGTGTAATACCTAAATTCACCTGTTGGAGGCGGCGTATCCAGCTGCACGTCTTATTATTTAAATTCGCCCCACTGGAGGCGGTGTATCGAGGGTCACGTGACAGTGAGGTCATACAGTATATAGACAGGTGGGTGCCTTTATAAATCAAGTCATATCAGTTTAATTAAACACAGCTGGACTCCAATGAAGGCGTAGAACCATCTCAAGGAGAATCACAAGGAAATGGACAGCATGTGACTTTAATATGAGTGTCTGAGCACAGGGTCTGAATACTAATGACCATGTGATATTTCAGTTTTTGGGTAAATTAATGAGAAAAAAATTAGCTTTTTTGAATTTACCAAATGGATGCAATGAAGCAAAGAGTTTAAAAATTAAAGGAGTCTGAATACTTTCTCTACCCACTGTAGATATGACTTTTTAAATTATAGCTACCAGTGATTCGCATAAAAAGGACATGCAGTGAAAACAAAGGATGCGGGGGAAATTCATCAAAGTTTTACGACAGAAAATTGAAAAATTGCACCATTTTTGTGTAATAAAAAGCTGCGCAAACATTTTGCAACTTTTAGTGTAATCCCCAGTTTGAAGCAGCTCTTCCAAAATTGTCAGAGATGATGAAGGAAACAAACCAGGGTGCATCCACTGTGTGAAACCTTTAAAACACAATTGCAATGGTGAGGCAAGGAGAGACTCACCTTATAGGGTTGTGAAGCTTCGGTCACAACACCTACAAACGCATGAAACAGCTGCTGCAGTCTGCACGGGGTCCAAAGACTTGTAAGTGAAGATGGCTATAAGGTGTAATGATACACTGCGCTGCTGTAGGTATAATTCAAGGAACTCTATTGATGCCAATAAAGATGAAGATAGAGATGATGAAGGGCAGAGATGGGACAGATGATGGGTATGCCCGGCATCAAACTCTGCAAAATAGCAAACGATACTTATGCCAGAAATGCTACCTCAGTCGCTGACTGGAGAAACATTACTGGCCAGACACATAGGAGATACATGCCACTGAGAAAATGCACCAAATTCATTAAGGAAGGGCTCAGTGGAATTCACGAAGCCTAGAGCAGAAAACGCCAGCCTTATTGAATTGCCCCCTGGGTCTTTTAGAGTGCCCTCTATACCCTTTTTGACATTGTTAATAATTACTCAAATGTAAAAGCTGCATTCTGGAAGACAACACTCCATTATGTGTTCAGGATTTTTTTTTTTTTAAGTAACAGGGAAGTTATTCTTTCATGTCCTTGTCAGACGGTTAGACATCCTGCCGATGTCGTGCGAGTGCAATGCCATCTCAGCGGGTACATAAATTAACAGTCTAATATAGCAGAACAGGAACCACAACATTAACTCAGAAAATGATGCCAACTAGATGTTTGCAGAGGGGTTAGAGTTAAAATATGAATAAGGTCTACGGTATTTTACCTAAAAGTGTAATACAAAGTGCAGCACTATTTAATATGCAGTTAGTCAAACATATGTTCTCGCAAATGTGACTGATTGTAAACTTGGGGGTTACTTGATTGCAATTTCTTTAGCTAGTGGCTACATAGCGTAAAAAAAATGTTAAAATCTGTTCTGCTCTACTATTTTAAGAACACATGTTTAAGAAGTTCATAAAGAATATAATGGTCACGTTGCAGTTCTGAAACTGACCAAATAACGTGGCTGGTCAACAACACACTTTAAGCTCGTTATGTTCGCGAAAAACAACTGTTAAAACCAAGTACAGGAGCGCAGCACACCCTTGGTTTGGCTAAAGAGTTCAGTGCACCGTCCCACCAATTTGTTTCCCATCATTCTCCGACCTTCTACAGCTTTCTTTAAAGGGAATCTGTCACCTCAAATTAGCAGGCTATGTAAATGCCCTGTGTCCGGTCCGATGGGCAGTGTTTCGTCTTCTTTCCTCCACCCCATCCTTCCCCGCTGTCCGCAATATTTTCGGGAATTTGAGTAGGTGTCCTCCATAGCTCGCGCGTGCGCAATGCAATCTTGCCTCACGCAGTATGCTTTGCCCAACTGCGGGCAAAGCTGAAAAGCATTACTGCACATGCACAAATACTTCTGGGACATAGTGCACCGGTGCATGCGCAGTAATGATTTTCGGCTTTACCCGCTGTTGGGGAAAGCATACTGCGTGTGCGCGAGGCAAGATTGCATAGCGCACGTGCGAACTATGGAGAGCACCTACTCAAATTCCCGAAAATATTGCGGACAGCGGGGAAGGATGGGGTGGAGGAAAGAAGACAAAACACTGCCCATCGGACCATACACAGGGTATTTACATAGCCTGTCAATTTGATGTGACAGATTCCCTTTAAAGTAAGAGCTGTCAATCAATGAAGAGGTCATAGATGAAGGGAAAGCAAGAAGGAGGGAAGGTGCACTGAACTCTTTGGCCACACCAAGGGTTCACAAAGTTTCTGTGCTTTGTTTGAAAGTGTAATCACACTCAGCACTGCTCTACAGTACACATTGGGTGCAGAGATCAGGGCTGCCTATTATTAGATCTCACAGGAGACAGCATTTTTCTTCTGATATTTTGGAGATGTGTTCTTTTTTTCCCTCTGCATGACACCTGCTGTTTATGATAGGTCAACCTCATGCAGGGGAAGAAGTCCTCTCCTCCCAGAGAAAAATCCCTGGTAACACCCCATTGGGTTTATAAATTATAACCTAAACTTTACTAGCTAATATCTCCACAATGGTGATAAAAATTACAATATCTATGTTATATTCTGCTCTGCAGCCATTATACCGTAATGAGTTTCACATGCTCAAACTGGTGAAAGGTCCTCTTTAAGACATTTTACTAAACACATCATCAAAGCTAATATCCTATGCATACACACTGTGCACACCATGCTGATAAAATGAGTTACAGACCCATGACTTGCTACAGACAAGTCCGTTGTATATACAAATTAAGCCATAATTATGTCATTTTACCATAAAATACAATCATTTAAACAAAGACAGACACATAAAATCCTGTCCTGAAGGCAATATAGTCAAAATACTGATTAATAAAATCAGAAATAACGTGCCTGATGGATGAAACCAAGAGTGGCTGATGCTTATTAATTCTTAAACAAGTGAAACGCACGGTAAATTATTTAACTTGTAGCCTGTTGGAATGTCATCTGCATTATAAGAATGAGTGTTTACTTCACTGACAGCGCAGAATATATTGCGTTAGATGCATTTGGTCCAGATTTGGTCACTATTTAGCATCTATTTTAATAGCCAAAATCAGGAGTTAAAGACAAATATTGAAAAGGAAGAATTAAAACCTTTATAGTATACCATGTTTTTTTAATTTTATTCTCGATTTTGGCTTGCAATGGAGGCAAATACGTACAAAATCAAATCTGCACTATGTGAAATAGGACATTAAAAAATTGTGTTTTTTGCTTTTTTTTTTGCATTAATCGTGAACTAGTTAAAATATAACAAATAGGCTTGTCAACCTAAGAAATGATCAGTCTTTTTGTGTCTAAACCACTACAGACATGGTTACAGACTACAAGACACCATTGTGTGGCCTGACGCTGCAGTCATCCTCTCTGCAATCTGTCCAGCACCATTTGAACATATAAAGTTGAGCATCTGTTAGACACATCTGGCAATTAAATAAAAGAAAGAGTTGATAAAATAAAAAAAAATTAAATCACTTGGCTGAATGGCAGGCACTGTACTGAATAAGGATCGTGCCTCTGACTGTAGAGCCCCCATGGATTTGATGATAAGTGAACTCCGTGCAGTGCCTCCCCCTCCCACTACTCCCCCCCCCCTGGTGATGCCATAATTAGGACGCCCCACTGACCAACGGAAGGAGAGGAAGGGGCATCCAGTCACACCCTCAGGGGTTAAATTCAGGTGCTGGGGTGGGGGGGGTCTTTCTCTTTCCTCTCCGCCTGATACCTAGAAGCTTATGTGTGTCCAGGAATCCCCTGAAGCCATGTCCGAGGAATTGATTGCGGCCCTGCGGCAGAGAGCAGCACAGGTGGGTGATCCATGTATTATAGCCCTGTTATCTAAACTGGATGCGCACCCACCTGTGCCCTCTTCTGATCCCCTATTGCTGCAGGCCTCCCCTTTGTCTCCCGGGACCCAATCCTCCCCTGGGCCCCAGGCTTCTCTGTCACCCCCTCATCCAGCTCCAGCGCTGCCCTCGCAGCACACAGCCTCCTCATCCCTCCATGCCCCGACCTCACCTGTCTCCTCCCCTGGCCTTCTTCCCCCTGCGATGTCCTCTTCTCAGCAGCCACCCAGCTTATCTGGGGCTGCTCCTGCCTCCACTACAGCTGCTCCAGCCTCCTCCTCAGCAGACCCGGCGAGACCTGGCAGGCGCTCTGAATGCTCATCCCGCCCACCAGAGCATCTCCAGGTCGGTGGTGGCGCCGCCCCTGGTCACCTACGCCCCCGGACTGCTGCTGCGGCTGCTCTGGGCCCCGTTCTGGCCACTCACGCCGTCTCATGTAGGCCGCAGGCCCAGACTCCATTGTTAGGCTCTGGGCGTCTATCCAAGCCCTTTGCCACACCCACTTCCTCCACCAACGGTCCACCCATCTCACCACCCACCCCTTGTCTAGTGCAGAGCAGTGGGCGGAGTCGGTCCGAAGCTCCACCCATTTCCGCCCAGCGTCACCACAGAGGCCCGACCAGCAGTATGCCCACCTCTATTATTTCAATAGGTGCCAGTCATCAGAGCCGGCTGCAGGCTCCGCCCACCCAGCATCACCACTGCTCCAGTGGCCGTCCCAGCACAGCCCCCACCACTACAATACCGAGGTCAGGGCAGCAGATTCTAGAGGGCAGGCAGCGAAGCACTGTGCACAGATTAACCCTTTCCTGTAGCAGCAACGTCCCATTACCAAGCCTGGTCTCCCACGTCTCTCCTACGGGCGCAGCATTGCCGCCCGTGCGGAACGTCAGGAGTTCGGGTGGAAATAGCTATGGTGCTGCCAAGCGTGCTGTCCGGTCCAACCCGACCGTTCAGGACGCTCTGCAGCAAAACCTATGTGTAGCACAAAACACAGCACACTACACACCACCAACCCCCCCAATGTCACAAACACCTTCGTCGCACACTATTCCATTGGTGGTCAGAACGCCACCCCCCTCAAGACGCACATCACAGCCAGTGAAAGCATGACAACGTTATCAATTATGCCCCTAGCCACAACGGGTGCAGGGGCTAACATCACTCCCCATAGTAGCAGTGGTCCCAGGCGTAGACGCCGCACGACCTCCCGCTCCTCCTCAGCAGACTTCCGTCACCATTCCCACTATCCCTCTAAGAGCCGTCATCACGCTAACACCGCAGACACGGACCACATAGGAGCTAACACCACAGACACCGACCACATAGAAGCTAACACCGCAGACACGGACCACATAGGACCTAACACCTCAGACACGGACCACATAGAAGCTAACACCGCAGACACGGACCACATAGAAGCCGCCACGGATCAATCCCATACTCCCTGGGCTTCTGGACACAGCAGACACCTAACCTCAACCTACGATACTGCAGGAGCCTGAGTACCTCCATCACCTGGAGTCACTCAGCTGAAGTCAAATAGCGGTGAGTGATCTCACCCCAGCGATCTACGTTTTATAAATCACTCAAAATATTGATTATGTTTCCGCCTGGCCGTGGTACAATGTACAGTTCCGCAGGCGCCTGACCATACAGCCCAAATTTGGCTGGGAACAGATGTTTGGCTATGATTGATGATGGCTCAAAAAGCAGCCCCCCCCTTTTCATACGCGACCACTAATTACTCCAGGACTCAACGGTCACACGTGGACCTAGGGCTCGCTTACTATTTAACAAAGGATACTGCTGATTCAACGTGTCTGGTAAATATAAGCATGGATGCTCATCTTGCTGACGTGGACACCCTATATCATGGTGTACCCGCCAAAGCAAATGAGGCACTTACGAGCTGCTCTGCGGAGAATTTATGGATTTGATTACAGGTTTTACCCCCGTTAAATTAAGAGTCCCTGGAGCAGAGTCGGTGGAGTATGTGTAAGAGTCCCTGGAGCGGAGTCGGCGGATCAAGGAGTCGGAGTATACCAGCTCAGGTATCACTCCTCCTGTGACATATATTGGTGAATATTGATAAATCGATAATGAATCAATACTAAGAAAGACATCTACTTAAAAAATTAATTTCAATGCTAGCTTCTCAGCAGCCGCAGGCTGGAACTCAGTGGTCGTACGGAGACCAGGGGCCTGCTTGTTATACAATAATGGAAACTGTTGCTTCCAGGCGGCATGCAGATATAGACATGACTGCTCAGCCTGCGGAGGCGGACACCCTGCATCAAGGTGTACATGCCTCGCAAGTGGAACTGCTACGAGGCAAAACGCCGGTGAGCATTGCTGCAATGGGCCCTTAGCTAAGCCTTTATCCCAATAAAGAAGCTGGTCAGCAATTATACAACGGTTTTAAGTACGGTTTTTTCATCCCCTTTAAATTTAACCGAGCTCCAACTTCAGCAATAAATCTAAAATCAGCTCGGGAGTTCCCGGAGATTTTACAGCAAAAAATCATAAATGAGGTCCAACTAGGCAGGATAGCCGGCCCATTTCAATCATTACCATTTAAAAATTTCAGAATCTCGCCTTTACGTATTGTGCCCAAAAAAGAACCCGGTAAATATCTGCTAATACATCACCTTTCCTACCCAAAAGGCGATTCGGTCAATGACGCAATACCCCCAGAAGACTCATCGGTAACTTACGCTTCGTTTTGACAGAGCAGTTGAGCTTGTGCACGCGGTGGGTCCCGAAGCTCTGCTGGCAAAAACCGACATCGAGTCAGCTTTCCGTCTTTTACCCGTGCACCCTGAATGCTTTCATTTGTTGGGTTGTAAGGTGGGCCAGCTTTTTTTATTTCGACATGAGCCTGCCAATGGGCTGATCCATTTCCTGTCACTATTTCGAGCTTTTCAGCACCTTCTTAGACTGGGTAGTACGTCATGAAACAGGCAGCAATTAAACAATCCACAACCTCGAAGACTTTTTGTTCGTCGGACCTAGGGAATCTAAACTCTGTTCTTTTCTTCTTCAAAAGTTTAAATTTCTTTCTAGGCGTTTCGGTGTTCCACTATCGCCGGAGAAAACGATTGGTCCGTGTAACGTTCTCCCTCTCCTCGGTATTGAAATAGACACAAATTAGATGATTTTTCATTTACCAGCGGATAAATTGGAAAAAACACTCCAAATGGTTAAAAGTTTCCTCGTTGAAAAGAAAGTCACCCTCCTGCAAATGCAGTCCTTTCTAGGTTTACTCAACTTTGCTTGTCGAGTTATGCCTGTTAGCAAGGCTTTCTCACGCAGGTTATCATTCGCTACAAAGGGCATTGCCCAGCCGGGCCACCGAATCAGAATTAATCGCTCAATGAAAGCGGATTTGGCCGTCTGGAAAACATTTTTGGAAATCTACAATGTGCATACATGTGTCATATCTCAGGAAACGCTAAACAGTGCCCTTGGTCTACTGGTGGGTGCGGATCTTACAAATGGTTTTGTCGCAATCTACTGCAACCAATGGTGCAAAAGCAGATGGCCGGTCCCGTGGACCTCTGCCAACTGGGGCCGTAACCCCATTTTGTGGGAGATATTTGCCATAGTTACATCAGTCGAACTATGGGGTGACAAACTAAAAAATGCTATTATGCATTAGACACAACATCTGGTGCCGAGCCAGAGTGACGTCTACTGTGGATGATAAGATGGTTAACTCTCTGTTGTCTTCCGATTGGCAGGCCTTCAAAGTCTTCCTTCCAAGTGCAGAACCAACGGGCCTACTGTGTCCTCCTTCCCACTGGGACACAGTGGCCAATCACTGATGCCCTTGATCCGCGCCTCAGTGACACCGGCTACCCAGCAGGTTTATGGTAAGGCATGGGAAGAGTGGTGCTCGCTAATTAAAGGGAGGTCAGTCGATACGTGTGATCAGGCGAGATGCGACGTGGTGGTAGAACTCCTGAATCAGCTCAAGAGTAGAGGCGCGTTGGGTACATTAGCGCAGCGTCATTTATTGGGAGTAGCCTTTTTCTTTTAACTAGTGGGATGGGCCCATGTAACTAAATATTTTTTCATAAAGCAAGCCGTTAAAGGCTGGAAAAGGCTCCAACCTAGTCAGGAATGTCGTCGCCCCATTTCTTAAAAGTCTGTTGCATGATATTATAACAATATCTAAAACGGTATGCAAGTCACAAAACGAGTCAGCCCTAATATCTGCAGCGTTTGCAATCGCATTCTTCGGGGCGCTGCGAATTAGTGAACTAGTGCCGCATTCTAAAACAGCATCAATAGGCGGGTTAATATATGAGGATCTCGCAATATGTAGCGACGCTCTGCGCATTAGAGTGCGGAAATCAAAATGTGACCCCACCAGTAGAGGGTCGTGGGTCCTGGTCAAGGCCCTAGACGGCCCCATATGTCCGGTCAAAATAGTCAAACACTACGCAGCTATTAGGCACAAAAGTAGTTTTTTCCTCTCACACACCGAGGTTCCCACTTACTAAATATCAATTTCACACAATCTTTAAGAAATGTATACAAGCTGTCGGTGTAGACCCCAAAGAATACTGAATGCATTCTTTTAGAATCGAAGCGGCCACTGAAGCAGCTAGGGCCGGTGTAGCAGAAGCTGAAGTAAACAGAGATTGGGATGTTGGAAATCCGCATGCTTTGCAAGATACATAAGACCAGACCTGCTATAACACATCTTGTTTCTTACAGGAGGTCATAAGCCCACAGTTTGGGTAATGGGACATTCTTTTATTTATTGGGTGTGCAAAAGAGCCGAGATACGCCCTGGTGGAAAGAATTTTTACTTCCCACAACTTGAGGTAAACTGGGGAGTCATCAGAGGGCTCCAGTGGCATCAGATCTTCCCGGAGTTGGTTAAAATTTCTAAAATGGCAAAAGGGCCACTGATATTGGTGTTACATGCTGGTGGTAATGATTTGTGCAAGACAACAGTTGCGGAGCTCTTCACGACAATGGAAACTGACATAAAGCGGGCTGTTTGCTTGATACCAGATATGGTGGTGGTGTGGTCCGATATAATATCACGAACGGTCTGGCACGGAGCTAAAGACCCTAAAGCCATCGACAAGTCAAGGAGAAGGAAAAACGCAAAGATGGCAACGTTTGTCAAAGAGAACTATGGCATCGTGGTTCACCACCAAAATCTGGAAGAAGACATCTCACTCTTCCTGAGACCGGACGGCGTTCATCTAACAGATATCGGGCTAGATATGCTTTTAACTAACTTGCAGGACAGGGTTGAACAGGCCTTATTGATGTTGTGTGGGGGTCGGAGTCCTGTGTAGGTCATACACATGATCCTCCATGGCGGTAGTGTAGAGGGGGGCAAGGTTCGTAACCTATCATCAGCCGACGTGCCCAGCGGTTGCGGGCCTACAGCTTTGAGTCCGTTGAGAATTGTACTTGCCTCTCTCTGCTTATTAATAAACTGTGACCGACCTGTTCAACCCATCCATGCTTGTCGGTGTTTTGTTATTACGGGATTGGTGGGAGGCGGGAAGGCACTGCTTATGACACACAGGTCTCTGCAGTCTCCATAAAATTGAGATTGGCAGTGAATCCTGCAGAAAAGTCGTAAAATCATAAATTCTGATATCTTTAGCCATCAACCTGCCAATTAAGGAGGATATCTCTCTTACAATAAAAAAAAGTTTTAGAACAGCTGACACTGTTCTAAAATAATGAAACGAACACTACTCATCTCTTCCCCAATGATCCATCGTTAATGCTCCTGCACTGCTCTGGGTCTTTGTTTATATGCAGATGACACCTGACCGCTGCAACCAAACAACATCTGCAGCAGCAATGTGCCATTTCATTAGCATCATGGCTCCCATCACTAAGCATGTGACTGCTGTGGCCATTTATTGGTTGTAGCAGACTGGGGTCAGCTCCAGAAGACTCAGGGCCGCAGGTGGGTCACAGCTGAATCACTACTAGAGGAGAGAGTAGCTGTCAATGGGTTATCTTACCACTGCAAGTGTGGACTTACCGAAGGCACGCAACTCGCTACCATCTTAAATCACCTATGAAGCCCAGTCTGTTGCTGAGCTTCATATGAGATCATAATTTCACCATATAGTGCAAGCAAAGGTTCAAATGTAAACAAAAAGTGAAAAAAATAAAAAATGCATATTAAAAACAAGCATATTTGAAAGTCAACACATCAGTATAAGCCCAAGCTTTCAAAATATAAATGTATTTAACCCAAATAATGCCGTATAAAAAAAAAAAAAAACAATTTTTTTTACAATATTGCCCTGTAAAACAAATATTGGATAAAAAGATATCCAAAAGTCATGATACCAAAACTCAAAATAATTCTTCTATCCCAACCTTTTTGTCTTACAAATGTTATACAATATTGTACATATCACAAGCATAAACACTTTCTCCACTATTTTACGCCACTTACATTTCTTTTTGCAGACTGTTTATGTGATAAACAGAATGGTGTCATAAAAAATTGGGAGATTTGGGGGGAAAAATGAACACTGATCCAGTTTGTAAAGAGTTAAGCTAGTAGGCTACGCCTAGTCTGTGACCACATCACTTTTACAATATCCAAAAAGCTTAAAATGTAGAAAATAAATGCTCTAAGAAGGCATATACTGCAGATCGTATACAGTGTCATCCATCGCTGTTAAACAGCTTTTATAACATAAAAATGCAGCTATCCAAGAAATGGCTGACCTATGACCCATACTTTCATGAAACTACAAGCAGTAAACTGGATCAAGTCTGTGAAGACATTGGAGTATAAGAACTGAAATGTTATTCAATTTAAGGCCACGGCCAGACTTGCGAGAGCTATGCGAGAAACTGGCGAGAGTCTCAGGTATCAATACTCGACCGGAGTTAGCGGCTGCATGTATTTCTATGCAGTCGCACACTCCGGTCCCAAGTGCCGGTGGCAATGCCGGGTATTGATGCGAGTTTCTCGCAGAGCTCTCACAAGTCTGACCCGGGCTTAGGCAATATCCGGTGTCTTAGTTTCTGTTCATCCGAATCATCTTAATTGCTATTGAAACGCGAGCCATCATCAGAAAATGATCTGTTGCTTAAAATTACGCTCCTCTGCTACATGTATCTTTTAAAGATTTTTGTAATTTCTTTCCTATCATATTTATTAAAAAGCAAAATAAGTAATCCAGTAGTTTTCACACTGGCCACGGAGTCTGTTTTATATTCATACTCGCTGTTCTTTTAGAAGGCGTTTACAGCAGGCTCCTTATCAGGAGAGGCAGGATTACAATGACATGCTAAACACAAAAAATTGCTGGTAGCCTTCTGTTAAAGAGATTGTTCATTACCATGACACAGTTACTAGCTTTGCCATAAATGCTTAAGGATAATGCCCTAAATATCTCGTTTTACCTTTTCTGCCAATTTTCATGCCGTTTTATGCTTTTTTGCTTCACTTCCAGTGACCTGGCATCAGCTCTGTTGTTCACTTCCTCTTCAGAATCCTCTGCTCTCTTCTTTCTACAGTTGTGGCCAAAAGTATTGACACCCCTGCAATTCTGTCAGATAATACTCAGTTTCTTCCTGAAAATAATTGCAATCACAAATTCTTTGGTATTATTATCTTCATTTAATTTGTCTTAAATGAAAAAACACAAAAGAGAATTTAGCAAAAAGCAAAACATTGATCATTTCACACAAAACTCCAAAAATGGGCCAGACAAAAGTATTGGCACCCTCAGCCTAATACTTGGTTGCACAACCTTTTGCCAAAATAACTTTGACCAACCGCTTCCGGTAACCATCAATGAGTTTCTTACAATGCTCTGCTGGAATTTTAGACCATTCTTCTTTGGCAAACTGCTCCAGGTCCCTGATATTAGAAGGGGGCCTTCTCCAAACTGCCTTTTTTAGATCTCTCCACAGGTGTTCTATGGGATTCAGGTCTGGACTCATTGCTGGCCACCTTAGAAGTCTCCAGTGCTTTCTCTCAAACCATTTTCTAGTGCTTTTTGAAGTGTGTTTTGGGTCATTGTCCTGCTGGAAGACCCATGACCTCTGAGGGAGACCCAGCTTTCTCACACTGGGCCCTACATTATGCTGCAAAATTTGTTGGTAGTCTTCAGACTTCATAATGCCATGCACACGGTCAAGCAGTCCAGTGCCAGAGGCAGCAAGGCAACCCCAAAACATCAGGGAACCTCCGCCATGTTTGACTGTAGGGACCGTGTTTTTTTCTTTGAATGCCTCTTTTTTTCTCCTGTAAATTCTATGTTGATGCCTTTGCCCAAAAAGCTCTACTTTTGTCTCATCTGACCAGAGAACATTCTTCCAAAACATTTTAGGCTTCTTCAGGTAAGTTTTGGCAAACTCCAGCCTGGCTTTTTTATGTCTCGGGGTAAGAAGTGGGGTCTTCCTGGGTCTCCTACCATACAGTCCCTTTTCATTCAGATGCTGACTGATAGTACATGTTGACACTGTTGTACCCTCGGACTGCAGGGCAGCTTGAACTTGTTTGGATGTTAGTCGAGGTTCTTTATCCAACATCCACACAATCTTGCATTGAAATCTCTTGTCAATTTTTCTTTTCCGTCCACATCTAGGGAGGTTAGACACAGTGCCATGGGCTTTAAACTTCTTGATGACACTGCGCACGGTAGACACAGGAACATTCAGGTCTTTGGAGATGGACTTGTAGCCTTGAGATTGCTCATGCTTCCTCACAATTTGGTTTCTCAAGTCCTCAGACAGTTCTTTGGTCTTCTTTCTTTTCTCCATGCTCAATGTGGTACACACAAGGACACAGGACAGAGGAAGAGTCAACTTTAATCCATGTCAACTGGCTGCAAGTGTGATTCAGTTATTGCCAACACCTGTTAGGTGCCACAGGTAAGTTACAGGTGCTGTTAATTACACAAATTAGAGAAGTATCACATGATTTTTCAAACAGTGCCAATACTTTTCTCCACCCTCTTTTTTATGTTTGGTGTGGAATTATATCAAATTTGGCTTTAGGAGAATTCTTTTTGTGTTTTTTCATTTAAGACAAATTAAATGAAGATAATAACAAAGAATTTGTGTTTGCAATAATTTTCAGGAAGAAACTGAGTATTATCTGACAAAATTGCAGGGGTGTCAATACTTTTGGCCACAACTGTATATTTCCAATCATTTCTTGTGCTGGGCTGCAAGCCAGCAGTGATCACAGACTGGTAACTCTACCCCCAGTGTCACACACAGGCCCAGCAAAATCGCCTGTATAGGACACTGCAGTCAATAAAATTAATGGACAAAGCACCATTACACCAACCCTAGCAATAAAGATTATCTCCTACACACCCTCACTGACATGGATGATGGGATAGTTCAGTGGATGGTTGGAGAGTAGTGATGAGTGAACATGCTCGGATAAAATTGGCGCTATAGAAATAAAATTATTATGCTGTACATGTAGGGAAGATGACCTGAAGGACGGACGGACCTGTCAGTATAGAGAAGGAAAGGTTTGCACAGTACAGATAGTTGTCAGTTACTACAGCGGGGAAACAACTAGGAAAGTGTAGTGGACGTGCAGTACCTGGGTTGACCATTAGAGGGCAGGGAGGAGTGTGAGCAAAGGACTTGACATCAGCTTAGGGCTTAGGAAACCGTTGGTCATGGGGGTCGGAGTTACAGGGAACCAGGAAAGGTATAAATACTGAGGGAGGGTTCCAGTCCCCAGGGGGAGCTCAGGTGACAGGAGGACTACAACAGTCTGTGCGCTCTGAGGAGAACCGAACCAGGGGGACTGAGGAGAGAGAACGTCAGGGGGGTGGTCCTGACAGGAAGAACCACAGTGGAGACGAGACACCGGGTGTGGGACACCGTATTTGACACGACGCCTGATCAGTAAAATTGCTGTTGGTTTACGGGCCTAAGGCGGCCACAGTGATGGACCTGTCAGGAGCGTCAAATAGTGAAGAAGGGACGGTACGTGTATGTACGTCCCTAGTGTAACGTACGGTGTGTGAAGCGGCCCTGGAAACGGTGGGCCGTGAGGTGAAGAGAATTGCGGTGTACTGCAGAGGCCGTCAGGTGGACGGTGAGTGGAATAAACTTGGACCTGTTGCACCCAGAACCTGCCTCCATCTTGTCTCTGTTTTGTCTCTGCGCGGACTATCGAGGGACCACCCCCCAGCTCGGCCCACCGACCCTACATACACATACAGGTAAGGCTAGTTTCACATTAGTGCTTTTGAGCACAGCAACGGCCTGCGCACGGCCTCCGCTAAGCCCCGCCCCCTGCCGCACCTCCGCCGGTAGCTCCGCCTACCGGTGCATGACGCTGCATGCGTCCTGCGTCCCCTATCTTTATCACTGGGGGGCGCAGGCCGTGCACAGTATGCGTTTGGTGGTGCATGCGTCCTTTTGACGGTGCGCCGACCTGCGCCAAACGCAACCTGCTGCAGTTTGGTTGCGCTCGGCGCACCGTCAAAAAGGCGCATGAGCCGCCAAACGCATACTGTGCACGGCCTGCGCCCCCCAGTGATAGGGGACGCAGGACGCATGCAGCGTCATGCGCCGGTAGGCGGAGCTACCGACGGAGGTGCGGCAGGGGACGGGGCTTAGCGGCGGCCGTGCGCAGGCCGTCGCTGCGCTCAAAGGCGCTAATGTGAAACTAGCCTAAGAGCGTGCTGGGTCTGCAGGGAGACCTGTCAGCACTCACAGAAACAGAGTGAGCTCTGCTGAATGGATCTCCGCCCACCCACATGCTAGACTCCACCCACTGACACCCCCAACAGTCCATTACAGAGCTGTAAATGAGGGGAGTCTGGCATTACATCACAGGAAGCAGGAGATTCTCAGCCAGAGGTCTTGTGAGCAGAAGAGTAGCTCAGGCTACAGCAGGATTTGGCCCAACAATTGTATAGAGAGCTGCTTATCTAGGCAGTTAGTCCACATGAAAGGGACATACATGTAAAGTAGTGGTCAACCTATTTAAAGTAAAAAAAAAAAAATGCACAATGGTCACTGAAATAACTTGAACCAAAACTGCAGCAGCCGAGGCAAAGAAAAAAAAAAACTGTGGTCACAATGTGTGAACGCAGCCTATGAGGTGCATGCTAATCAATAGAGAACAGCCTATCAATTTCGTGAAAAGAGCAAAGTAGCAAAAAGACGGGGCCATTTTGATCTGTGTCATTGATCAAATTTGGCAATGCAGGTCCCCGCTTTTTTATTACTCAATCAGTCCTCAAAAAACACGTGAAAAATGTGCATTGGTTGGAATTGTTCCCATGTTTCTCCTGGAACAGACAGCACACATACCAGAAAACTGATGTGTGAAACTGCCCTAAGGGTTACCTGATGGTTTGAGAAGAACCAAAACCTAATGCATAATGAATAGATAACAGTTAACAGTCATTATTTTGGCACGGTTACTGTTTATGTGCACTGGTACAAAACACCAGCGCTTGTATTTTGTACAATATGAAAGATGGAGGTTGTCTTCCCCAGCACTGGAGACAAGATTTACAGACATGTAATAATATTCATTTCTTCTTTTTTGAAGTTTCAAAGCAGAGTATGTGGCCTAAGTATGGTGTGTAGATAGGGAGCTTTGAAAAACATTGATTTTTGTTTCCAGGAGGATTTTTACTTTAATAAAAATTGGAACAAAAAATCAATAAAGGTATGTTCACATGTAGGATTTTTTAAAATTTTATTTGAATTGCTTCAATTACTCTTCCCCCATGTCTCGTAGGCCATGTTCACACGTTGAGTATTTGGTTAATGTTACTCAATAGGACTGTCCAGATGATCGTTGTTTTTTTTCTTTTACACGACTTTAAAGTCTATGTGAAATAAAAAATAAAATTGCATCATGCACTAGTGTCCTTTCAGCATCAGTCTTTTAGCATCTGATTTTTACATATATTGCAAATTTTTTACTGTATTTGTACCTGTAAATGTTAAAAACTACTGATTTTTAAAGACAAATGCCAAACAGATGCCATACGGACTGCACATTGAAGCATATTCATGAAGCAGGTCACTCAGGTCAGAAAACTTGGTGGTCAGGTCAAGTCTTCCATGCCCAGGTCTGTGCTGCATGGATGTGTGAAACAGACACATGTCTGTGTTAGGCCTCATTCACACGTCCGTGTCTGTACATGTAGGTGAAAAATTGGTACCGGCGTCATCAGAGTTTTGGATCAGTGTTAGACCGGGATCACACATTCAAGGAATACGGCCGAGTCTCGCATGTTAATACCCAACACTGCCGCTGGCACTTGGGAGCGGAGCATGTGGCCGCATGGTAATACATGGAGCTGCATGCTCCGCTCATGACTGCCGTCGGCAGTGCCGGGTATTAACATGCGAGACTCGGCCGTATTCCTCGCATGTGTGATCCCGGCCTTAGTGTTTGGTCCATGTGTCCTTTTTAACCATTGGTATTTTTCACTGATAAATTCCAAAGCTTCTCCTATTCTTTAAATGTTAAACTGGACAGCACACAGATGTCATCCATGCGCTGTATGTGTTATTTTCATGGACCCATAGACTTGTATTGGTACTTTTCATTCATGATGTCAGATAAAAGCTGACATGTCTCAATGAGTTTTGCATGGACACATGATCTGTGAAAAAAACACTTACATATGAACAGCCCCAAGACTTTAATATTATAAATCCCCTTCAAGACCGCCAATACGTATATATACTGACCTGAGATATAAGAGAATATCATCCCCATAAAGGTGACAATCCAGCAGCTTTCGGCTGTCCACTATATCTGACAACTTGCTGTATCACAAATGAACAGTGTTCGCACAGTCCATATCTGTTTAACCCCTTAGTTACTGCTGTCAAAAGTGACTACATCAAATAAATGGTTAATAGATTGTGGGGGCTTGCACTTTAATCTAATTGACACACCGAGATCATGATTGTGTGGTCCTGATGTTTGCCATAGCTGTTCATGGCCAAATAGCGGCCTTAGAGTCTCCCGGCTACAGCGGCCAGTTCAGAAGTTAGCGACATTTAGGTGGTAAACAAACACTTTTTCATTCCGGCTATACCACTTTGCATTAATTCCTAAAAATCACCTGAAGGGTTAATAAACTACCTTACAGCAGTTTTCAATATGTCAGGGGGTGCTGTTTTTAAAATGGTATCATGTTTGGGGTTTTCCAATATATAGCACCCCTAAAGTCACTTCAAACCTGGATAGGTCCCTCAAGAAAATAAATTTTGTAAATTTCCTTGAAAAAATGAAAAATTGCTGCTACATTTTTAAACCTCCTAAAAGGCTAGCAAAATAAATTACAGTTTTAAAAATGGTGCTGATGTAAAGCCGACATGTGGGAAATGTTATTTATTAATGTTTTTCTGTGGTATGACTATCTGGATTAAAGGGATAATCATTCAAAGTTTCAAAACTGCTATTTTTTTTTACATTTTTGTCAAGTTTCTGATATTTTTATAAATAAACACAAAACATATCAATCTAAATTTACTATTATCATAAATTATAATGTGCCACGAAAAAAACAGTATCAAAATCACTGGGATTTGTTGAAGCATTCCAGAGTTATGACCACATAAAGTGACATTGGTCAGAATTTAAAAATTTGGCCCGGTCACGAAGGGGTTACAAATGTATAACACGGAGGTCTGTATGAGACCTTAAGGGCCTGTCACACTAAGCGATATGGCTAGCAATATCGCTATAACTTGTGACGTTATAGCGATATTGCTAGCGATATCGCTGTGTCTGATACTTACCTACGACCCGCTCCCCCGCTGCTTATCACTGATCGCGCGAGAACAGGCTGGACCGTTTCTTGTCGTCAGCTTCCTGCGGCGCTTCCTGTGGAGAGACGAGCATGGAGCCGGGCGGGAGGACATCAGGATCGCCTAGTGTGACAGGTAAGTAGCGACCCCCGTCCCCAGCGATGTCGCTGTGAGATCTGCCTGTGTGGCAGCTCACTAGCGACCACTTAGCGATGCACCAGCAACCCTGACCGCGTCATATCGCTGGTCGGGATCGCTGGTGCATCGCTAAGTGTGACAGTACCTTTAGGCTGATTTGACACAACAGTATATCATGGTCTGAATCTCTGATAGCAGAGTTTAAATGGATCGTGCCAACATTTGCTCTCAGTGGCTTCCATTGCAGAATGGACAAACTTGGCAGAATTACATAAAACAAGTCCCAATATGGCTATGTGAACAAAAAAGTTGACACTTGCTTAACGGGACTGTACCTGCAGATCTCTAGTTATCATGGCTGGTCTTGGCATCTCAACTTCTAGCTTAGGTTCAAACTGTTAGGAGTGGTCAGTGGGAAGTGGGCTGGTTAAAAGGCTCATCTCAATAGCTAAACCTGCCTCTTTCTCTGTCTGTGCTTCTGGTGTGAAGTGGGACTGGCTTAGCTATTGAAATAAGCCCATCACAAACAGTACTGATGAAGCACTGTCCTAGGAATAAAAAGGAAATGCTTTCCTATGCCAAATCCAACTGTATGTAACTCCCGGAATTGGGTTTGATATCTGGAGATCAGCACACCTTTCTTAACTCAAGATCAGCTATAAGGGAACCTCCCCATATGGCGTCACCGTTGGCTGTCTCGAAGTTCAAAACTTGTACTCACTTTTCGTCAGTTCATGTCATTGCACAATAAAGCTGAGTATACATTCTCTGGCTTCATAGGCACACTGGGGATGTCCAGGGAGGACATCAAGACGAAAAAACCTGTTGTCCACGGAGGAGCTGAAGACCACTGTCTGGAACGAGAATACTAACAAACGCAGGTTACTTTGTCACAATGTGCTCTGTGGACATGCGTATTGCACCTAAAAGGCCGGGGAACATACACTCTGCTTCACTGTGCACGGACATGAGATGACAAAAGTGGTGTGAAACTTGGAAAGAGCTGGCAATGTCACCGGCTCTTGTAAATAATGTTATTACACCCACAAGGGATGACGAATCTGACGAAATCAACATTCCCTTGACTAGTCTGAAAATTATTAGCATACAGCAAACAGAATTTTAAAAGTTTTTTTGGCATACACTGCTCTCTCATATACTGTACAGAGTGCTTGTAAAGGGGTTCAATGGAAAACTTACTCTTCAATGTGGAATAAACAAATAAAATAGTAGAGTTTTAGACTACATGCCCACGATGAGCATTTGATGAGTTTTTGAGGTTGCAGAATTTCTGCAACTATTATTTGATTTGGTTACTTGTATTTTTTTATTGTGTTTTTGTATGTGTATTTTAACATGCGTTTTTTTCAAGTTTTTGATGCTGCATTTTTTGTCTGTTTGGTATGTTATGCTGTAAATAAAACTGCTTTATTTTTAGATCTCCTGGTATTTAGCTTTGACAAAACTATTGACTTTTTTAGTTGCAGATTACATGCGTTTACCTGGGGAATTTGCAATTCTATGGGGAAATTCTGCACAGAAAACTCGGCAAACCCGGAAGAGAAATTGACATAAAGAAGCACATGAGATTTCTATACATTTGATAGAACTAAGGCTATGTTCATACATTGGGTTTTTGCTGTTTTTTTTCTGCAGGCAAAACCTCCTGCTCTTTTGGCAGTAAAGAAGTTGCTTACAAAAAGTAGGTGTTTGCTGCATTTTTCAGGATCCCAAATTTCAGTTAGCTTACACCACAGAGGAAAAACATACAAAACCATTTTTTGAAAAAAAGGCAATTTGATCAAATTATTTAGGGGGAAAAAGATTTTTACATCTGAAAAAATAGTGACTATTTTGACCACAAAATGTTCATGAGTTAAAGAAAAAATACACAATTACAAATGTAACAGTGGGGGGAGGTGAATTGGTTGGGAACAGTTTAGCTAAGACATTGGCAGAGCATTGAGCTTGTAGGACACTGCTTACTTTCACATTTTGGTTTGCCCTTGAGTTGATCAGGTATTGTTCAATTTCATACCTTGGTGGACCACAGTTATTGTTCAATCTCACACCTTGGTCAGCCAATATCACTAATTTAATTCAACTGTTCTAAGTCTAACTGCAATTCTCATGTGAGGAGACCAAGACATTATGGTTTAACTTGGGAAAGTCACAAAAATTAATGAGTTTCATATACTGCTGTACCTGCTTCTTTTCACTAAAATTACAGCAAAACCTGTATTTTGACTGCGTTTTTGCACTTACTAATTGCTTTCTATGGGTGAAAACAATGATGAAAAACGACTGAAAGAAGTGACATGCTGCAGTTTTAAAAGCTGCAGCAGTTTTCCAATTTACTCAGGAAAAAAAAATGTGTGTGCATGATATTTCTGAAATCTCATAGCTTTAGCTGGTACTGTGAAATGCAGTTTAAAATGTGCATTAAAAAAATGCAACGAAAATGCAGTGTGTGAATATAGCTGCAATTTTGACACAACAAAAACAAGCCGCATCATAAATGCACCAAAAGCTTATCTTGAGAACAAAGCCTAACTGTAGCATTCTATCATTGGTTGTCTTATAATTGAATTTATACAATATTGGATGTGTTCACTATGACGCTATCATTCTAACATACTATGATGTTTATGTGTTGGGACTTAGGATTACAAATATACCCTGATCTTTCGTGTAATGTTTATATTGGGGTACAGCTTATGCTTCTGCAGCTGAAATATAGCGTAAGAGCTTTGAGAGGTTAAAATGATTTGCTCCCTAAAGTCCAGCGCCTCGTGCTCGGGTTGCTATGGTAACAGGAGACACTGGGGGTTCAAGAAATATTGATGGTGTTTAACAATTAAAACATTTTCATCCTCCCTTGACACAAAGCCCTATATACAAGATGAATCGACCAGTGGTAAAAAATACATTATTATACATTTTATTACAACTACTAAAA
The DNA here is from genome assembly GCF_039654945.1 of Dendrobates tinctorius. Lineage (NCBI taxonomy): Eukaryota > Metazoa > Chordata > Amphibia > Anura > Dendrobatidae > Dendrobates > Dendrobates tinctorius. The sequence continues at coordinate 19,547,143 of NW_027361858.1, read as the reverse complement.
ATGTATTTTTTTTTAACTTTTGTAATAGTTTTAGGTGCTGGTAATACTAACCAATGAGATGAAAATCAATGTAGTAATTGTCTATGGAGGAAAATACAATCCAGCTAATTAGAGCAATAAACAATACCTTGAAACTCCCTCAATGTGTTTCCTTTATTAAACTTAATTTTGACAACAATAATTGGATATTTATACGTGTATGTAAACGTTCATAAGACATAAGCCTTTTGCACAAGTTATATGGAGGTTGGGAGCATGTTTCTGATACCTCCTGGAATTTGCTTTTAATAAAATGTTATTGCTACAGTGGAGAGTGAATGACATACCTTTTTAGTGCATTGAAGAAGTGGGAATGCACTTACAACGCATATGCGTTCTTTAACCTGCAGATTTTCTGCATCAAATGCAATTCTACAAGGAAAATCAGGCAGAGGCCAGGTGCTTGGTTATTGAGTAGTATTGCCCAAAGTTACATCAAGTTTGTGAGAAATGTCATACTTCTATACTTGCTTCAGCTCCTCTGCTACAAACAAAGCTCAATGCAACTACTAAGTAGGTGTTATCCACAACTGCCTCTCAATAAGGAACCTAGTAACTGTTCCTGCTGTTTTTCACAAATGACCTCCGCAAACAAGGTAAGGCAGGTCTTTACTACAACTGCTGTCATGTGGTTAACCAATTCCTTATTTTAAGTCCCAGTGCTGCTATTAATCATTTCCCTGCTTCAAGACTCCTGACTGCATTCCTGTGATTAACTTTTTCCCTACTAGATGATTACAGTTTCTTATAAATCTATTGTTACCATGTGAAGCTAAGCTGCACAACTGACCCTGCTTCATATGTGCTACCTGCTCAACTTATTTGTCTATCATCCTGCATACCCCGCTGTTGTGGTCCTTACTGATATATACGTGTTGTCTGTTAGTCAAAACCCACTCCAATGCATCATTGCGTCGGTTCATGTTGCTAACTGTGATTTACAGCTTAGGAAAATCCACCTCACCAGGTGCGTCCTTAACATTCTGATCCTATTGCTGTGACAATTACTTACCTTTTAACTGTAGTTATGATAAAATACTGCACCAGCTTGTAATTCTCACAATGATAAACTGCTGCATTGCTAGTCATTGACATTCACGAAGCCTACCATATACTCACATCTCACCACTTATTGGCAGTTTCCTACTTATGCATACTATAGGCAGAAAATTGTCAATCAATGGTGTTGGCAGGGTTAAGCAGAGATCATCATTGAGAGGTCCAGCAGAGCTGCAGCAGAAAATTGATTTGATTTTATCAAACTCCAGAAAGGAACCAGCTAAAATAGATCTCTCAGTAGGATCAACCCTCATATGTGACCATTTAAATGGGCATGTAGTTAATAAAAAGCTGAATAAAATGATACCTTGATACCTGTGATCCGATGTCTTATTTCAGAGATATACATGTTTTTCTTACAAGTAAATGAGCTGGTCAAGGCTATGGACCGTACACTGATCTGTATGAGAATCTGTCTCCAGAGCTTTTTTATATATAAAGCTGAGTGTATATGTGTGTATCAAGCCACACCCACTGCATGCCCACTTAACATAGCCACGCCCACTGGTAGAAGGAAAGCAGGGTTGCAGAGGGAAAGTGAGGGACACGGGTGGAGAGCGGAGATGCGATGGAGAGAGTGGGACATGAATGAAAAGCGGTGCTGCGGAGGGATAGAGCGGGATGGCACGTGGACAGCAGGGCTGTGGAGGAAGAGAGTGGGGCTGTGGAGGGAGAAAGCGGGGCTGTGGAGGGAGAGAGCGGGGCTGTGGAGGGAGAGTGGGACACGGATGGAGAGCGGGGCTGTGGAGGGAGAGAGCAGGATGGCAGTTAGTTACTATGCCCGGGCAAAGCCGGGCTCTTCAGCTAGTTTTTAATAAAAGGAGATGATAACCATTGTAAGACATGTAACAAACACAATACAGTAGAAATTAACTGTCTTACAAACACATTTTTGCAGCTCTGTTATATTGCAACAATATTACAACCCTGTCTTGCTGTGAGATGGAAGCTGAGAGGAACCTGTAGATGTGTCAGTTATAATCACACACAGCTCTACAGTGAGATCAGGAGAGCAGAGAGCGTGCATTACACATCACACTGGTAACACTGGTAACCATTACACCTCACACTGGTAACAGTGGTAACCATTACACATCACACTGGTAACTTCCTCTTTCATTTATAATAATCTAAGGTCCCCTTCATACATGCATAGAATACCGGTACCAGAAAAAAACATTACCAGTGTCATCAGTGTTTTGGATCAGTGTGTCATCCGTGTGCCATCTTTTTCTGGTATTTACAACAAAACTCAAATCCAAAGCTTCAAATCCAAAGATGTTAATCACGGATGGCACAAGGATGCCACACTGTGCGCTATATGTGTTTTACACGGACCCATAGACTTGTATTGGCCCTTGAAATCAATGCAGCTTATAAAATACGAACGTTTCCATGTGGTTTGCAAACACACGGACATGGATAGGTGTGCAACTCCATAGATTACAATGGGTACGTGTGTATTTCTGAAAAAATGTATGCCACACATACCAGAAACATGGAGATGTGAAGGGGGTCAAAGGCAGATTCTAATAAACATGAAAATGTCTGGAATAAAACATTGGATCACATATAGACGGTGTGACGGACACACTGCTTGTGTCCAGGGAATGAACACTAGGGGAAGTGAGTGGGGAGATAGCAGAAACAAATAGAAGTGCGCGGCAGCTGCTGAGAGCACGCTGTACTAAACAGGACCTGAAACAAGTGACCACCAGGGGAGTGGCTGGAGGAGGAGCTAATCTTCGTGCAAGGGAGATAGAGACAGAGTGAGAGCCGTCGGAGCCAAGAGAATTGAAGAGAAAGAAGTCAGACAAGCCGAGGACAAAAGCCAGAGGGTAACGCAGTATCCGAGGGCACAGACTAAAGAATGGTTAAACACAATCCGAAGTCAGAAAACCTGGACAGGAACGCAGTAACCAAGGGCACAAACAAGGAGGGTAGTCAGAGGGCAAGCCAGAGATCAGAACCAGAAAATAGCATAGGTACAGAATCAGAGCCCAGGCACAAAATTAGGGACAAGCTGGATCATACTGAGGACAAGCACACGGTAACAAATAGTATACACAAGTATAGCAAGGTCAGCTGCTCAGCCGAGGACAGAACTATCACTGGCAAAAAACTCACAGAAGAGCGGGTTAATATAGCCCTCCCCAGACCAAAGGGAGGACAGCAAAGTTAACTCCACAGTGCCCAGGGCACGGAAAGGAATTCCCGTCCAGAGGCATGACAGACGGCTAAGGAGGGTTGATCCTATTGATTGCCTTTAAAGGAAACCTGTTACCAGAAAAAATGCCATCACTGGTTCAGTCACTGCTATGAGTATACAGTGCACAGCTGTAACCATGCCCCCAGCCCTGACTGACAGCCAGCCCCAATGTTACAGCAGCAGCTCTGTACTCAGAGCAGTGACTAAACCAGGGCTGGCGCAGGTCCTGTGGCTGAAACCGTAATGCTGCTAGGTGGAATAAAGTGAATATTCTCCCCCAGCATCCGGCTAAGTTCGACTGCCGGAGAGGTTAATAATGCTAATAACCTGCAGATTAACTCTGTATCTGTAGTGTTTTTTCTGGTGACAGGTTCCCTTTAACACCTTACTGACATTGGGTGGAATAGTACGCCAATGTCAGTATCCCCCGCTTTGATGTGGGCTCCGGCGGTGAGCCCACCTCAAAGCCAGGACATGTCAGCTGTTTTGAACAGCTGACATGTGCCCGCAATAGCCGTGGGTGGAATCGCGATCTGCCCAAGGCTATTAACCTGTTAAATGCTGCAGTCAAACTCTGACAGCAGCATTTAACAAGCTCTTCCAGCCAGAAATGCGCACACTGGTGACCTGCGTCACGTGATTGCGGATCACCGGTGTGTCGGCATGATAACCAGAGGTCTTCTTGATGCCGGATTGCTGTGAGCGCCACAATGTGGTCAGTGCTCATAGCAAGTCTGCAATTCAGCTACATACAGTAGAGGCGATCTGAGCAACGCCTCTATGTAGCAGAGCCTATCAAATTGTGGCAGCTTCTAGCCTCCCATGGAGACTATTGAAGCATGCCAAAAGTGACAAAAAAATGTGTTTAAAAATATGAAAAAAATAAAAAATATATAAAAGTTTACCCCATTAAAATTAAAACAATAAAAATAAAATCAAACATAGACATATTTGGTATCGCCGAGTATAGAATCGCCAGATCTATCAATAAAAAAAAGGATTAACCTTATTGCTAAACAGCGTAGTGAGAAAAAAATAAAAACGTCAGAATTACTTTTTTTGGTCGCCGCGACATTGCATTAAAATGCAATAACGGGCAATCAAAAGATCGTACCTAACCAGAGATCACGAAAAATGGAGACACTACGGATCTCAGAAAATGGCGCAATTTTTTTTCACCACTTAGATAACAAAGAACCTAGACATGTTTGGTGTCTATGAACTCGAAATAACCTGGAGAATCATAATGGCAAGTCAGTTTTAACAGTTAGTGAACCTACCAAAAAAGCCAAACAAAAAACAAGTATGGGATTGCACTTTTTTTGCAATTTCACTGCACTTGAAATTTTTTTCCTGTTTTCTTTTACACAACATGGTAAAACCAATAGTGTCGATCAAAAGTACAACTCGTCCTGCAAAAAATTAGCCCTCACATTCTGCCATATTGACAGAAAAATAAAAAAGTTATGGCTCCGGAAAGGGAGCGAAAAACGAAAACGTAAAACCGAAAGTTTCAGTCATGAAGGGGTTAAAGGGACTGTATCAGCACAGTATGACCATTCAAAATATTCTCTCTGCTCGGTGATTCATGGCTTAGCTAATTATTTAAATACACCTTCCCACCTGCTTGTTTTCCCTAAACCTCCACCCTCTCTTCTTTGATTGACAGCTCTGACTTCATAAGTGTGCGACATGTTAGATCTAATGATTTTGATCACTGACACTATGCCAGCCATTTACCAGGCACAGTCCATGTTTATGCTGTAATGTCTGATGTATGGCTGTTTTTACGGCCCCCTTTACAGATCTGGGATGGCAGTTATTATTATTATTATTTATTTATATAGCACCATTGATTCCATGGTGCTGTACATGAGAAGGGGTTACATACAAATTACAGATATCACTTACAGTAAACAAACTAACACTGACAGACTGATACAGAGTGGAGAGAGGACCCCTTACATGCTACAGGATGGTGGGGAAGGAGACAGTAGGTTGGTGGGTTGCAGCAGTTCCGGTGTTGGTTGAGGTGATATCACCGGTAGTGGTGAGAGAGAAGGAGGTAGCGGGGTCATTGCAGGCTGTAGGCTTTCTTGAAGAGGTGGGTTTTCAGGTTCCGTCTGAAGGATCCAAATGTGGTTGATAGTCGGACTTGTTGGGGCAAAGAATTCCAGAGAATAGGGGCTATTCGGGAGAAGTCTTGGAGGCGGTTGGGTGAGGAGCGAATAAGTGTGGAGGAGAGAAGGTCTTGGGAGGACCAGAGATTACGTGAGGAAGGTATCGGGAGATTAGTTAAGAGACATATGGGGGAGACAGGTTATAGATGGCCTTGTAGGTCAGTATTAGTAATTTGAACTGGATACGCTGAGGGAATGGGAGCCAGTGAAGAGATTTGCAGAGGGGAGAAGCGTAGGAGTAGCGAGGAGAGAGATGAATTAGTCAGGCGGCAGCGTTAAGGATGGACTGGAGAGGTGCGAGCATGTTTGCAGGGAGACCACAGAAAAGGATGTTACAGTAGTCGAGGCGGGAGATGATGAGGGCATGCACAAGCATTTTAGCAGATTGAGGGTTGAGGAAAGGACGGATTCTGGAAATATTTTTGAGCTGGAGGCGACAAGAGGTAGAAAGAGCTTGGATGTGCGGTTTGAAGGACAGGGCAGAGTCAAAGGTTACGCCGAGGCAGCGGACTTCTGGTACTGGGGAAAGTGTGATGTCATTGATTGTTATAGCTAGGTCGGGTAAAGAAGATCTGTGAGATGGAGGAAAGATGATGAGTTCAGATTTGTCTACATTGAGTTTGAGGAAGCGAGAGGAGAAGAAGGAGGATATGGCTGATAGACACTCTGGGATTCTGGACAGCAGAGAGGTGACGTCTGGGCCAGAGAGGTAGATCTGAGTGTCATCAGCATAAAGGTGGTAGTGGAATCCGTGGGACTTTATGAGTTGCCCCAGACCAAGTGTATAGATTGACAAGAGTAGGGGTCCTAAAACAGAGCCTTGGGGGACTCCAACAGAGGGTGGGATGAGGAGGTGGTGTGGGAGTGGGAGACGCTGAATGTGCGGATGGAAAGGTATGAGGAGATCCAGGATAGGGCAAGGCCTTTGATGCCAAAGGAGGAGAGGATCTGTAGTAGGAGGCAGTGGTCAACTGTGTCAAATGCAGAGGACAGGTCTAGAAGCAGGAGTATAGAGTATTGTCCATTTGATTTGGCTGTAAGTAGGTCATTAGTAATTTTGGTCAGGGCTGTCTCAGTGGAGTGATGGGGGCGGAAACCAGATTGTAGATTGTCAAAGAGCAAGTTAGATGATAGGTGGGAGGAATGTTCAGCGTGGACGTGCTGTTCCAGGAGTTTGGAAGCGAATGGAAGCAATGATATTGGGCGATAGCTGGACATAGAAGTTGGGTCAAGGGTTGGCTTTTTAAGGATAGGCGTGATTGTGGCATGCTTGAAAGCAGAAGGGAAGGTACCGGACGTTAGTGATAGGTTGAAGAGGTGGGTTAGGGATGGGATAAGTGTGGTAGTGAGGTTGGGGAGGAGGTGGGATGGGATGGGGTCAAGTGCACAGGTTGTGAGGTGTGATTTGGAGAAGAGGCGATTAAGCTCCCCTTCAGTGATGTTGGAGAGTGAGGTTATGGGGTTTGGGCATTGGTCTGGTTTACAAAGGGGTTGTGGTGGTTGAGTGATGAAGACTTGCCTTGTTTGCTAATAGGCGTGCCAGCGGAGAGTAATCACCGCAGGTGACATCATGAGTGCCACCTAGAATGTGTTGTGCTCCAGCGGCTGGTTGTGCTGGCCAAAACCCTGGAGATGCGGTCTACAGACCGGAAATGCATCACACGCCGGGAGGAGGAGCCACCACTGCGCAATATGTTTAAAGACAACAGGTCAGTGAGGTCTACACTGCAGCGATCAACACGATTTGATTCATGACAAGAACTACAGGGCCATACACAATGGAACCTATATATTAAAAAGATCCCCACATAAATCTATCCAGAGGAAACACAGTCAGGTTGGATCATTAAGGACAATCTCCCCTTCTCATCTGTGAGCAGAGTGATCTGTGCATGAGTTTGGAAAATCTCTGGCTGAAACGAATATAGAATCATAGAATCATAGAATCATAGAATCGTAGAGTTGGAAGGGACCTCCTGGGCCATCTGGTCCAACCCCCTGCTCAAAGCAGGATTCGCTAAATCATCCCAGTCAGATGTCTGTCCAGCCTCTGTTTGAAGACTTCCATTGAAGGAGAACTCACCACTTCTCGTGGCAGCCTGTTCCACTCATTGATCACTCTAACTGTCAAAAAGTTTTTTCTAATATCTAATCTGTGTCTCCTCTCATTCAGTTTCATCCCATTGCTTCTAGTCTTTCCTTGTGCAAATGAGAATAAAGTTGATCCTTCTACAATGTGACAGCCCTTTAGATATTTGTAGACAGCTATTAAGTCTCCTCTCAGTCTTCTCTTTTGCAAACTAAACATTCCCAAATCCTGCAACCTTTCCTCATAAGACAGGGTTTGCAGACCGGTCACCATTCTGGTCGCTCTTTTCTGAACTTGCTCCAGTTTGTTGATGTCTTTTTTAAAATGTGGTGCCCAAAACTGGACACAATATTCCAGTTGAGGTCTGACCAAAGAGGAGTAGAGGGAAATAATGACTTCACGTGATCTAGACTGTATGCTTCTGTTAATACATCCTAGAATTGTATTTGCCTTTTTTGCTGCTGCATATATATATATTTGTCAAGAAGAGCCATTTATTCATGTTTATGGTGTCTTATGTGCTTATTGGATAGGCAGTGAGATAAATGTATCCATAAAGTATTTATATTCTGCATTTATCAGAGGGCAAGACACATACCCTCAGGAATATCACTGTACCTTTTCTATGCATGATCCTCATCTCAGAGAAGGTGTATGGCGTTGCAATTATCTGAGAATTTTATAGAATCCAGTATGCATGTGATTGAGCATTCATGTTGATGTATCCAGTACTGTAAAGTAATTTTCACTCAAAGCCCTTCTTATTTATACAGGTTGATAGGCAGGATTTTCTATCCATATCGGATAGTGGTTTGGCTATAACTTACACATGATGAGTTGCCTTAATGATGAGCAACATTTGATGTATGTATTGAGTGGTGATTTGATGGGTCTGAACATTTGTGCATACAGGTACTAGCTACTTCACTATTTGCTTTTGTTGGTTTATGGCACTATTTTTGCACTTTAATATTGGATAATTTCATAGGTAGTAATAAAAGTTATTTTTCAGAGGGTCCCATTTTCACTATATCTGGCTTCATAAGGCCAGAGGACGAAGATATATGGAAATCAAGCAGATGGGAAGGTATATATGAATGACTGACCCCGCCGTGAAGCACCGAGCACCAGTGCACAGTCATTCTGTGCTGACTGAGTCCCTGTAAGTGATCTAGCAATGCAATAAGGGTCTCTGTCCCTATTTTATGCTATCAGGAAACAAAAACCTAGTGACATATTCCCTTTTAACCATGATTTTCAGACTCCAATGTTAAGTACAATTGTCTACTGATTTACTCATTGTCACAACGTTAGCAAACTATAGCCTACAACTGTGGTAGTCACCAAACCACATTAAGAAAACCTCTGATGAGTACAGTAATTCAATCCCAGGGCAGCACATTACATTTATTGACTCTATTAACTGCAAAGAAGTGGCCGAGTATGGTGTATGTAGGCAAGCTTCTATTCAGGAATGAAAAATGGCCTATACTCCATTCCCCAATATGTGTACCTTTTCCAAATGTTTTGGTCTGTCTCCAACTTCATTCGCTACCACTACTGACTGTGTTCTGTGTAAAATACAACCCCACATCAAATAGAAACTGGCAGCCCAAAATAAATCAACTGTACAAGAGAAAGAGTAAAACCCAGGATTTGATTTTATTGACAGTTATTTGTAAAGATATAGTCAAAACTCATTAAACAGTACAGTGCATAAAGCAGACATCAGGGCCTGCCGATACCAGAACCGCAATACACACCACCGGCCAGAGGCCGGCAGCTCATGTCAGTGTGCAAGTCACTGGCAGCGTATGGCAGTGACATCATGCCCTGTCCGTCGCTTGCACGCTGAATTCAGCTGCTGGCTTCTGCGTCGGCTACAGAAAAGAATGCCGTACTGCATTGGAGCAGGTAAGGTGAGCAGAATGTTTTTGTTTTTTTATGCGTTAAAGAACAACAGCAGAATGAGGGACGTCAAAACCAGGATGGATGGACATATTACTAGGTTGGGCCAAGGATGGGGAACATTTGGTATATACCAGAATGAGCAACATATACTGTATACCAGGATGGGCCCAGAATGAGGGACATTAATACAAGATGGAGGAGATTACCAAACAATGGTGGAGGGGGAAGGGCAACAAGTATGTCCTTAGAACATTGCAAGGGCCCATAAATCTGACCAATGGGGGGGCCCAGGCTTAAATTTTGCAGCGGGGCCCATCGGACTACTGTTAGTCATCTACAGATATCATATGAATTGGTGTCCAATAAATAATGAATTAGGCAACAAAAATAAAATCAGGACCACTTAATCAGCTTTCCAAATCAGTTAAAGAGGATCATATAGAAATGAGCTAATCAGAAAACCCTGTGTCACGGGTCCTTCTCCGATATCACACAATCAACAGAGCGCGGGAAGTGTGAACAATCCCAAGACCTTTATTATAGGCAAAACTAAAAGGTCCATAAACAGTCCACCACACTGAGGATACAATAGTCCAGAACACAAATGCAGTTCAGTAACAGGATGAATGTCCAAGGAGAGGAGAGCCCAATAATCCGGCAGACAGAGGATAAAATGGGTCCATATGCTTCCCCTTCTCTCTGATATGCCGTCTTCACACAATCATCACCACACAGCGTCTGACTTGACCAGTCAGACAGGTTGGGGTGGTTTTCAGTCCTCCCAGACCTGACAAAGGTGTGTGAAGTACAGTATTCAGATGTATGGGATATCTTGTTCTTCAGACTCCATTTTTATGCTTGCGACACCATTTTGTTGTTTACAAGATAAATTTTGTAATTAGGTGAAAGTTCACAGCTGTTATGAAACTAGACTGTTCTAGCTTGTACAAGATATGAGATATGAGACCCTAAAAGAATGTGCTATTGTTCTATTCTCTACGTCACGTAACTAGGGACATATTCCGGTTTTCTTGCAATATTATTGGCTTACAAAGAGAAATTAAGTTATTGGTAGTTGAGAACTTTGCATGATTAAGCAAAATGTTATAAAAAAAGTGACTAAAATAAAGGGGACTAGTGATCTGCCTGGATCCTCCCGTACAGAGTCCCCCGTCTCCGCGTGGTCATTCCCAGTTGCTAGCAACGCCCTGTGAATTAATTTGAAAATCACTGGATCAACCGTGAAGGGTTTTTAGCCCTCCCTAAATAGCTACCCCGACAGGTGCCTTGGGGATTAAGGCACTACAGGGGGTTCAACAAGAGGCATAGATACAGTCAGGCTGCAGACAGTAAGTGAGCTAACTCAATTATCAGACTTTTGGAAGGTAATTGAGACTCTAGACAATATGGGGAATACACGAAATGATACAGGGCAACAAGAGAACACTATGGAAATCCGTAAAATATAAAAAGGCACAAAATAATACCCACATAACATATCACACCATCACACCCTGGATGAGACTTTGTGGTTCAGAGCACCCTTTCTCTCACACTTTGCCATAGGGATGAAACAAGCTGGCAGATCACTATTTAAGGACTTGTGTTCAGGACACACTAGACACTTCATTTATGTATGACTATACCATAAAGAATGCTTTATCCAGCAGTTGGTTAAATTAAAGGCATGACTCCTCTTAGTCCACATTAACCTCCACGGACCTGTACTTACATTGCTACGAAATTCAGAGCTGACATCCTCCTTTTAAAATCTGCTACACTTACACTAAGGAACAAAGCTTTAATTATTATAAATGAGCAAATGATAAATGAAACAATACTGAGTGAAGCAAACCATGTAATAGAGCACACTTGCCCAGTTCCCCTATAAAGGTGCATTGTATGTTCAGTTTCAAACACAAAATTTTAACCTAGGGCACTATTCTGAAACACAAAGACTTTTTAGTACTGTAACGCTTCTTAATGGCAATGTACTGCAACAAACTAAAATTAAATAAACTTTAGTAATAAAAGGAAACCAAGTATGTATTTTCATCAGTACTTGTGTGGCGTTTTCTATTTACAGGTGAAAAAGAAAAAGGTTTAAATGTCAATATAATTTAGTGTATTGGTCGTACACATTCACAAGTCTGTGTTTAAAAACGTAAGTGAAAAAATGGCACCAGTGTCATCACTGTATGGATAAAGAAATAAATACAAAGCTTCTCCTATCCTTTGCAATGTTAAACACGGACGGCCAGGGCTGGTGTTAGTGGCAGGCAGACCAGGCAGCAGCCTAGGGCCCCCGCCCCCCCAGGGGCCCCCAGCTAGCAGCACATCACACACCCACTATGGGGCCCCTGTGAGGCAGGGGGGCCCGCCTGCCCCCAGCGCCGACTCCCCCGCCGCCGCCACATTGAACTATACCAGCGTCTGCCGATACAGTTCAAAGTAATGATAGAGAGAGCGTCAGCTGACGCTCCCTCTCCCATCATTCCCCGCTCTGCCTCTGACACTGCGGGAGCGCGATGACGTCATCGCGCACTAACTGTGTGCCATACAGAGCAGCCGCTGAGACAGGAGCCGGGAGCAGCGCGGGCACGAGGAGAGGTGAGGAGTGGTTTTTTTTTTTAATATAACAATGAGTACTGGACTGTGGGGCCATTCTCGGGGGGGGGGGGAGATGTGGGCTGTGCTATAAACTATGCGGCTGTGCTATATACTATGTGGGCTGCGCTATATACTATGTGGGCTGTGCTATATACTATATGTGGGCTGTGTTATATACTATGTGGACTGTGTTATATACTACGTGGCTGTGCTATATACTATATGTGGGCTGTGCTATATCCTATGTGGGCTGTACTATATACTATGTGGGCTGTGCTATATGCTATGTGGGCTGTGCTATATACTATGTGGGCTGTGCTATATATTACGTGGCTGTGCTATATACTTCGTGGTTGTGCTATATACTATGAGGCTGTGTTATATACTATGTGGGCTGTTATATACTACATGGGCTGTGCTATATACTAAGTGAGCTGTGTTATATACTACGTGAGCTGTGCTATATACTACATGGGCTGTGCTATATACTATGTGGGCTGTGTTATATACTATGTGGACTGTGTTATATACTACGTGGCTGTGCTATATACTATATGTGGGCTGTGCTATATCCTATGTGGGCTGTACTATATACTATGTGGGCTGTGCTATATGCTATGTGGGCTGTGCTATATACTATGTGGGCTGTGCTATATATTACGTGGCTGTGCTATATACTACGTGGCTGTGCTATATACTTCGTGGTTGTGCTATATACTATGAGGCTGTGTTATATACTATGTGGGCTGTTATATACTACATGGGCTGTGCTATATACTAAGTGAGCTGTGTTATATACTACGTGAGCTGTGCTATATACTACATGGGCTGTGCTATATACTATGTGGGCTGTGTTATATACTATGAGGGCTGTGTTATATACTATGAGGCTGTGTTATATACTATTGGGGGGTATATTATATTCTATGGGGGAGGCTGTATTATATTCTATAGGGGCCTACATTATATTCTATGGGGGGCTGTATTAGATTTTGAGGGGGATGGAATCATACTCTTTGATGGGGCTACTATTGGGGGGTATATTATATTCTATGGGGGAGGCTGTGTTAAATATTATGGGGGGTATATTATATTCTATGTGGAAGGCTGTGTTATATACTATGGGGACTGCATTATATTCTATGAGGGGCTACATTATATTCTATGGGGAGATGGGCTGTATTCTATTCTATTCGGGGCTACATTATGTTCTATGGCGGGCTGTATTATATTTATTATATTCCATGAGGGGTGATTGCATCATACTCTGTGACGGAGCTACATTATACTATATGAGGCGGGCTGCATTATATTCTATGGGAAGGTTACATTATACTCTGTGGGGTGGTTGCATTATACTCTGTGAGGTGGCTGCATTATACTATATGTGGGCTGCATTATACTGTATCGAGGACTATGGGGAATACATTATACTATATGAAGAACTATGGGGTGCATTATATTATGGGAAGTGAATCGTACTACATGGATGACTATGGCGGTGCATTATACTATATGGAGCACTATGAGGAGTGTATATTATGTGGGGGACTGAGCAGTGTATTTTAACATATGAAGGACTGAGGAGTGTATTTTAACCCCTTCACTACCAAGGGTGGTTTGCACGTTAACTCCCGGGCCAATTTTTACAATTCTGACCACTGTCCCTTTATGAGGTAATAACTCTGGAACGCTTCCATGGATCCTGGTGATTCTGACACTGTTTTCTCGTGACATATTGTACTTCATGCTAGTGGCAAAATTTCATTCATATAACTTGCGTTTATTTGTGAAAAAAATGGAAATTTGGCAAAAATTTTGAAAATTTTGCAATTTTCCAACTTTGAATTTTTATGCTCTTAAATCACAGAGATATGGCACTCAAAAAACTTAATAGATAACATTTCCCACATGTTTACATCAGCACAATTTGGGAACCAAAATTTTTTTTTGTTAGGAAGTTATAAGGGTTAAAAGTTGACCAGCGATTTCTCATTTTTACAACACCATTTTATTTTTAGGGACCACATCACATTTGAAGCCACTTTGAGGGGTCTATATGATAGAAAATACCCAAAAGTGACACCATTCTAAAAACTGCACCCCTCAAGCTGCTCAAAACCACATACAAGAAGTTTATTAACCCTTCAGGTGCTTCACAGGAATTTTTTGAATATTTAAAAAAAAAATGAACATTTAACTTTTTTTCACAAAAAGAATTACTTCAGGTTCAATTTTTTTATTTTACCAAGGGTAACAGGAGAAATTGGACTGCAAAAGTTATTATGTAATTTGTCCTGAGTACTCTGATACCTGATATGTGGGGGGAACCACTGTTTGGGCGCATGGCAGAGCTCGGAAGGGAAGGAGCGCCATTTGACTTTTTCACTGCAAAATTGGTTGGAATTCAGATTGGACGCCATGCCACGTTTGGAGAGCCCCTGATGTGCCTAAACAGTGGAAACCCCCCACAATTGACCCCATTTTGGAAACTAGACCACCTCAGGAACTTATCTAGATATGTGGTGGGCACTTTGAACCCCCAAGGGCTTCACAGAAGTTTATAACGTACAGCCGTACAATTAAAAAAATCATTTTTTCCACAAAAAAGATCTTTTCACCCCCAATTTCTATTTTCCCAAGAGTAACAGGCCCCCAAAAATTATTGTGCAATTTGTCCTGAGTATGCTGATACCCCATATATGGGGGTATACCACTATTTGGGCGCATGGCAGAGCTCGGAAGGGAAGGAGCGCCATTTGACTTTTTCACTGCAAAATTGGTTGGAATTCAGATTGGACGCCATGCCACGTTTGGAGAGCCCCTGATGTGCCTAAACAGTGGAAACCCCCCACAATTGACCCCATTTTGGAAACTAGACCACCTCAGGAACTTATCTAGATATGTGGTGGGCACTTTGAACCCCCAAGGGCTTCACAGAAGTTTATAACGTACAGCCGTACAATTAAAAAAAAACATTTTTTCCACAAAAAAGATCTATTCATCCCCAATTTTTATTTTCCCAAGAGTAACAGGCCCCCAAAAATTATTGTGCAATTTGTCCTGAGTATGCTGATACCCCATACATTTTGGTGTATTCCCCGGACATCCAATCTCACTTGCAACATCTACAGACAGTTCTCCAGAGACTCAGGAAGAACCAATTGTTCGCTAAATTGGAAAAATGTTCATTTTTTTGTACAGGAACTGTCTTTTTTGGGGTTGTGTCCTGTGAGGGGTTTCATATGGATCCTAAGAAGGTGCTGGCGATCACTGACTGGGTTCAGTCTCGAGATCTCAAGGGGCTCCACCGCTTCTTAGGATTTGCAAACTATTATCGGAGATTCATTAAAGGTTTCTCACAAGTGGTTAAACCACTCACGGATCTTACCCGGAAGGGCGCTGATGTAAAAAATTGGTCTGTACTCGCTAAGGAGTCCTTCTCAGCTATTAAGAAATGTTTCATGTCCGCCCCGGTGTTGGTCCAACCAGACCCGTCCAAACCATTCATTGTTGAGGTGGATGCTTCTGAAGTAGGGGTGGGGTCCGGTCCCAGGGTCCGGCCACGCTTACCAATCTCAGACCCTGTGCCTTCTTCTCCAAAAAGTTCTCTTCAGCCGAGAGAAACTATGATGTAGGCAATAGAGAATTTCTTGCGGTCAAGCTGGAGTTTGAGGAATGGAGGCACTTTTTGGAAGGGGCGGCTCACCCTATCACGGTTGTCACGGATCACAAAAATTTGGCATACCTTGAATCTGCTAAGAGGCTTACTCCTAGACAAGCCCGTTGGTCACTGTTTTTTCATGATTTCAGTTCTCCATTACTTTTCGACCGGGGTCCAAAAAAGAGGATGCCCTGTCCAGAAGTTTTGACCCGGTGTCTCCCCCCGAGCAGCCATCCTCCATTCTTCCCCCAGGGGTGGTAGTGGCGGGGGTCTCATCTGAGTTGGAACAAGAAATTCTAAGGGCTCTGGCCCTAGCTCCGGCAACCAGGCCAGGGGATAAATTGTTTGTTCCAGATTTATTGCGGCCTAGACTTCTGCAGGAGTTTCATGAGTCTAGGCTGAGTGCTCATCCAGGTATCACGGCCACTAGAGAGGCAGTAGCCTTTTGGTGGCCTTCACTAAGGTCCGATGTCAAGAAATTTGTATCTGCTTGTAGTGTGTGTGCCCATTCCAAAAGCTCGCAGAACCGGCCGGCTGGGGAACTCATACCTTTACCGGTTCCAGATAGGCCATGGACTCATCTTTCCATGGATCTTATTACCGGCCTTCCACCTTCCAGGGGCAATACCGTGATCTGGGTGGTGGTGGATAGGTTTTCTAAACAGGCACATTTCATTCCCTTGGCAACATTACCCTCAGCAGAAAAATTGTCAAGGTTGTTTGTGCAGCATGTGGTCCGATTTAATGGGGTACCCCTGAATGTGGTGTCTGACAGAGGTGTGCAGTTTGTGGCCAAATTTTGGAGGACGTTCTGTATGAAATTGGGAATCTCACTCTCCTTCTCGTCAGCATATCACCCGGAGAGTAATGGTCAGACAGAACGCACCAATCAATCCCTGGAACAAATTCTCAGGTGTCTGACCCCCCGCCAGACAGGAGGATTGGTGTGATGCGTTACCGTTGGCGGAATTCACTTTTAACAACCGGGTGAGTCAGTCCACCAACATGTCCCCATTCCTGATTAACTATGGGTTTAATCCGCATTTTGGGGAGTTTTCACGGGTGGATTCCGGGTGTCCAGGAGTAGAGGGGTCCGTTCAATGGTTAAAAAACCTCTGGGCTGAAGTCCAGCGTAATATCTCTCGGGCCCAGGGGAGGTACAAATATTTTGCTGACAAAAAGAGAGCCTCGGGAGACATGATCAGGTGGGAGAGAAAGTTTGGCTTTCCACACATAACATCAACTTAAAGGTACCATCAGCTAAGTTGGGACCAAAGTTTATTGGTCCATACAAGAATATGGAGATAGTCAACCCAGTGGCATATAGGTTGCGTCTCCCCGCCTCCTTAAAAATATCCAATGTGTTCCATAAATCTCTATTGAAATCCGTAGGTTCTGTCAAAGAGGACTCTGAGCCTGTTGTTCCTCCAGTGCTGGTGGAGGGTCAATTGGAGTATGAGGTCGGACATATTGTGGACTCTCGGCAGGTGCGTCGCTCTTTGCAGTATCTGGTCCACTGGAAGGGATATGGACCAGAGGAGCGCTCATGGGTCCCTGCTCGCTCTGTACATGCAGATCTCGCCTGGTTCGGGCTTTCCATGCCAAGTACCCGGGGAAGCCTGGGGGTCCAGAGGCCCCCCCGCTGAGAGGGCAGTACTGTCATGATCCCAGTGCAGGTTTTTGAGCTGCACATCAGGGGTTAATGTCTGGAGCTCAGTGCAGGTTTTGACCTGCACACCTGGGGTTAATGATTGTGGCCTCTTTCTGGTTCTGGGAGAGCTTCTTAAACCCCTGGGAAGCTCCAATCCCTGCCAGTTATACTTTTGCCTTTGGCCGAGTGTGGTGACCTCCGTGTGCCTGTGCCTGTTCGTTGTTATATCTTGTTTATATGGTTCTGACCCGGTTCTGTTCCCCGTTGTGAATTTGCCTGTTGATTCTGTACTGCGCTACCCTCTCTGTGTATGACTCATTGCCTGTTATCTGACTACTCTCTGCTCGCCCCTCTTGTACCTTGCAGCTATCTCTGTGTATGACTCATTGGCTACCTCCTGACTATCTTCCCTGTCTATGCCCCTTGGTAACTTTGTCTCGCAGTTACCCTGCTAGGAGTTCTCTTGCAGCTCCTAGCTCTCTGGAGTTTAGGCCACGCCCCCAGCAGTCACGTGCTTCAGGTCCTGCTGTTCTGAAGTACGCACCTATTCAGCTGCTGCCCGCTCCACAGGTATCTTTGAACACAGTTCGCTTTACTCAGGACATGCGTACTGGCTCAGTAAGCAAGCTCAGTGCGGTGTTCCTGACAATGGGGAAGTGACCAAGCTGCGAAAAACATGGATGGACCAATTTCGTGAAACACAGATGTGTGAATGGGGCTGTACACTAAAGCCAAATAATTAAATAGGTATAAATATATGGAGTCTAGCAATATGTTAAAGGGATTTACAGAATTAGTATTAAGGGACCTAACCATCACACACAACACTGTCATAATTAGGCAGCAGTGGTGCATATTGTGTTAATTAACACTTGCCTTAATAAGTTTCACAAGTAATGAGTGGGAAGTGACAAGCTGGCATACATTTTATTTCACTTGAAAAGATCTATAATTAAAAGGAGAAAACATTTTATAGGAAATGAATAAGATTCATTGTTACAGTAATTTGTGGCTGCAGGGACCTATACAATAAGGAAAATGTCTCCTTGACAAAACAAGTTTACGGCATTCATTAGTCAGTACAATTATGTGCAAACGGTTTAATGTTCCAAGTTTGTTCTAGTAGCACATGGTAAAACAGGTGGGAACATGTTCAGTCTCCAACATTTGACACGGATTCTAGCAGTATGTACTTCAAATCCTCAAGAAATAAGAAATGTTAATTGAAGATTTTTTTTCTGAATGTAGGAAACAAATCCGGAAAAGACACATTGCACCGGTAAAGATAAATTGGCAGCATATCACTAGACAACAGAAACAGACTACTAGTACGAAAATACTTTAGAGCTTTGATGCTCTAATGCTATTAACACATTAGCGAAGATAAAACTTGCCCTTTGGTAGAACTCGTGTGTCAAAGTATGCCACACGTGGATCAGTGATGTATGGACACCGAAGACCTGCAAGAATAGGCTGATCATGGAGGACGCTTTGGAGAAGTGATCCCGTCTATTCAACAACAGAATAAGAGATACAGCTTTCTGGATAAATTTCAATATATGTGAAAACAAAATGTATCACAAAAGCTTTTGAGGTGAATGGTATGGATATGTAAAAAGTGGCATGTAACAGTTTTTGCAACCCTGGTAAAAATGACTATTAATGTGAACAGTTAAGCTAGATGAATTTTCTATTCTATTCTATTCTTTTACATTTCATAAATTACAAAGCACCTAGTGCTAACCTGGTCAACATGATCTGGATGCCACAGTTATTATATGCCCTACACAATTCCCTAATCTGGTTAACCTAAAGGTGTTTTTTCAAGGTTGATCATAAATTTAGAGATTTAATATGAGGAAGACAAGCTCCATTAGTTAAGCTGGAAAAACTACAAATAAATAAAACATTGGGTAGCTATGCACTCCCAAACCCGTGGGTTTATTATATGGCAGCTCGGGATGATCTTATAGGTGGAGGGCCTCAGCGTCTCTTACTCCAGCACCATGTTCAGTCACATAACCTTTATGAAGAGTTGGAGGTGCACAAGTTTAAGACTTCTGCAGGTAAAACTCTGCAGGTACTACTAATACACAAAATTTGGTGGATGGTGACAAAACTACAAGGTAAATGCGGGATTTCATAATTTACATCGCTCTGGAAGACCCCATGGCTTTCAAATCTGTACCAATTAGTAGGGTTTAAAACCTGGAGCTCAAAGAGCCTGAACAAATTCAACCATGTGTTAGTGATTCAATTAAAGAATATTCACAACTGCAAAACAAATTTTATAATTACCTTCAATTGGGGCATGCATATCAGTGTATGTGTATATATATATATATATATATGTATATATATATATATATATATATATATATATATACACACACACATACTAGCTGAAGAGCCCAGCGTTGCCTGGGCATAGTAACCAACTGTGGTTAGTTATAACAAATTATAATGATTATATTGCACAGAAAAACCATGCATCTAATCCTATCCTGTGTGATGCTTACTGCTGAGCCGTGTATCTAATCCTATTCTGTAATACTGTCTGCTGAGCCGTGTAATTAATACTATTCTGTGTGATACTGTGTGCTGAGCTGCGTATCTAATCCTATCCTGTGTGATACTGTCTGCTGAGCCGTGTAACTATTCCTATCCTGTGTGATACTGACTGCTGTGCTGTGTATCTAATCCTATCCTATGTGATACTGACTGATGAGCTGCGTATCTAATCCACCCCTGTGTGATACTGACTGCTGAGCTGCGTATCTAATCCTCTCGTGTGATACTGACTGCTGAGCTGTGTATCTAATCCTATCCTGTGTGATACTGACTGCTGAGCTGTGTATCTAATCCTATCCTTTGTAATACTAGGCTCCCCCTGCAGTCTGTGTCAGAGGGTGGTCTGCGTTGGCACGGTAATAAATTGTTATTTCCAGCTGAGCCGTGTAACTATTCCTATACTATGTGATACTGGCTGCTGAGCTATGTATCTAATCCTATCCTATGTGATACTGACTGCTGAGCTGCGTATCTAATCCACCCCTGTGTGATACTGACTGCTGAGCTGTGTATCTAATCCTATCCTTTGTAATACTAGGCTCCCCCTGCAGTCTGCGTCAGAGGGTGGTCTGTGTTGGCACGGTAATAAATTGTTATTTCCAGCTTTACAGAAGGACGATAACACCATAGAAATGATAAGAATAATAGGCCTCAGTTACCACAACTGTCTATAAAGAAAACTGTTGCTGGATGTCCGATCAGGCGCCTTCGGCATCAGAATTTATAAATAAAATTAATTGGCTGTTAAGTATGGCAAAGGATATTTATCTAAAAAGAGGTGCCATCTCTAAATTTGATAAACTGTGGGATTCGTGCGTTTATAGTCCTAGATTAGTGTTTGGAGAATTGCAAAGATTCCATTTAGGTCTGTTCTGATTATTGCGCTTAACCATTCTTATAATATGCTATGAATGATGCCTCAAACTGCGTTTTTCTTACTTTATTCTGTAATGCAAAAGCCTACGACGTCTGCTGTTAATTTGATTTAGCATATATCTGTTTACCCATAGAAAACTTTCTCATTGTACAGAACCAGGTAACATCACAGGTATTTTATACCTTAAGGGTGTAATAGGTTAGGGGGATGGGGTTAGGGACTATGTTCTTTAAGTGTTTGTAATGTTGTTACTTGAAAAATTGTCCAAAACAAATAAAAACATTTGATTAAAAAAATATATACATCCAACTTGCTAAAGAGATCCAATCCCACAAATTTAACGTTCTCTGCAGTCAGCAAAGGGCAGCTTGTTCTGTCCATATCTCATAACATCGTCAACAGTGACAAGTGAAAAGCTGGTGACTCATAATATACTGAACCATGTAATGTGGTTTTCAGAGAGGTGATAGCATGTGGCAGAAGCCAAGATATATAGTCTCTGGAGACTACAGATAGATTGCTGCACGCAGTCACTTTTGTGAAATTGTGTTTGCTTTTTTAATGAATAGAGTTGTCACTTTAGGGAAGAAGCCGAATGTAAGTGGATTATAGTGCACTTGTAAAATCTGACAACTACAATGGTTATAATTTGATAAATAAAGTGCTAATAAAGTAATTACCGGCACCTATAAATTCACCTAGAAATATTTATTTTAATAAAATTACTTATGTGGTAGTTTTTAATCTTTGAGCAATTTGTATGCAAGTATTTATCACCTGGTGATATTATTAAAATATATTTCTAGGAGAATTTATATGTGATGGAAAATATTTTATAATCACTTTATATTGTGATTTTTACCTGCATTAACGCAAAATTAAAATTGTTCTGCATTAGTTCATGAATAAGTACAATGGCATTATTTCATGAAGATACAATGATTACAGAAGGTGTAACCATAGACCACCAAATCTATACTTAAAAATGTTTAGCAACCGAAATCCCATAAATACAAGATGGTGAGGAGACAAGTGACAACCCAGCTCCAACACCTTAAGCGCCAACTCAAAACAGATATTGAAACGAGGAGAAAAAGAGGGCACGCAATCAATCAAATATAGAAAAATACAAAATTTATTTATTACTGAATTACAAGAAAGCAGGTAACAAAGAAGTGTTCATGAATAAATGTGGACAATAAATCCCATGGAACACCCTCTCACACTCCCCCAGATGGAGAACCAGGTAAGCATCAATACTGGGAAACATATCTTAATCCTAACAAGGTGCAACACTAGCACCTAAAGGGTGAATCACTACAGCAGCGGTCACAAAATGTAATAAAGCAAGTGCCAAGTAATGATAAAGATAGCAATGTGCCCAATGTTAATTGACCCTAAAGCTGTAGATAAAGACCCGTATAAAAACTACTTTCCTCCTTGATAAAGCGGCGGGGGACGCCGCGAAACGCGCGTCGGAGGCCGCACTGCTGCACTCCCTCTCCCTCCCCTTCCCGGTAAGTTTTTATACGGGTCTTTATCTACAGCTTTAGGGTCAATTAACATTGGGCACATTGCTATCTTTATCATTACTTGGCACTTGCTTTATTACATTTTGTGACCGCTGCTGTAGTGATTCACCCTTTAGGTGCTAGTGTTGCACCTTGTTAGGATTAAGATATGTTTCCCAGTATTGATGCTTACCTGGTTCTCCATCTGGGGGAGTGTGAGAGGGTGTTCCATGGGATTTATTGTCCACATTTATTCATGAACACTTCTTTGTTACCTGCTTTCTTGTAATTCAGTAATAAATAAATTTTGTATTTTTCTATATTTGATTGATTGCGTGCCCTCTTTTTCTCCTCGTTTCAAAAACTTAAAAATGTTGTCCAGGTTTGGCACGAAAGTCTGCAGTCACTGTATGAGATGGCAAACGTGAATCCTCAGAATGCATGGTGTCAGGATTCTCCAGTTTACCAGTAGAGAGATTGGGCAGTTTGTATGTGGTTTGCATACTTCCGGCCACTTTCCGACAAGACATGCCAAGCCTAACTCAATTCACTTATATTATACATCGAGTGTGAATGTGGCCGGGAGTATGCAAAATGCATACTTGGGGTCACATGACCACTTTCTACCAGCACCATCACGTGGATCCTCACAGTGCGATCTGTCAGGATTCTCCCAAGTGTGTAGTCACAGAGTCAGAGTGACTGCAGACTTTCATGCTAAATGTAAAACCCTTTGTGATTCATCTTATTGTAAAGAGTCAAACAGCAACCCCACAAATATTACCCACTGGCCACTGCTACAGGACAAGTGGGAAGAGCCATGCAAAGTGCCAGAATTGGTGCATCTAATAGATGCGCCTCTTCTGGGTCGCTGTGGGCTGCTATTTTTAGGCTGGGGGGGTCAATAGCCATGGCCCCTTACCACTCTCAGGCTGGTTTCACATTTGCGTTTTTTAGCGCTGGAAAAAAACGCATACGTGCGCATGCGATTTTTCCCCTATATTTAACATGGGTGCGCATACCTGCGCACTTGTAAGCGCATGTATGCGATTTTCATGCGCTGCGTTTTTTTGGGGTGTGCGTTGGTATTTTCCAGACGCTGCATGTTGCATTTTTTGGCCCTTGAAAAAATCGCATGCGCACGTATGCGCACGTTTTGCGCTAAAAATGGCCATTATAGCCTATGGATGCGCATACGTGCGCACTGGCATGCGCAGGTATGCGCTTTTTTAGTGCAGCGTTTTTTGGGTGGTGTCCACTTTTTATCCTAGTTAGAATCTTCTAAAGTCCAAAAAAAAAAGTCTATATAAAGGAGGTGCCTGCCAAAACTCTGCCACTACTACACTAGACAGATTGAAGAGCAGACATTCAACCAAGAACCCATTATATCAGCGAACAATGTGAGTATATTACATTATATGCCTGTCCTTTTAAATTATGTATGTACTAATGATTTTTATTATTTTTACATGCAGTATGTCTTCAGAATCGGAGTATTCCCCATCGCGGCAGGAATTGGCGCAAGCAGACCGTGAGGTGATTATTTTCGTGCATCTGGTAAGTATATCTGCTGCTTCTCCAAATCTCTTACGTTTTTTTCAACTTTCAGACATCGTCATCATCATCTGCGGACGGGAATAGTGAGGGCGAACAGCAGGAGCAGCGAAGCCAATTCCCGGTGGTTATACGTAATGTAAGTATCAAATGATTTGTAATGTTTTTTTTTTTTTTTTTATCTTCTATTTTTACTCTTTTTTTTGTTTCTTTTTTTGTAACTTTTTAGTCAATTTAAATTTGATTATTCTAATGAATGTGTTTTGTCTAGGTTCCACAACGGGATGAAGACGTCTACCTGGATAATGAGCAGCTCATCAGCCTGGTCCAGGAGCGTTCGCCGTTGTGGGACAGCCGTGACCGGCTGTACAAGGACAATGTGGTGACACGGCGGCTATGGAATGAGGTGGCCGCAGCGTTGATGGATGGCTGGGACAGCGCCACAGCATCCGCCAAAAAGGCGTTTAGTGAGTATTTCCCTGCTCTGTATTGTGCCGCAGTGACTGTTGTCCTTGACGGCACTGTTGGGTTTCGTGCTAGGCGTATTCTAGCAGGAAACCCAACAGTGTCATCGTGGTCTACAGTGACTGCTTTGAGTATTGTATTGCTACATTGTGCCGCAGTGACTGTTGTCCTTGACGGCACTGTTGGGTTTCGTGCTAGGCGTATTCTAGCAGGAAACCCAACAGTGTCATCGTGGTCTACAGTGACTGCTTTGAGTATTGTATTGCTACATTGTGCCGCAGTGACTGTTGTCCTTGACGGCACTGTTGGGTTTCGTGCTAGGCGTATTCTAGCAGGAAACCCAACAGTGTCATCGTGGTCTACAGTGACTGCTTTGAGTATTGTATTGCTACATTGTGCCGCAGTGACTGTTGTCCTTGACGGCACTGTTGGGTTTCGTGCTAGGCGTATTCTAGCAGGAAACCCAACAGTGTCATCGTGGTCTACAGTGACTGCTTTGAGTATTGTATTGCTACATTGTGCCGCAGTGACTGTTGTCCTTGACGGCACTGTTGGGTTTCGTGCTAGGCGTATTCTAGCAGGAAACCCAACAGTGTCATCGTGGTCTACAGTGACTGCTTTGAGTATTGTATTGCTACATTGTGCCGCAGTGACTGTTGTCCTTGACGGCACTGTTGGGTTTCGTGCTAGGCGTATTCTAGCAGGAAACCCAACAGTGTCATCGTGGTCTACAGTGACTGCTTTGAGTATTGTATTGCTACATTGTGCCGCAGTGACTGTTGTCCTTGACGGCACTGTTGGGTTTCGTGCTAGGCGTATTCTAGCAGGAAACCCAACAGTGTCATCGTGGTCTACAGTGACTGCTTTGAGTATTGTATTGCTACATTGTGCCGCAGTGACTGTTGTCCTTGACGGCACTGTTGGGTTTCGTGCTAGGCGTATTCTAGCAGGAAACCCAACAGTGTCATCGTGGTCTACAGTGACTGCTTTGAGTATTGTATTGCTACATTGTGCCGCAGTGACTGTTGTCCTTGACGGCACTGTTGGGTTTCGTGCTAGGCGTATTCTAGCAGGAAACCCAACAGTGTCATCGGGGTCTACAGTGACTGCTTTGAGTATTGTATTGCTACATTGTGCCGCAGTGACTGTTGTCCTTGACGGCACTGTTGGGTTTCGTGCTAGGCGTATTCTAGCAGGAAACCCAACAGTGTCATCGGTGTCTACAGTTACTGCTTTGAGTATTGTATTGCTACATTGTGCCGCATTGACTGTTGTCCTTGACGGCACTGTTGGGTTTCGTGCTAGGTGTATTCTAGCAGGAAACCCAACAGTGTCATCGGGGTGTACAGTGACTGCTTTGAGTATTGTATTGCTAAATTGTGAAGCAGTGACTGTTGTCCTTGACGGCACTGTTTTTTTTTATCAACAGTGGACAAAGTCCGAACACGTTGGCGTTCGATCAAGGACCGCTTCAACAGTGATGTTCGTGCTGAGGGCCAGGTTCGCAGTGGATCTGCGTCAAGGACCAGAACTAGATACCGTCACTATCACGCGTTGCAGTTCCTAAGACCGGTCCTTGCCACAAGATCGTAAGTATTATACATTTTGGGTTTTTATTTTTATTAATCTGTGTTTTTCTAATCCACAGCTGATGCTTCTTGTAAAGGCATGGTAGTAATGATTTTCCTTTCTTCCACAGCACCTGGAGCAGCACCCTGCAACCTGGCCCTGGAGCGGTCCTTCCTCGGACGTCCTCTGACCCGTCCCAGCCATCCGACAGCCAGGAAGCACCTTGCAGGTCCCACACACACACAGCTGGTGACCAGGAAGCTGGGCCATCAGGTGTTCCCCTGTCCCAGGTCTCTGCCACTGGTTATGCGGGCACTACCCGCCAGCGGCAGAGGGCCTTGGACAGGAATGTCTTGCCCGAGTTTATGCATTTGAGCGAGACATTTAATTCCAGCCTCAAGTCACTGTCCGACAGAGTTGAAAGCGGTTTTGCACTGATGGAACGTGGTTTTAACCACTTTGAACACCGCTTCAATTCTGTAGAACAGCGCCTTGACCGTCTGGAGGCCGACCTCAACAGACCAGCACACCATTTTTTTAGTAAGATTGAAAAGGGCATGGCGGAACACCTTAGTCCTGATCAACAGCTGAATGTGCTGCAGGCCTGCAACAATGCTTTCTTGCAGGCTATGCAGCATAATCGGTACGGTCAGCAGTCAGTGGTGTCCTTTCCACCTGTGCCACCATTGACTCGCTTCACCTCACTACCGACTTGTGCTGCATACCACTGCACGGACACCTCTCTTCAAAGGCTGGACACCCACCGTTACACCACCACAAGTCTGAGTGCAGCTGGTCACTTCACCGACACCACCATGGCAAGCGCTGCTCCTGTCTGGAGCACCACCGCCAATCCCATGCATGCGTGGAGCTCAGCCACCACTAGGCAAACATGGAACAGCCCTGCCGCTACAACAACATGTAGTAGCCCTGCCACCACCACTCTGCAAACCTGGGCCATCACTGCCGCCACCAGTCCTCCTGCAAGGACGAGCACTGACCAAGAAGAGCAGCATCAGCCACCTCAGCAGCAGCAGCCAACTCAGCAGCCGCCACCTCAGCAGCAGCCGCCACCTCAGCAGCAGCAGCCACCTCAGCAGCAGCAGCCACCTCAGCAGCAGCCGCCACCTCAGCAGCAGCAGCAACCACCTCAGCAGCAGCCGCCACCTCAGCAGCAGCAGCAACCACCTCAGCAGCAGCAACCACCTCAGCAGCAGCTGCCACCTCAGCAGCAGACGCCACCTCAGCAGCAGCCGCAACCTCTGCAGCAGCAGCCGCCACCTCAGCAGCAGCAGCCATACCAGCAGACGGGGGACCTACATTCCATATTTGCCCCTACTTCAAGGCGAAATCAATCTAGGCGGGCATTGGGCCAAAGTCGGTCCAGGCACACAAGCCTACGGCGACATGCCATTACAACTAATGTAACTGAACAGATTTCCTCTCCTACAAGTGTTCCAAGTTTAATTCCCTTAACTGGACTACCTTCCCCCACAAGTTTTGTTGCCCCTTCCCCTCAAACACCGTCTTCAACTGCAAGTGTTGCATATTCCCTGCACACCCCCAAATTGAAACCATCTGCCCCCAAACGCCGTAAAAAATAATTTTTAAATTTTTTTTTTGTGATAAAAAATAAATTTACATTTGTGGTTCACCATTAATAAGTTTCATTAATGTTGTTTGCGCCGCTCACACACACTGATGGGTAAATACATGTTAAAAACCAACCCAAGGGCTAGTATAGTCATATGTGAAATAACATGGACTAGTATAGTCATTCCAAGGCCTAGTGTAATAACTCTAGTTTTACCAAATAGAATCTGGTTTCATGAAAAACAAAACTGTTGAAACTTGTCTAAAAAATAAGTTTCTTTCTAGTTTCACCAGTTTGTTTTTGTTGAAACAAGATGCTAGTTGTTAAAAATCGAGTTATTACAGTAGGCCTTGGTATGACTATACTAGGCCGTGGTATTTCACATATACTACTAGCCCCAAGGCCTAGTATACTCATATTTGAAATACCACGGCCTAGTATAGTCATTCCAAGGCCTAGTGTAATAACTCTAGTTTTACCAAATAGAATCTGGTTTCATGAAAAACAAACTGTTGAAACTTGTCTAAAAAATAAGTTTCTTTCTAGTTTCACCAGTTTGTTTTTGTTGAAACAAGATGCTAGTTGTTAAAAATCGAGTTATTACAGTAGGCCTTGGTATGACTATACTAGGCCGTGGTATTTCACATATTACTATACTACTAGCCCCAAGGCCTAGTATACTCATATTTGAAATACCACGGCCTAGTATAGTCATTCCAAGGCCTAGTGTAATAACTCTAGTTTTACCAAATAGAATCTGGTTTCATGAAAAACAAACTGTTGAAACTTGTCTAAAAAATAAGTTTCTTTCTAGTTTCACCAGTTTGTTTTTGTTGAAACAAGATGCTAGTTGTTAAATATCGAGTTATTACAGTAGGCCTTGGTATGACTATACTAGGCCGTGGTATTTCACATATTACTATACTACTAGCCCCAAGGCCTAGTATACTCATATTTGAAATACCACGGCCTAGTATAGTCATTCCAAGGCCTAGTGTAATAACTCTAGTTTTACCAAATAGAATCTGGTTTCATGAAAAACAAACTGTTGAAACTTGTCTAAAAAATAAGTTTCTTTCTAGTTTCACCAGTTTGTTTTTGTTGAAACAAGATGCTAGTTGTTAAAAATCGAGTTATTACAGTAGGCCTTGGTATGACTATACTAGGCCGTGGTATTTCACATATTACTATACTACTAGCCCCAAGGCCTAGTATACTCATATTTGAAATACCACGGCCTAGTATAGTCATTCCAAGGCCTAGTGTAATAACTCTAGTTTTACCAAATAGAATCTGGTTTCATGAAAAACAAACTGTTGAAACTTGTCTAAAAAATAAGTTTCTTTCTAGTTTCACCAGTTTGTTTTTGTTGAAACAAGATGCTAGTTGTTAAAAATCGAGTTATTACAGTAGGCCTTGGTATGACTATACTAGGCCGTGGTATTTCACATATTACTATACTACTAGCCCCAAGGCCTAGTATACTCATATTTGAAATACCACGGCCTAGTATAGTCAATTCAAAGGCCTAGTGTAATAACTTTTAATGGAGCAGATTACATTCATCCACTCAATGCTGACTTGTATTCCCCATGGACTTTCATTGGGGTTGGGTTTTGAGTGTTGTGTTTTGAGAAAATCACATACTTTGTTTTAAACTATTTGCACAATTTTATCTTGAAAAAAAATGGTTTCCTGATTCATGGCCTGCAGCTTTGCTCATTCCAATATATTTCACGCAGACTAGCAATGCTGCATTTTAACTCGTATGTGTATTTACCTGCCCAGGTGTGTGAACATAACAAAATTCAGTTATACATGGGAAGTTTTTTAATTAATCGGAGTTTAAAAAATATAGTGCACTCAGTAATGGTATCAAATAAGGATTTTTATTACCATAAACAACAACATTACACCATTTCATCTTGCCAGTGCACCCGTCCTACATCAGAAATAAAGTAGGCCGCAAATTTGTCCCTCATTTGGCCAACTTCAACGGATGACCTGAGAGTGTGCTGAGTGAATTCAGGCAATGGGTTAGGAGCATCATCGTCCAGTTCAAAGGTCGGGTGCTCTTTAGCCATCACAAAGTTATGTAGAACCACACAGGCCTTCACCACCTCATCGACTGTTTCAAGTTTAAGATTAATGGCCGTGCCCAGAATTCGCCATCTGGAAACAAGAATCCCAAAAGCACACTCGACAGTTCTTCTGGCCCTGGTCAGCCTGTAATTAAAAATTTTTTTGGTGTGGTCCAAGTCCCGGCTGGAGTAGGGTTTCAGTAAGTTTCCGCACATTTGAAAAGCCTCATCGCCAACCATTACAAAGGGCAGTGGCGGAGCTTCGGTGTGAGGAAGAGGCCGTGGCATAGGGAAATTAAATTGGTTGCCATACAACCTCCGGCCCATGTCTGAGTTTTTAAAAGCCTGCGAGTCATTACCACGGCCAAATGCTCCAATGTCCACTGCTACAAACATACATCCGGCATCCGCAATTGCAATGAGTACTATTGAAAAGTACTTTTTGTAATTATAGTACTCAGATCCCGTTCTTTGGGGTTTGATGATCCGTATGTGTTTCCCATCAACAGCTCCCAAACAGTTGGGAAAATTGCATACTGTCCAGAATTTGTCAGCAATTTCCATCCACTTTTCAGCGGTGGGCAGGGGCATAAATTCTGGGCAAAGAACATTCCAGAGAGCCCGGCAGGTGTCAGCAACAATTCCAGACAAGGTAGAGATTCCAATACGGTACTGGAAGTGTAGTGAGGATAGGGTTTCTCCAGTCGCCAGGAATCTGTGAACAGACAAAGAAGTAAAATTAATATTTATGTATATTATTTTTAAAAACTATAAAAAAAATATTAGTACATTCACGAAAACTAATTACCCAAGGTTTTGAATACTAAATTTACAAAAAAAAACATCAGACCACACCCCTTTGTTTTTAAAACATACCGTAATGTCACCAGTAGCCGTTCCTCAGGAGGAATCGCACGACGGAGCTGTGTGTCCTGTCTCCGGATGGATTGTTGGACACGAGCAAGCAAATCCATGAAACTTTCGTGGGACATCCGGATATAATCAGTAAATTTCTCCGGGTTTGCACGTAGCTCGCTGTAGAGGGTGTGGTATGCCCCACGGCTCTCCCGGAGTTCAACAATCGGATGTATCCACATACGCCGCCGTCTTCGCTGCCTCTCTCTCTTCCTTTGTTCATGGCAAGCAACTGCATACACCTGAGCCATCGCGATGTCCAAATCCAAGTTGAAGTGAAAACTCTTCCAGCGCAGATCCATGGTCACGAGAAGAATCAAGCAAATGTGAAGAATACTGTAGACAGGGTGTATATATATTAACATACCACACCCACAATGAAGTCCCATTGGTCTTGTGTGTTGTTGAATGGTTGTTTTTTCTTTTTTGTGGGGTTTTTCCAAAATCTGTAAAAAAACGCAAACGCACAAAAAACGCATACAAACGCGCAAAAACGCTGCGTTTTTTTCCTGCATGCGCATTAAAATGCTGGAAAAAAACGCAGCGTTTGTATGCATTTGTATGCGTTTTTTTAATGCGTTTTTTTGCGGGAAAAACGCGCTGCAAAAAAAAGCAAGTGTGAAACTAGCCTCAGAATACCATCCCCCAGCTGTCTGCTTTAGCAAGGCTGGTTTTCAAAAATGGGGAGGACTCCATGACAGTTTTTTTTAGTTATTTAAATAATTTAAAAAGAACTGTGTGGGGACACCGCTTTTCTTGATAACCAGCCTTGCTGAGGCTGACAGATGAGGGTTGCATCCCCAAGCTGTGAGTTTTGCCTGTCTGGTTATAGAAAAAACAGGGGAACCCACTCCGTTTTTTTTTTATTAATTTATAACACAGGCAGCGGCTTATGAACACTCTCATCAGTCACTGCCTGTTCTCTCTGTTATCTCTGTTATTAGTGTTATTAGTGGCAGCAGATATAGGCTGATGGGAGTAGTAGTCCCATCAGTCGCCACCTTCTGTCACTGTTATCAGTTGAATATAGCTCTCCTCTTTCTCCCCTGCTCGCCGGCAGAGCAGGGGAGAATGATGTGAGCCGTCTCCAGAACCTGGCGCTGGGGAACAGCGCTAACTGTCCTGCTGCTTCAGTATGTGTACTACTGATGCGGGCCACGATTGCCACATGTGTGCCGCAAGTATTACACACACGGGCACATAGACAATGATATCTCCGGTATCGTTTTTTTCCGGTACCCGAAATATCAGGAAGTGTGAAACCAACCTAACATGGCATGCATTCCTTATGGGCAGCACGGTGGCTCAGTGGTTAGCGTTGCAGCGCTGAGGTGCTGGGTTCGAATCCCACCAAGGACAACATCTGCAAGGAATTTGTATGTTCTCCCCGTGTTTGCGTGGGTTTACTCCGGTTTTCTCCCACATTCCAAAGACATACTGATAGGGAATTTAGATTGTGAGCCCCATCAGGGACAGTGATGAAAATGTGTGCAAACTGTAATGTGCTGCGGAATATGTTAGCGCTATATAAAAATAAAGATTATTATCTATTATTATAGGTATTCCTTCCCACATTCATCACATTGGTATATGGTTTCCTCTGGCTTTATAATGCTTTGTTTGGTGCTTGTTTCGCAAATTTTTCCTTTGCTTTACCGTATATACTCGTGTATAAGCAGATATTTTCAGCACATTTTTTGTGCTGAACATGCCCCCCTCGGCTTATACACAAGTCATTGCCCAGAAAGCCGGCGGGGAGGGGGAGCGGCGGAGCAGCAGCAGGAGTCGGCGGCTGTGACACAGTGACATGTTATGAATGAGTCACCGAAGGAGGAAAAAACAAAAATACAAGCTAAGTCCAGAAAACCGGAGAGGTTGGTAGCTATCGGATTGCAGACCCCTGATCCTATTCACACAACTAACAGTAGCCGTGGGGGGTTCCTACGGTGCCCTAGACCCCTCGGTCACAGCCGCAGAACTAAATAAACCTAAAGAAAGAAAGGGGAAATCTAAACTGCCCCAGAGCAGACCCCAAAGCAATAGACAGCCCCCAACATGTATTGTCGGTGAAAAGCAGATGAAAACACAAACACAGACAGAAAGACAGGCTGAGCAAATGATGGGGCCCAACTAACTAAATAGGAAAGGACAGAAAAGATGCTGGCTGCAATCCGCAGAAATTCTGCCAAAATAATGTCCAACACGTCTGATAGAAAAAAGGCCCTGAAGTCACTAGACTTAAAATCACTATATCAGCACTCAGGTATATTCTGAAGACTGAGCAAAAGATCAACTTGACCAGAGACAAAAATGGAGCTCAGCCTGTACCAACAAGGGCAGGCAGAACACAAACACTAAGTAAACAGACAATATCTCATGGAAAAATAAGAGCAAAAACTTAGCTTTCAGAAGACAGGTACTGAACTGGTTTGCAAGAGCTCAGAGCAGAAAGGATCACCAGCACCCCTGTAGGGCGTCGGCTGCCTTCTATCCACTCAGTGATTCCGGGTGTCCAATCAGGCTCCACCTGTTCAGATGACAGGTTCTTCCCAACCCAATCAATTTCACTACCTCTCTTCACCAGCAGAGGGAGTTCATCAGACATCAACGGGGAAGGGGAAAATGAACTCACAACAGTACCTCCCCCTTGAGGAGGGGTCACCAAACCCTCATCCACGCCACCAGGACGATCAGGATGGGTCCGATGAAAAGCACGAACCAATCTTTCGGCATGAATATCGGATGCAGGGACCCAAGAATTATCCTCCTGGCCATAACCCTTCCATTTAACCAAATACTGGAGTCTCAGTCTAGCCAGGCGAGAATCCAGTATCTTCTCAACCTCATATTCCACATTACCTTCCGCCAATACAGGGTCAGGAGATGCCACCACAGGAACTACTGGCTCAACAAACCTCTTCAACAGAGACTTATGAAACACGTTATGGATCTTAAATGTAACAGGAAGAGCCAATCGAAAAAGAGACAGGATTAAGAATCTCCAAAATCTTGTAAGGTCCAATAAATCTAGGTTTAAACTTTGGAGAAGCCACCTTCATAGAGATATTCTTTGATGACAACCAAACCATATCACCCACCTTAAACTGGGGACCAATGGTCCTATGACGGTTGGAAAACCGCTGGGCCTTTTCCTGGGAGAGAGACAACCTATCCACCACTTGGTCCCAGATCTGGTGCATTCTCTCCACCACAGTCTCAACACCTGGGCAGGCAGAAGACTCCACCTGCCCTGAAGAGAATCGAGGATGAAACCCAAAGTTACAAAAAGAAAGGTGACATCAAAGTGGCAGAACTAGCTCTATTATTTCAAGCAAATTCGGCCAAGGGCAAAAATGAAACCCAATCATCCTGATCAGCAGATATAAAACATCTCAAATACGACTCCAAAGTCTGGTTTGTTCTCTCCGTCTGCCCATTGATCTGAGGGTGAAACGCAGAGGAGAAGGACAACTGAATTCCCAGCTTGGAACAGAAAGTCCTCCAAAATCTAGAAATAAACTGAACTCCTCTGTCAGATACAATGTTCTCAGGAATCCCGTGCAAGCGAACCACCTGTTGCAAAAACAAGGGCACCAACTCTGAGGAAGATGGCAACTTAGGGAGTGGTACAAGATGGACCATCTTAGAGAATCTATCACAAATCACCCAAATAACAGTCATTCTCTGAGAGACAGGCATATCAGAGATAAAATCCATTGAAATATGGGTCCATGGCCTCCTGGGCACCGGCAAAGGCATCAGCAACCCACTAGAGCGAGAACAAGGTTTAGACCGGGAGCAAGTCCCACAGGACTGCACAAAACTCCTGACATCACTAGACAAGGCGGGCCACCAAAAAGACCGACTCACCAAATCTCTAGTACCAAAAATACCTGGATGACCAGCCAATGCAGAGCAATGAACTTCAGACATCACTCTCTTCCTCCACTGGTCAGGAACATACAATTTTCCAATGGGACAACGCTCAGGTTTGTCCTCCTGAAACTCTTCTAGAGCACGTCTCAAATTGGGCGAGATGGCAGAAAGAACTACCCCCTCACCTAAGATGGTAGCAGGCTTGGTCACAACAGGAGAATCAGCAAAGAAACTCCTAGAGAGGGCGTCTGCCTTGACATTCTTAGTGCCCGGAAGAAAAGAGACCACAAAATCAAAACGTGTGAAAAACAAGGCCCACCTAGCCTGTCTAGGATTCAAGCGTTTGGCCGACTTGATGTTTAGCTCCCTCCAACCAATGTCTCCACTCCCCAAATGCCCATTTCATGGCTAACAGTTCCCGATTCCCCACATCATAGTTACGTTCAGATGGGGAGAACTTTCGGGAAAAGAAAGCACAGGGATTCATCTTAGATGTTACCGGATCTTTTTGGGACAAAGCAGCTCCTGCACCAATCTCAGAAGCATCCACCTCTACCTGAAACGGGAGCGAGACATCAGGTTGCCGCAAAACCGGAGCAGAAGTGAACCTTCGCTTCAGCTCCTGAAAGGAAGAAACAGCCTCCGGAGACCAATTCAGCACATCAGCACCTTTCTTAGTCAAATCAGTCAATGGTTTGGCAATACCAGAAAAATTAGCTATAAATTTACGATAAAAATTAGCAAAACCCAAAAACTTCTGGAGGGCCTTCAAAGAAGTGGGCTGAACCCAATCATAAATGGCCTGTACCTTGGCCGGGTCCATTTCAATAGTTGACGGAGACAAAATAAATCCCAAAAATGAAATCCTCTGTACCCCAAAAAGGCATTTCGATCCCTTGACATACAGGGAATTCTCCCTCAAAATCCGGAACACAGTCCGAACATGTTCCTCATGAGAGTACCAATCCTTGGAAAAGATCAAAATATCATCCAGATAGATGATCAAAAATGTATCCACAAAGTCTCGGAAAATATCATTCATGAAGCACTGGAAGACAGAAGGGGAGTTAGTGAGCCCAAAAGGCATCACCAGGTACTCAAAATGTCCCTCTGGAGTATTAAACGCCGTCTTCCATTCATCCCCATGCTTAATGCGAATAAGATTATACGCCCCCCTGAGGTCAAGCTTGGTAAACCAGCAAGCACCTTTAACTCTAGAGAATAGATCAGAAATCAGGGGTAACGGATACTGATATTTAACAGTAATTTTGTTGAGGGAACGATAGTCAATACAAGGCCTTAATGAACCATCCTTCTTGGCCACGAAAAAAAAACCAGCACCTAAGGGTGAAGAGGATGGTCTAATATGACCCTTCTCCAACGACTCCTTAATATAGGATCGCATAGCCTCGTGCTCGGGTACAGATAAATTGAAAAGTCGACCCTTGAGAAACTTACACCCAGGGCTCAGCTCAATTGCACAGTCATAACTCCTATGAGGAGGCAAAGACGCAGACTCATTTTCACTAAATACATCATAAAAATCAGCCAAATAGTCAGGAACATCATGCGACTGGGGAGAGGTGGAGAAAACAGGAGCGTCACTAAGGGCACACCGACAACCCCAACTCATCACAGACACAGATTTCCAATCCAAAACTGGATTATGGATTTGTAACCAGGGAAACCCCAGAACAATGGTATCATGCCGATTATGCAACACCAAAAATCTGCAATTTTCTTGATGATCTGGGGCGACCTGCATTA
Organism: Dendrobates tinctorius; assembly: GCF_039654945.1. NCBI lineage: Eukaryota > Metazoa > Chordata > Amphibia > Anura > Dendrobatidae > Dendrobates > Dendrobates tinctorius. Next base: position 19,510,951 of record NW_027361858.1, on the reverse strand, counting down.
CCACCTGGGTCCAAAACTGAGGTTTATTCTTCGCCAAAGGAGTAGCATCAATACCCCTCCAAGGGATAGGCGTCCGCAGTGGTGTCATAGGAAATCCACAATGTTTAGCAAAATCCAAGTCCATCAGGTTCAGAGCTGCTCCCGAATCCATGAAAGCCTTAGCGGAAAATGTGGACAGGGAGCAGATCAGAGTAATTGCCAGAAGAAACTTAGGTTGAACACCACCCACAACAAATGTGTGTGCAAAACATTTCTCTCGTTTAGGGCAGACAGAAATAATATGTGAGGCATCTCCACAAAAAAAAAAACACAGCTTATTACGCCTTCTGAACTCCTGACATTGCGCCCTAGACAACACTCTATCACATTGCATAGGTTCAGACATTTGTTCAACAGGTGGCAACACCTCTCGTGCAGTTTTGCGTTCGCGCAAACGCCGATCAACCTGAATGGCTAATGACATAGAATCGTCAAGACCAGAGGGAACAGGAAATCCCACCATAGTATCTTTTACGGTTTCTGACAAACCCTTCCGAAAGAGAGCTGCCAAGACACCATCATTCCAAGTAGTAAGGACCGCCTACTTTCGGAATTTTTGACAGTACAACTCTGCAGAATCCTGACCCTGGTTCAATGCCAACAGGGCCTTTTCAGCCTGATCAATAGCATTAGGTTCATCATACAACAGCCCTAAGGCTTGAAAAAATGCGTTCACATTAGCTAGAATAGGATCATCAGGTTTCAAAGAAAACGCCCAATCCTGAGGATCGCCGCGCAGCAAAGAGATGACAATTTTAACCTGATGCGTGGAGCTCCCTGATGAGTTAGGCTTCAAGGCAAAAAATAATTTACAATTATTCTTAAAGTTCAAAAGTTTAGACCGATCCCCAAAAAACACATCAGGAGTAGGGATCTTTGGTTCAGCAACATGTGAATGAGCAAGATAGGCGGAAATTCCCCGCACTTCAGCAGCGAGCTGCTCCACACGATCAGACAATTGCTTCATCTCCACTGAGAAGAAAAAAAATTCCCCCTACGGCCTCAAAGACATAGAGGAAAAAATATACACACAAAAAAAAAAAATTCTGACACAGTTTTTTTTTTTTACAATTCTTTCCTGCTATTGAGTAGCCTAGAATCTGCGGTATGGCTGGTGATTCTGTTATGAATGAGTCACCGAAGGAGGAAAAAACAAAAATACAAGCTAAGTCCAGAAAACCGGAGAGGTTGGTAGCTATCGGATTGCAGACCCCTGATCCTATTCACACAACTAACAGTAGCCGTGGGGGGTTCCTACGGTGCCCTAGACCCCTCGTTCACAGCCGCAGAACTAAATAAGCCTAAAGAAAGGGGAAATCTAAACTGCCCCAGAGCAGACCCCAAAGCAATAGACAGCCCCCAACACGTATTGTCGGTGAAAAGCAGATGAAAACACAAACACAGACAGAAAGACAGGCTGAGCAAACGATGGGGCCCAACTAACTAAATAGGAAAGGACAGAAAAGATGCTGGCTGCAATCCGCAAAAATTCTGCCAAAATAATGTCCAACACGTCTGATAGAAAAAGGCCCTGAAGTCACTAGACTTCAAAATCACTATATCAGCACTCAGGTATATTCTGAAGACTGAGCAAAAGATCAACTTGACCAGAGACAAAAATGGAGCTCAGCCTGTACCAACAAGGGCAGGCAGAACACAAACACTAAGTAAACAGACAATATCTCATGGAAAAATAAGAGAGCAAAAACTTAGCTTTCAGAAGACAGGTACTGAACTGGCGTCGGCTGCCTTATATCCACTCAGTGATTCCGGGTGTCCAATCAGGCTCCACCTGTTCAGATGACAGGTTCTTCCCAACCCAATCAATTTCACTACCTCTCTTCACCAGCAGAGGGAGTTCATCACACATCAACGGTGAAGGGGAAAATGAACTCACAACAGTGACAGCTGCAGCCGCCAGCTAATAGAAACCATCACACTCACCTTCCTTGCGCCGTCACTGCATCTCCGTCCCGGCTCCGGCAGCTCTTCCTGTGCTCAGCGGTCACGTGGTACTGCTCATTAAGGTAATAAATATGCATGCGCCTCCATTCCCATAGGTGTGGAGCGCATATTCATTTCCTTAATGAGCAGTGCCAGGTGACCGTTCAGCAAAGGAGAGCTGCCGCGCTGGGACAATAGAGATGCAGCGACAGCGCGAGGAGGGTGAGTAGGACGGGGGGGTGTGAGCCATGCATACAACGATAGGACAGGGGGTGAGCCATGTGGGACCGGGGGGAGCCGAGCCATGCGGGACCGGGGAGCCATGCACATACAACAGGGGGAGCCACACATGGCAGGACAGGACGGGGGGAGTCACACATAGCAGGACAGGATGGGGGAGCCACACATAGCAGGACAGGACAGGGGAGCCATACATAGCAGGACAGGACGGAGGAGCCACATATACCAGGACAAAACGGGGAAGCCACATACCAGGACAATTCGGGGGGGAGCCACACATAGCAGGACACGGATAAGGGGACAATGCATACCCGGCTTATACTTGCGTCAAATAAGCTATAATCGAGTATATACGGTAATTGTTTTTGTAACACGAACAGGCATTTTATCGCTGATGCTGTCATTTTGGCATACCCTTATTTGCAAATTGCATTCTGGTACAATATATAATTACAAAATTGTATTATAGCACTCCTAAAATTATCGCATAGGGGATAACGATTATGTATGAACATGAACCTAGTTTAACCATGGAACGCCCTTTTTGTAAACAAATATTTTTTGTTTGTTACCCCTCTGTTTTGTATATACCATCGCAAAAAAACATTTCTTATAGAAAATATATTATTTACTCAACATACTGGCATGCTGTTTCTTCTGATAATATTATACAGTCGTGGCTGAAAGTGGTAGCACCATTGAAATTGTTCCAGAAAATGAAGTATTTCTCTCAGAAACTTATTGCAGTTACACGTTTTGTTATGCACATGCTTATTTAATTTGTGTATGTTGGAACAACACAACAAAACAGAGAAAAAAAAAGAAAATTGGACATAATTTTCCACAAAACCCCAAAAAATGGCCGAGACAAAAATTGTTGGCACCTTTCTAAAATTTTGGGTAAATAACTTTGTCTCAAGCATGTGATGCTCGTTCAAACAATGTTGTATTATGAGACTTTAAACATTCTCCCATAGTGGTTAATGATCATGTGTGAACAAGAAAATAGTTTAAAGTGGTTGTATGGTCTAAAATGATAAGTTTACAGTCACTCTGCGTGACTGCAGACTTATAAATCCCCCGAGTGCACGCACTAGTGGGTGCGGCCTTGCTCCATATACCACTGGATGGCAACTTCACTAGATGGGGCGTGGCTACAGTCTATACAAGTGTGAGCGAGACCGCGCCCACTAGTCGGGTTCTAGCAGGGAGTATACATACCCTGCAGTCCCAGATCAGAAACTGGTCAATTCCCGCAGCACACAGTGCGTGTGCTGGAGGGATTCGTATGTCTGCAGTCACACAGAGTGACTGCAGACTTATATTTTTAGGCCAGACAACCTCTTTAACCATTGCATGCCCTCTATTTAATCAGATTGTCTCCACAGACCTCTGAAGCTGGATTTTCTACCTTTTCCTACTACTGAGTGCTTCCAGGCATAGACGACCTGAGTTTTTTGAACTACATGGCAATCCTATGATGATGAGCTGAATTTTTTTACATAGTTAGATTATGTTCACATGTTCAGTGTTTGGTCAGTATTTTACATCAGAATATGTAGCCAAACCAGGATTGGAACAATCAGAGGAAAAGTATAGAAACACGTCACCACTTCTGGATTTATCACCCATTCCTGGTTTTGGCTTCCAGATACTTATGTAAAATACTGACCAAATACTGAATGTGTGAACATGGCCTTACAAGAAGCTAGTACCTATGGGCACCTCTGCGAGAGGAGAATGCTCGTCAGAGTTAGTTTGAGTCGTACAGCAATTTCTCGTTAATACTTTAAGATGTGATGAAGCTTTAGGAACTGATTAAATACTTTGCAGCATTGTGCCTCAGCATTTCTGGCAAATGGACTTTCATGGAAAGTTAGTGTGCAAAACCTGTACAGCAACCTTACAGCAAAGAACTGTGATTAGTAACACCTTAAAGGGAGTCTGTCACCCCATTTTTGGCCTATAAGCTGCGGCCACAGCTATCAGGGGCTTATCTACAGCATTCTCTAATGCTGTAGATAGGCCCCCGATGAAACCTGAAAGATAAGAAAAAAGAGTTAGATTATACTCACCCTGGCGTTCAGTCCGGTCCGATGGGTGTCGCAGTCTGGTCCGGCGCTTCCCATCTTCATACGATGATGTCCTCCTCCTTGCTTCTCCCTCGGCTCCTGCCCCTGTTGAGGGCAGAGTAAAGTACTGTAGTGCGCAGGCGCGGAACCTCTCTTACCTTTCCCGGCGCCTGCGCACTGCAGAACTTTACTCTGCCCCCTGCACAGGAGACGAGGGAGAAGCAAGGAGGAGGACATCATCGTATGAAGATGGGAGGCGCCGGATCGACCGCGACACCCACCGCCCCTGACCGCTTTCCCCGGTGAGTATAATCTAACGTGTTTTTCTTATCTTTCAGGTTACATCGGGGGGCTTATCTACAGCACTACAGAATGCTGTAGATAAGCCCCTGATGGCGGTGGCCGCAGCTTATAGAGCTAAAATGGGGTGACAGATTCCCTTTAAAGGATATTTATCACCAATTCAGTAATGATGAACCAACTAGTGATTTTTATCTTTTATCCATTTTTTTTATTTATTTATTTTTCTGTACATGAATTATAGCCATGTTCACATGTAGCAAAAATACTGCATTTTTTTCCACTGAATTTAACTCTCCAAGCAAAGTGTATTTTCTCTATGGGGAAACTGAAAGAAAATTCAGGAGCACAACTTTTCTATACTAAAAAAAAAAAAGCATTAAAAAACGCTGCTTTAGAACCACATCCAATTAAAGGGGAAAACACATAAAAAATGCATTAAAAACTGAATATTCAGCAAAGATTGTTATTATTTATTTTGTTGACGACACCTACTAAAAACACACAGCATTTATGATTCATGGGAACACAGCCTTAGAAATATACAGTAGGGAAAATAAGTATTTGATACACTGCCGATTTTTCAAGTTTTCCCCCCTGCAAAGAATGAAGATGTGAAACGTGCATTGGGGTTTGTGCTATACCTTTGTGACCATCATCTTGTCCATCATGGGTAAGGGTGCAATGTTTGCTACTGGAATCTAATACTGCACAGGTATTTGGGTAAATAGGTTGTCTATATGTCCATTGTGACAAGTATCTGGTATATTAATATACATCCATTTACCTTTGCTATGCTTAAGATAGATTGGGTATCCTTGCCCCTTTTATGGTAGAACGTAGATTTCAACATTTACACTGTTGCTTTACATTTATTACCGGTCACTAGGGATTATGGTTCTTTGTCATCCTTTCTCTATGTTCATATTATAAGTAGAGATATTCAAATTTGTTTGGATTCGGTTCCGAATACGATCGGAATCGAATATTGTTTTTACAATATTCGTTGAACGTCATTAGAGTCAATAGGAGTAGAAATTAACAAATATGTTTGGAACCGATCATAAGACATATATTCGGCCCAAATAGCGTTCAAATATGGCACGAATATGGTAAAATCAGATTTGGGGCCAAAATCAGAAAAAATTCGCTCATCTCTAATTATAAGTGATTTTATGTTTTAATAAAGTGTATTTACATATTTGCTCCTTTGTCTCTGAATGTGCTAGTTATTCCTGCACTACCTGAATTTGTCCCTCTGTAGTGTGTGTTGGGTAAGTGTGTCACAGGTCATTAGATCTGTTCATAGTAAGTGAGTCCATTATTGTTAGACAAAGAACCCTGAGAAGACCTCATGTACTGTATTGGATTTGGCATTTCACTTTTCATCTGTACATGGGATTGGATTGTAACGAATAGTTCATTGTACCCGGTGGAGCCGACATTGATGATTGCTGGGAACAGCCTTTTGTCTTGCTAAGGAAACCTATTATGGTTCCTGACCCTAGATGTAGTAGCCCGATAATTTTCGTCTGATAATATACAAGTCAGGCATGGAGTGACAGAAAAAGTTACCATAGTAAAAAGGTCAGAGTTCTCGATGGTTCACCTCTCTAGTCCAATATTCCTGTTGTAAAAGCAGAAGATGGGTAACCTGTCCACTAAGGGACCGATTGAGTAAGTGCAAAGAAGAACCGTTTTCAAAGTTGTAAAGGAGTAAGAAGGAAAAAAAATTACGCAGAAAATGTGTACGTTTTCTTCAGAATATGGTTGTCCACGGGGTGGCAGGCTTAATGAGGATTTATGGAAAAGTATTCAAGGAAAAGATAGGATATTTACATTATGCTGGCTTGTTAGACCAGGCTGAGCTATGGCGGAAAACCTCTTAATGTGAAACTAGAGGCAAATTGACAAAAGAAAAACATGGTGACTTTTTTTTATGTACAAGTATGTAACAAAATGACACTGACCTTCCCTACCACTCCCAGATTAACTCCATCCCCCTTACATTGTGCCTGAAGGATGGACATGTTGTGTATGCAGGTATCAGAGTCTAGATTGGGTGGAGACTTGCCTTGTATGTGGGCCCCCTGTCAGCACATAGAAACTGATAAACCTCCTACTCCTAAAGCCCCCGTTACACACTGCGATATCGCTAGCAATATCGCTGTAAAGTCACCGATTTTGTGACGTTTCAGCGATATTGCTAGCGATATCGCTGCATGTGATACTTACCTCCGACCGGCTCCCCAGCTGATTATCGCTGGTCGCGCGAGAAGTTCCTGGATAATTTCTCGTCGGCCACTTCCTGCGGCGCTTCCTGCTGTGACGACGAACGAAGCGTGGAGCCGGGCGGGAGGACGCAGGATCGCCTCGTCTGACAGGTAAGTAGCGACCCCGTCCCCAGCGATGTCGCTGGTGAGATCTGCCTGAGTGGCAGCTCACTAGCGACCACCTAGCGATGTACCAGCGATCCTGACCGCGTCATATCGCTAGTCGGGATCGCTGGTGCATTGCTAGGTGTAACGGTACCCTAAGACAGGATTTTACACTTTGTTATCGCTCCCACAATCCACTTGCATACTCTAAGCCCCTGGTCAACTTAGTGTGGCCCCCGTGGCCAGTGCCTCACATTCTACGCCCCCACAAGTCTTGGCCATGCCCCAATAAATATCATGCCTGCACTGGATAGGACCAATATTACTTTTGACCTCTGCCCTACCTTCCAGCTCCTCCCCTGACACAACCCAAATAGATGCAGCATTAAAACATCAGTCTTTCACTTCCATCCAAGACTCACTAGGACAAGTACTCGGTCAAGATGGGCAGCTCACCTCAACCCTACAGTGCTCATTCAGATTGCTACCACCAGACCTCACAAGTCAGTCTAGGTGATCCGATACTGTAGAGTCCCAAGAGGGTGTATGGCGTACCTGGCATCCTAGTGAAATGCTGGCTGTGAAGACTAGAATGCCAGACACTGAAATGTTTCCCATGCTATTTGTTAAAGAGGTAGAAAAACTTAGAAAGGCTTTCTCCTGTTGTTGGTGGAATTTAGAGGACCTGGTGTCAACAAAGTCAGGCGATACTTTTTACCTCTTTGTGGCGGGGGCAACAGGGGTCCCAACCCTAGATGATACTTCACTAGATTAGGGGAAGCACTATGTAAGAAAACAAACACATGAGAGGCAGGCCAGGCTAGCTCCCTAGTAAGCCAGCCTTCATGATATTCAACAGGATGCTACAGTCAGTAGAAAAATATTATACCCAGCTCTGGCAAAAATGACAGCAGTTAGGACACCAGCGCACATTTGAGGTCCACACCCATTTAATGTCCTGTGCCTTTGCTGAAGGTCTAAAGCCTGTGATTAAAGAGTGCCTCGCCCGAAGTACTGGACCGAGTCCCCGGAAGTGATGCTCCAAGTAGCCAAGGGCATAGAAGCAACCTATGCCATGAATAACAAGGCAAAAACCTGGTTCCAGGCCCCTCTTACTGTATGTATGACCAGACCCAGTGAGGGGACCGGACCAGGCAAGGATGAAGAAACAACACGTTATAACTGTGAAAAGCCCAGACACATAAGGACAAATTGCAGGCTCCCAACTAGACTCAGAAGATAGCATGATAATGCTTATGTCCCTCATGATGTTACTGCCATTTTTTCTCATGTACAACCAAAACATCTCAGTACTGCGCGCCATTTCAGGGTTCAATGTGCCCTCCCCATGCCTAATAACATCACCATTTAGTGTTGCACTACTCTGAATCCAGCCACCTTATTCCATCTGGGGGGGTTAGGTGGTGGTAGATGAAACCTAGGTGATCTGCTAGTTGAGATAGAAGAGGAATATGACCATGTAAAACTAATGTCCCAGGGAACGGTTTCAGTCATGTTACCCATTACTAGATAATCCTGACAATGAACTTTTTGTGGATGGATCGCAGTATGGTGTGGATGGCCAGTTCTACAGTGAATATGATGTCGTTTTTCCCCATAAAACCATAAAGGCATAACCGCTGCCTCCAAACAAGTTCTCCCAGGAAGCTGAACTCCGTGCCCTGGAAGAAGCCTGTAGACATGCTAAACACCAAACTGCCACCATTTATACAGACAGTCGCTATACTTTTGGTATAGCTCATGACTATGTACCTACAGTATATGGAGAGGACACTCTCCTCACAGCGGCAGGCAAGCCTATTAAGAATTATAAATCCGTCCAATGACTGATGTAGGCACTACTTTTATCTGAGAAAGTTGCCATAGGGAAAGTCAAAGGCCATGCTAAGGACGACTCAACCACAGCTAAAGGCAACAATCTGGCTGACCAGGCTGCAAAATCTGCAGCATACCAACCAAGAGACAACCGTGACGGGGTGGCAGCTGCCTCCTTACTAGAAAGACTCTATTAGAACCAGAATAAGTGTTCAAACATTGTAAAGTAGGGTCCTGTCTTACTTCTAAGTCTGGCAATTGTCTTCCCCTATACTTGAAGATGGAGAACCACTCTGGTATGGACACAGGACTATTTTTGGACTATAAGATGCAATTTTTCCTTCAAAAATTTGGAGGAAAATGGGGGGGGGGGTGTCTTATAGTTTAGATGTACCTGCTGTGGATGGAGAAGTGGAAGAGCACAAACTAAATAAAGTCCAAAGGACTGGGGAAAAAAGCTTAAATAGTGCGAACATATATTCCCATAAAAACAATTTTATTATTAAATATTAAAATGTTACCAACCCAGTGCATACCATAACACAAGTTAGCATAGAAAATAACCTGCCTGATACCCTACACTATTCTGCTGTCCCTTCCTAACAGCGGAGGTTGGCACCCTAGAAGATAACGATTTTTGGCGCCCCCACTCCGCGACGGCTTTCCCAGACTAGCCCTGATCGTCCATGATGGTCTATAGGTGGGAAAACAATAATTGATAGTGTAGAAATGAATGGATAGAACTTAATTAACAAGAATCAATTGCTGACAGGTTATACTATTAATAGCTCTATTGTACATAAATCTAGGTAATCAAAAAGCCCCAATCAAAAAGATGTACAGTGGGGAAAAAAAGTATTTAGTCAGTCAGCAATAGTGCAAGTTCCACCACTTAAAAAGATGAGAGGCGTCTGTAATTTACATCATAGGTAGACCTCAACTATGGGAGACAAACTGAGAAAAAAAAATCCAGAAAATCACATTGTCTGTTTTGTTTTCATTTTATTTGCATATTATGGTGGAAAATAAGTATTTGGTCAGAAACAAAATTTCATCTCAATACTTTGTGATATATCCTTTGTTGGCAATGACAGAGGTCAAACATTTTCTGTAAGTCTTCACAAGGTTGCCACACACTGTTGTTGGTATGTTGGCCCATTCCTCCATGCAGATCTCCTCTAGAGCAGTGATGTTTTTGGCTTTCCGCTTGGCAACACGGACTTTCAACTCCCTCCAAAGGTTTTCTATAGGGTTGAGATCTGGAGACTGGCTAGGCCACTCCAGGACCTTGAAATGCTTCTTACGAAGCCACTCCTTCGTTGCCCTGGCGGTGTGCTTTGGATCATTGTCATGTTGAAAGACCCAGCCACGTTTCATCTTCAATGCCCTTGCTGATGGAATGAGGTTTGCACTCAAAATCTCACGATACATGGCCCCATTCATTCTTTCATGTACCCGGATCAGTCGTCCTGGCCCCTTTGCAGAGAAACAGCCCCAAAGCATGATGTTTCCACCACCATGCTTAACAGTAGGTATGGTGTTTGATGGATGCAACTCAGTATTCTTTTTCCTCCAAACACGACAAGTTGTGTTTCTACCAAACAGTTCCAGTTTGGTTTCATCAGACCATAGGAAATTCTCCCAAAACTCCTCTGGATCATCCAAATGCTCTCTAGCAAACTTCAGACGGGCCCGGACATGTACAGGCTTAAGCAGTGGGACACGTCTGGCACTGCAGGATCTGAGTCCATGGTGGCGTAGTGTGTTACTTATGGTAGGCCTTGTTCCATTGGTCCCAGCTCTCTGCAGTTCATTCACTAGGTCCCCCGCGTGGTTCTGGGATTTTTGCTCACAGTTCTTGTGATCATTCTGACCCCACGGGGTGGGATTTTGCGTGGAGCACCAGATCGAGGGAGATTATCAGTGGTCTTGTATGTCTTCCATTTTCTAATTATTGCTCCCACAGTTGATTTCTTCACTCCAAGCTGGTTGGCTATTGCAGATTCAGTCTTCCCAGCCTGGTGCAGGGCTACAATTTTGTTTCTGGTGTCCTTTGACAGCTCTTTGGTCTTCACCATAGTGGAGTTTGGAGTCAGACTGTTTGAGGGTGTGCACAGGTGTCTTTTTATACTGATAACAAGTTTAAACAGGTGCCATTACTACAGGTAATGAGTGGAGGAAAGAGGAGACTCTTAAAGAAGAAGTTACAGGTCTGTGAGAGCCAGAAATTTTGATTGCTTGTTTCTGACCAAATACTTATTTTCCACCATAATATGCAAATAAAATGAAAAAAAAACAGACAATGTGATTTTCTGGATTTTTTTTTCTCAGTTTGTCTCCCATAGTTGAGGTCTACCTATGATGTAAATTACAGATGCCTCTCATCTTTTTAAGTGGTGGAACTTGCACTATTGCTGACTGACTAAATACTTTTTTTCCCCACTGTATATCCCAAGTGCAAAAAAATCTGCACAAGTACAACTGTACCAATGACTAAAATATATGGGGACTATGAAAAAAGCTGTATCACAGCACTAGAGATAATATGCCCATAATGTAATACTTAAGATGAAGTGAATAAGACAATAAATTTCTATATCAAAAAATCACCCCACTCAGACCTAGGGCAGTATGACGGGGAAACGCGTCGAGGCTGGAGCTAAATAGGGGTTAAAATCCCCATTATCTTTCATTATGCTGGACTGGAAATCAATATGAAATTTTATGACCAATTCGCCATGTGAATCTTGTATTGTGTCTTTCTTTTTGTCCTCCGCCAGATTTCCAGATCCTAGGCTTTCCTGCCCGAAGTCTGGAGCCTGCCGATCGCTGCCAGTGGTCCAGAGCCTGATGACTGCGGCCTGATGTCCGGAGATTATCGATCGTTGCCAGATGTCCGTAGTCCGATGCCAGTGTGCTGATGCTCTGAGATCCGAGTCCTGATGTCCTGCCTGAGACCTGATGTCCTGCCTGGTGTCCTGTTGACCTGATGTCTTGCCTGACACCTGATGTCCTGCCTGGTGTCATGATGTCCAGTCCATATTCCTGATGTCCAGTCCGTGTTCCTGATGTCCAGTCTGTGCTCCTGATGTCCAGTCCGTGTTCCTGATGTCCAGTCCGTGTTCCTGATGCCCTGCCTGTGTCCCAATGTTCCGCCAATTCCCTGAGGTCCACCCAGTGATGACGTCCTTCTGGGATCGATGTCTGATATTCTCCTGCTGAGCCAGTGCTATGCCTGAGGCCTGAGAGAGAGGCCGCCCTAGTACGCCCGTGCCAGAGGATCCTGGACTGCATCAACCCGTGATGACTCCTGCCATCATCTGACGTCTGTCCTGGGTATGTGTCTGATGTTCTCCTGCTGAGCCAGTGCTATGCCTGAGAGATAGGCCGTCCTGATATGCCCGTGCCAGATGACCCTGGACTGCATCAACCCGTGATGACCCCTACCATCGTCTGAAGTCAGTCTGAGGTCGGAGTCTGATGTTCTCCTGCTGAGCCTGTGCTACGCCTGAGGCCTGAGGAAGAGGCCGCCCTAGTATGCCCGTGCCAGACAACCGCATCAACCCGTGATGTCCTCCTGCCTTTGTCTGTTATCCTGAGAAGTGTACCCTTCCCTGATGTGCGGAATCGGGAGCCTAGCATTATGTTGTGTTTATGTACTTTGTTTTGACTTTGAGTAAACTTTATGTCTATACCTGAAGTTGTGCGGTGTCGTGTCGTTCTGCCTCCTCATCCACATGCTCAGCTGCCACAGACCCCGGTCGCTACTCTTCCCTAGTCCAGGTAGGCCCGGGTCCCCCCTGTGGTCCAGTGGGTCCATATTCCGTCCCCACCTGGGACGCTCGCCCCACGTCGGCGTGGTCGGTCGACGTGGAGGCGCCAGCTCGGCCGCAATCGTGGTCGTAGTCGTGACACATGTATACCAGAATGGAGATGAGGGGACCATGCATACCAGGATGGAGATGAGGGGGCCATGTACATCTGGATTGGGGACATATACCAGGATGGGGAATATTAGTTCAGAATTGAACACATATTTTCCTGTAATTTTTTTCTATTTTCTTCCTCTAAAACCTAAGTGCATCTTATGTTTCAGTGCGTCTTATAGTCCAAAAAATACAGTAAATATCCTGTTGGGCACTGACCAATTGGCACACTTTTATCTTAAGGATATCCAGGACCGACCTATTCTAAATAAAACTGACACCCCGCAACCTAATACTTCCAAAGATTTATTCCTAGTGCTCCTAACCTCTGAGGATAAACTATCTGTATCGGGATACTCTGAGGACAATTATTGGTTAGAATGAGTAAAATACTTTGCACTCACATGAACAAGAATGATTGTATAGTCTGTGCCCTAATTAGACCTCATCTAGGTACAGGGCCCTTCCCTATAAGCAACCAGACAAACCCCATTGCTTTCTCCTTCCTAATATTCTGCTACAGAAGGAGAAAATACTTCAGACTGTAATCTGCTTTGGCAGTTCTATCCCCCATAAACCCTAAACCTGTAAAGGTCTATGAAGTTAGCCCTTATCCCGGGAATAGCACGTCTTTTCAGAGTTTAACGGTTACAATTGACCTAAAGCACTTAAGATCCTCATACTGCAGTCCTACCGCTACCACCAACTTGGTACGAGTCCATACACTCCTGATTGAGAAAGTAGCTGGAGCTGACATGTGGTGGATGTGTGGAAATGGTAAATTTTACCCAGTACTGCCAGTGGGATGGAAAGGTACATGTGCAATTGTTAAAATCCTGATACTATTCCAGATTGTGACTCCAAATACGGACAAGCTCCATGAATATGCAACGGAAAACCAGAGACACAAGCGTGACACCATCATCCTTACTTATTTTGACCCTCACATGTACATTGATGCTATTGAGATGCCCAACATGCGTACCACACAAGTTCAAAGCCAGAGATCAAGTAGCAGCAGGATTTGAAATGCTATTCCCCATTATTGAATGAAAATGTGGACTGGAAAAATTATATCTACTATAACCAACAGAGATTTAGTAATTTTAGTAGGCATGAATTCCAGGGCATAGCTGAACAACTGGATGTTACCTTGACCATGACCTTTTAGAATAGACTCGTCCTTGACATGATCCTGGCAGAGAGGGGAGGTCAGTGAGATGCTTGGGGCTTCAAGCTGTATCTTTATTCTCAACAACACTGCTCTGGATAGTAGCAAAGTAAAGCCTTGAGAGGAATTGATGCCCGGTCCAATGAATTAGCTGAAAACTCAGGTAGTTGAAACCCCCTCAGTAAGTGGTTTCATAAATGGGGATCCTTTGTTAGTAACACAGCATGTGCTTTGGTGATAGCTCTGGTGGCCATTGAGGTACTTGGTTGCCGCCTCGTACCCTGTGTTCGGAGCACTGTTGCAAAAGCTATAGACATGGCCACAGAGACAAGACCTGTTGCTGAACTGCACCCTGTGATAGTGAAAGATGGCGAGTACTATGACCAACTGTTGGATGCTAACTCTGATCAGCACATAAATGCGGCACCCGTATAGTTGCTTTGCTTGTTGTGGTGTGTATGTGTATCCATCCGATGGTATGAGAGGCAGACCAATCCATAGAATCCGGTGATGTGGTGTAAGTAGGCCAGCTTCTTCTATTAGGGGAGGAGAATGTATTTGGGGAGTCTGTAGGCGTGCACTTTGGCTGGAACAACCAACCTCCGCCACAAGAGAAGACAATTGTGAGAGCAGGATTTATTTATCTATCCTAACTCCATTTTGGTTATTCTACATGCATCTTCTTGCTTTCCAAAATAGAGTCTTTGTATGTTTTAAGATAGATAAGGAGACTAAGGAATTTCTTTGTCTAAGGAATTTCTTTGTCTAACAAGATATTAACTTTAGCCAATTAGATGTATATATGCTAATACCAGCACATATATAGAGCTACGTTGAGCCAATTACATTGCTACAATGTACGGTATGTTCAATCAAAACCTATATAAACACTAACCGATGATTTAATAAACAGACTTCTGTTCTGATACAAAGTGTGTCAGCATTCTCTCCTGTACGTACTTGGATTTTATAATTTAATTTGGAAAAGGCACAGTATCTCAGAGCATCCCACATGACATGGCAACGACACCAGCTTTAACACAACAGTTCTGATCAACAAGTGTCATCTACTTGTTCTGCATCCTCTTTCCCCTTCAGCTTGCCAGTAAGGTTGGCAAACCTGACAATCTGGAACTCCCGCCAAGGGCACTACTCAGCCCTGCTTTAGGTCCGTTGCTCTCTAGAGTTTTAAGCTCAGGGCTTTATGTATATCAGTCAGTGCCACAAGACCAAGTGTTCAACACATTTATTAAAAATCCATGTGTCTTAATTATTTTGTCACTGTAAGGAATGGAAGCAGAGGCAGAGATGGTAAAGTTCACATTCGTTTTTCATTTTTAAAGTGGAACCTCGGGACCACGGTCCGGGGGGCTCCGAAGGGGCGTGATAAGTGAGCCCCGGGTACCCGTAGTAAAGCCCCTCAGACAGAACCAGAATGGAATACCCAGAGGACACAGGTGCTACCTCCAGTTAGACCCCGGACTAGTGGCAGCTGTCCCAGCGGGACCAAAAGGGATAACAGAAGTGACAACAGAGTCCATAGTGAGAGGGGTCCTGGATCCGGGTAGTTGGTAAGTAGCTGGTTCCAGTGACCTAGACACAGTCCTCGGACTCGGATGGCTGGCGGAACAGGATGGCTTTCGCCCAGATGGTTGCAGATATAACCAGGATGATCAGGATACTGATATTCTGTGGCGACAGCATTAGAGAATGCACAGAGACTGCAGACGCAGCACAGACAGGTTAGCAAGAGAACCGGATGTAGCAATGATTGATACTCGTTGCTCCGGCGCTCTCCCTATGGAGGAGAGGCCAGAAATAGCAGCCAGTGCGCTGCCATTGGATAATTGCCCATTTTGAATAATGCACGCTGTCCCTTTAAGAACGCAGGAGTGCACGCGCGAGCCCTAGTAGCTTTAGTTTCAGGTCTGCCGACAGGATGCCAGGAGGTTGGGGAAGGTGAGAGGCCTGAATGCTGAGCAGCAGCATGAGACACAGAGGGAGCCAGCTGCTGCCTAAGGACAGCGTGCGAGGCACGAGGTGAGTGCCCAGAACGGGGGGCAGCGGCAGACCTGGACGCAGCGCCAGGACAGGGATCGGGTGTAACAGTGGCAGGCCCGGGCACCGTGCCCGGACAGTGACCGGGTGTAACAGTATCCCCCTCTTTACACCCCCTCTTCTTCAAGCCTTTATAGAATCTTTTGAGAAGAGGAGCATGGATGTTCTCTCTAGACTCCCAAGATCTCTCCTCAGGACCAAAACCCTTCCAGTCCATCAGATAATAGGTCTTACCCCTTACTTTCTTCACGGCCAAGATATGTTTTACCTCAAAAACATCATCCTCCGAGACAGGGTCAGGAGTGGTACCCGGATCCTTAACGAAGGGGCTCAAAATCACTGGTTTGAGGAGAGAAAAATGAAAGGAGTTAGGCACACGTAAGGAAGTAGGCAACTTCAGCTTGTAAGAGACTGGATTGATTTGTCTAAAGATCTCAAATGGTCTGATGAACCGGGGGCCCAATTTGTAGGATGGCATCTTTAAACGGATATACTTTGAGGAAAGCCACACCTTGTCTACGGTGCGAAAGATAGGCGCATCCAAATGTCTTGTCCGCATGCCTTTTCATATGCTGGGAGGCTTTCTCCAGAGCAGTTTTGGTGTCCCTCTAAACCTTAGAAAAATCTTCGGAGAAAGTATCGGCAGTCGGAACGCCAGATGATCCGGAAATGGGAAGAGGTATTCTGGGCTGCAGTCCAAAGACAATCTGAAAGGGAGACTTTCCAGAAAATTCACTTACTTGGTTGTTGTAGGAAAATTCGGCCCAGGACAGTAAGTCTACTCAGTCGTCATGATGCGCATTGACAAAGTGACACAGGAATCAAGCCAGGATTTGATTTGTCCTCTCCACTTGTCCATTGGACTGGGGATGGTATGCTGAGGAAAAATTCAGTTCAATTCTTACCAGTTTACAAACTGCTCTCCAGAATCGTGAGGTGAACTGGACCCCTCTGTCGGACACAATGTGGAGAGGGAAACCATGGAGACGGCAGATGTGCCGGATGAACAGATCCGCCAATTCAGGAGCAGTTGGAAGTCCGGGTAGTGGAATAAAGTGAGCCATTTTAGAGAAGCGGTCCACCACTACCCACACCACAGAACAGCCAGATGATATCGGAAGATCTGTGATGAATTCCATCCCGATGTGTTGCCAGGGAGCTGACGGAAATGGAAGACCCTGAAGCCTACCTGCCGGTAGGTGTTTGGCCGTCTTGTTACGGGCACAGGAAGGACAGGCTGTGACGTACTCCTGGATGTCCTTAGGCCTGTTTCACACTTCCGTTTTTGTGTCCGCCAAACGGATCCGTTTCCGTTTTTTTGACGGAAACTGATGCAAACGGATCCGTTTTTTAAAAACGGATCCGTTTTTTTGACGGATCCGCGGTAACCGCTAATGGAAGTCTATAGGACAAAAAAAACGGATCCTGAAAAAAAATGGCGGATCCATTTTTTTACGGAAACCAACGGATTTTGACGGATTTGAAAAAACGGAAGTGTGAAACAGGCCTTAGCCAAATCAGGCCACCAGTAGTACCGGGTGATGAGTTGTAGAGTCTTTCTCTGACCAGCGTGACCAGCCAACTTGGAGGAGTGACCTCACCGAAGGATACGAGTACGTTCAGAAGCAGACTCGAAGGTTTTCCCAGGGGGAAGCTGGGTAAGATCAGCAGAAGCGACAGCGACAAACCTTGAGGGTTCAATAATGTGCTGCGGTTCTTCTTCTTGATCAGGAGGTAGGAAGGCTCTGGAAAGTGCATCTGCTTTGACATTTTTGTCAGCTGGGTGAAAATGAAGAACAAAATTAAACCGAGCAAAAAACAAAGCCCAGCGGGCTTGACGAGGATTCAGCCTTTGCGCAGTTTGGAAGTAAGCAAGGTTTTTGTGATCGGTGTATATGTCACCTGATGAAGGGCTCCTTCTAGAAGATGCCTCCAATCCTGCAGAGCCAATTTGATAGCCAACAATTCCCAATCTCCAATGGAATAATTCCTCTCTGCGGAAGAAAAAACCTTGGTAAAAAAACCACAGGAGTTCATTCGCCCGGTGGACGATTTCTGGGTAAGTACGGCTCCCGCACCTATGGAGGAAGCATCGACCTCAAGAAAAAATTGTTCATGGGAGTTAGGACGATGAAGAACAGGTGCGACAGCAAAGGCCTTTTTGAGAGAAACAAAAGCCTCCTCAGCATCAGGAGGCCAATCCTTGGGATTTGTACATTTCCGGGTCAGAGCTGAGATGGGCGCCACTCGGGTTGGGAATTTAGGAATGAATTGTCTGTAGTAGTTGGCGAAGCCCAGAAATCGCTGTATGGCCTTCAGCCCAGACGGACGAGGCCATCTGAGTACAGCCGATAACTTCTCTGGATCCATTTTCAATCATGTGGAGGAAACAAAGTAACCAAGGAAAGGCAGAGAGGATTGTTCAAAGAGGCACTTTTTAAACTTGGCATACAGTCTGTTCTCCCTGAGCCTCTGTAAGACTAGGCGTACTTGCCTCCGGTGTGTGGCCAAGTCAGTGGAAAAAATCAGAATGTCGTCCAGATAGACAACACAGGTGTAAAGCAGATCCTTGAAAATGTCATTGCCAAAATCCTGGAAAACTGTGGGTGCATTGCTTGGACCAAATGGCATTACCAGGTTCTTGTAGTGACCATCACGGGTGTTGGAGGCTGTTTTCCATTTGTCTCCTTCCCTGATCAAGTTGTAGGCACCTCTGAGATCCAGCTTGGTGAAGATTTTGGCCCCTCGGAGACAGTCAAACAGTTCTGAAATTAGAGGCAAAGGGTACCTGTTTTTTACCGTGATCTGGCTCAGTCCCCAATAGTCGATACAGGGCCGCAAGGATCCGCCCTTTTTCTTCACAAAGAAGAATGCTGCTTCTGCTGGTGATGATTTTCGGATAAACCCTCTGGCCAAATTCTCCTGGATGTAGTCCGACATAGCTTGAGTCTCTGCCTGTGAAAGAGGGTAAACTCTCCCACGGGGAGATGTTCCAGGAAGAAGATCTATTGGACAGTCATACGACCTGTGGGGAGGGGGAGTTTTTCAGCTTCCTTTTTCCCGAAGACATCCGAGAAGGCCCAATAAGCAGATGGTTATCCAGGCAGGGTAGCAGGTTGGACCGGTGGTGAAACTGGTTCAATCCGGGTTAAGCAATGGTCCGAGCAGGAATCTCCCCAACGCAGAATTTCGCCTGTTCTCCAATTAAGGACTGGTTCGTGTTTCTGGAACCAAGGCAAACCTAAAAGCAAGGGGGGAAAAAACCAGGGTACACATAAAAATGGATTCTTTCAGAATGCATAAGACCTACCCAGAGATCTGCAATGAAGGAGAGGAATATTCTCTACCTAGGGTGGCCTCTCCTACCGAGCCTAGGCACAGGAGTTTCCCAACTTCATTGGACAGGAGCTGATCAGGTGTTCGGAACTACCACAATATAGACAGCTTCCGTCTTTGAGACGCACCTCCTGGCGGCGGCTGGCCAGACTTACTCGATCTACCGCCATAGCTTTTGGAGAAGAAGATGAGGTAGCCATCTTGGAAGAACTAGAGTCCAGGTGGTAGGACCTTTTGTCTCACTTGATCTCTATGGAACCCTCCTGAAAATGCAGGTCAATTCGGGTCGCTAAGGAAATCAGGTCATCCAAGATGGTAGGCCTGTCCCGTCCCGCTAGCTCATCCTTAATTTTTCCAGATAGGCCCTCCCAGAAGGTAGCCAGCAAGGCCTCAATGTTTCAAAATAACTCAGACGAGAGAGTGCGGAACTGAACAGCATACTGAGACACCGTGAGGGTTCCTTGGCGTAAGCGAAGCAGGGCAGAAGCAGTCGACGTGGCCCGGACAGGTTCATCGAAGGTCCTGTGAAAAGTCTCTAGGAAAGATTGAAGATTATAAACCAGCGGGTCTCCTCTCTCCCATAACAGGTTTAGCCAGGCGAGAGCCTCTCCTGCTAGATGTGACATAATGAAGCCCACTTTGGAACGGTCACAAGCAAACATGTGCCCCCAAAATTTCGAAGTGTAGGGTACACTGATTAAGAAAACCCAGACACTGAGTGGGATCACCATGGAAGCGGGTAGGAGCCGCCAGGCGAGGACCCTTGCTTGCCGTGACAGCAGGTACCTGGGTGCTGATAGAAGAATCAGGAGCAGCCGGGTTCAGCAGGGAATCCATGCGGTTGGACAGGTTACGTAGATAAGACGTGATCTTGTCTTGTTGATCTTTTAAGCGGGTCACCTCTTGGCACAGTTCCATAGTCAGAGGCCTCTGGGGTCCAGCGGATTCCATGACCGGAGCAATCTGTAACGAATGGAAGCGGAGGCAGAGATGGTGAAGTTCACATTCGTTTTTTATTTTTAAAGTGGAACCTCGGGACCAGGATCCGGGGGGCTCCGAACGGGGCATGACTAGTGAGCCCCGGGTACCCGTAGTAAAGCCCCTTAGACAGGACCAGAATGGAATACCCGGAGGGCACAGGTACTACCTCCAGTTAGAACCCGGACACATGGCAGCTGTCCCAGCGGGACCAAAAGGGATAACAGAAGTGACAACAGAGTCCATAGTGAGATGGGTCCTGGATCGGGGTAGTTGGTAAGTAGCTGGTTCCAGTGACCCAGACACAGTCGTCGGATGGCTGTTGGCGGAACGGGATGGCTTTCGCCCAGATGGTTGCAGATATAACCAGGATGATCAGGATACTGATATTCTGTGGAGACAGATAGCATTAGAGAATGCACAGAGACTGCAGACGCAGCGTAGACAGGTTAACAAGAGAACCAGATGTAGCAATGATTGATACTCGTTGCTCCGGCGCTCTCCCTATGGAGGAGAGGCCAGAAATAGCAGCCAGTGTGCTGACATTGGATAATTGCCCATTTTGAAAAATGCACGCTGTCCCTTTAAGAAGGCAGGAGCGCACACGCGCACGCCCGAATAGCTTTAGTTGTAGATCTGCCGACAGCACGCCAGGAGGTGGGGGAAGGGAAGAGGCCTGAATGCTGAGCAGCAGCATGAGACACAGAGGGAGCTGGCTGCTGCCTAAAGACAGCGTGCGAGACACGAGGTGAGTGCCCAGAACGGGGGGGCAGCGGCAGGCCAGGACGGGGACTGGGTGTAACAGTGACAGACCTGGGCACCGTGCCAGGACAGGGACCGGGTGTAAGTCACTATGCTTACTTAAAATTTCCACTACATTTTACTCCATTTTCTAGGAGACATTATTATCAGTAAAAGTGTAAAAGCTACCACATTTTCATAACATTAGTGTGTTGGAAAAATTTGCCACTTTTTTCTTTACATCAGTATTTTGACATCAAGTCAGTATTAAATTTCCCTCCCCTCATTGGCTTTTACTGGAGAATTTTCTAGGCATGTTCTATGACCAGTGCAGGGGTCATTGTATAGGTAACGGGAGAAAGAGAGCTGTGACTATCAACACCTTTGGTGAATTTTGAATTCTATATAGATCCAGCAAAGGTTACCTTGACTCAGATTACACAGCACTGGAATATCAACACTTAACATCAGGTTAATGGTTTGTGCAATGTTAACCTCTTAGTGACGTAGCCAATTTTGATCTTAATAACCAAGCCAATTTTTACAATTCTAACCACTGTCACTTTATGAGGTAATAACTCTGGAAAGCTTCAACAGATCCCACTGATTCGGAGATTGTTTTTTTTGTGACATATTGTACTTCATGTTAGTGGTAAAATTTCTACGAAATGACCTGTGTTTGTGAAAAGAAAAAAACAAAACACAATTTGGAGAAAATGTTGCAATTTCCAAACTTTTAATTCTTATGCCCTTAAATCAGAGAGATATTTCACACAAAATAGTTAATAAATAACATTTTTTTGTTACGAAGTTATAAGAGTTAAAAGTTGACCAGCGATTTCTCATTTTTCCAACAAAATTTTCAAAATCATTTTTTTTTGGGGACCACATTACATTTGAAGTGACATTGAGGGGTCTATATGACAGAAAATACCCCAAAGTGACACCATTTTAAAAACTGCACCCCTCAAGGTGCTCAAAACCACATTCAAGAAGTTAATAAACTTCATAAACCCTTCATGTGCTTCACAGGAACTGAAGCAACATGGGGAAAAAATGAACATTTTAACTTTTTTCACAAAAAAATTACTTCATACCCAATTTCTTTTTATTTTCACAAGGGTAACATGAGAAAATGGACTCCCAAATTTGTTGTGCAATTTCTCCTGAGCATACAGATATCCCATCTCTGAGGGAAAACCACGGCAGGGCTCGGAAGGGAAAGAGGATTGTTTGACTTTTTGAACACAAAATTGGCAGGCATAGAAAGCAGACGACATGTCGGGTTTGGAGAGCCCCTTATGTGCCTAAACAGTGGAAACCCCCCACAAGTATTATATCAGGGGTATAGTGAGCATTTTGAACCCAAAGGTGCGACACAAAATTTGATAACATTATGTTGTCATATTGTAAAAGTATGCAAAAATAAAAAAAAATAAAAAAATTATAAAAAAATATGTTATCTGAGAAGGAGGATCACACAGAAGGGGGGGTTATCAATTCAGTTTAGGGGATTTACTGACACAGAGGTAGAAATGTGATTTTTTTTTCCACTTTCTCTTCTCTGACAGGGCAACACTTGGATGCAGTGTAATTCTTTCCTTTCCCAGAACAACTACAAGTAGAGAAGAGAGAAGCACAGACCAAGTGCTGCCACATTTACTAACATTGGAGGCTTTTGATTACTGTGATTGGGTCTAGCATAGTAACCCCTTCGCCCCAGAGCCCATTTTCATTTTTGCGTTTCTGTTTTTTTGCTCCCTTTCTTTCCAGAGCCATAACTTTTTTATTTTTCAGTCAATATGGCCATGTGAGGGCTTGTTTTTTGCGGGATGAGTTGCATTTTTGAACGACACCATTGGTTTTACCATATCGCTTACTCAAAAATGGGAAAAAAAATTCCAAGTGCGGTGAAATTGCTTAAAAAGTGCAATCCCACACTTTTTTTTGCTTTTTTTTTTCAACATGTTCACTAAATGCTAAAACTGACCTACCACTATGATTCTCCAGTTCATTACAGGTTTATAGACACCAAACATGCCTAGGTTTTTATCTAAGTGGTGAAAAAAAATTCAAAACTTTGTAAAAAAAATAAATTTTGCGCCATTTTCCGATACCCATAGCGTCTCCATTTTTCGTGATGGCTTATTTTTTGTGCGCCGAGCTGACATTTTTAATGGTACTATTTTGGTGCCGATACATTCTTTTCATCAACTTTTATTGCATTTTAATGCAATGTTGAGGCGACAAAAAAAACGTAATTCTGGCGTTTTGAATTTTTTTCTCGCTACGCCTTTTAGCGTTCAGATTAATCCTTTTTTTTTACTGATAGATCGGGCGATTCTGAAAGCGGCGATACCAAATATGTGTATGTATGTTTTTTTATTGTTTTATTTTGAATGGGGCAAAAGGTGGGTGAGTTGAACTTTTGCATTTTTTTTATTTCTTAATATTTTAAAATCTTTTTTTTTTTAACTTTTGTCATGATTAAATAGCCTCCATGGGAGGCAAGAAGCTTCCATAGCCTGCTCAGCTCTGCTACATATAGGCGATGAGCAGATAGCCTATATATAGCCTGCTCAGCTCTGCTACATATAGACGATGAGGAGATCGCCTATATGTAGCTGAATTACTGCATTGCTATGAGCGCCAACCACTGGGTGACGCTCATGGCAATCCAACATCAACAACCATAGAGGTCTCAAGGAGACCTCTGGTTGTTATGCTGACGCACCGATGGCCCCCGATCACGTGACGGGGGTCAGCGGTGCGCGTATTTCCGGCCCGACGACCGGAAGCGCTTGTTAAATGCCGCTGTCACAGCTTGACAGCGTTTAACTAGTTAACAGCCGCGGGCGGATCACGATTCCTAATGCGGCTATTGCGGGTCCATGTCAGCTGTTGAAAACAGCTGACATGTCCCGGCTTTCAGGTGGGCTCACCGCCTTAGCCCACTTCAAAGGGGGAGATGCGACATGTGCCGCACTAGTATGGTGCATGTCGCAAAGGGGTTAATCAAAAGCCAGCAGCCAATCAGAAAATTCCCAGCGGCTGCCAGGTACAGGGAGATTTTGACGGGCGCATTGCGCATGCTCCTGCCATTTTCTTTCTGCATAAGGATTGGGGCCAGGGGATCATGGATCCAGTACCTAAGGTACCGTGAGGGGCTCGGGGACCCCACTTTTTTATGTGATAGCCGTTATTCGGTGAATGGTGATCACATAACAAGGGACCTTAAAAATCGGCCCTGATCATGTTCTCCAGGGTCTTAGCTACTCCTGGTAGCTGAGGCCTCAGGAGATTTCCTGACGCTAAATGGCGCTATACCCTTATTTCTCAGCGCTGTTATATAATGGGGCTGAGGAATAAGTGCTCTTACTTGCCGCTGTTAAAAGGCATATTGGCGGTCATTAAGGGGTTGACCCCTTTCTGACATTGGGCGTAATAGTACGCCGATGCTGACTCCCCGTGTTTGGTGCAGGCTCTGGTGCTGATCCCGCTCTTTTCCAAGCACATATCAGCTGATCTATACAGCTGACATGTGCCCACAACAGCCGTGGGTGCAATCACGATCCACCCGCTACTGCTAACTAGTTAAATGCCGCTGTCAATCTCTGATAGCTGCATTTAACTCGCTCTTACCGGAAGTGCATTGATAATCGCGCTCAGCGGTGACCCCATCATATGATCGTGGGTCACCGATGGGTCGGCATCACAACCAGAGGTCTGCAGCAGACATCTATGGTTATTATTGCCAAACTGCTATGAGCACCACCCCGTGGTAGGCACTCATAGCAAGTGAGCATTTCTGGCACATTCAGGCAATCTGATCATCGCCTGTGTATAGCAGAGGTGATCAGAGAGCAGCTTATAGTCTCCCATGGAGACTAATGAAGCATGCAAGAACTTGTAATAGCCTGGAGAATCATAATGGCAGGTCAGTTTTAGCATTTAGCGAACATGATGACAAAAAAAAAAAAAAACAACTTTTGTTTTGGAACTTCACAGCACTTTGAAGCTTTTTTTTAATCATTTTCCATTACTCGATATGTTAAAGCCAATGGTGGCTTTAAAAAGTACAACTTGTCCTGCAAAAAAAGCCCTTACATGGCTATTTTGAGCAAAAACTAAAAAAGTTATGGCTCTGGGAAGAAGGTGAGCAAAAAATGAAAATTTCAAAAACTCAAATAGATATGGGTGTTAAGGGGTTAAAGCACCAATCCAACATTCCTCTTTTTTTATTGCAGCGCTGGAGTGGTGCTACTAATCTAAGTTCCCTGCCCCTAGTCTCATACTTACCAGCCGTCATCTTCACCTTTTATCAGCACAGCTGCGGTTGATTTGCAGGTAGTGACCTGCTGGATTGCTCCAGTGTTTTCTAGATGATCCAGAAGTCACATCTCAAAGTACTGTAAGACTATGGGAGCCAGAACGAGGCCCTAATAGACTTGCATTGAGAGACTGGTGACAGGTACATCTGACTTCTGGTCAGTCAGACATTGTGGTCACAAGATGGAATCACTGGATCGGAGTAGCGCTGGGAAGAACTGTAGACGGCAGCTGGTAAGTATACTAGGGGCAGGGAGCTTACATTAGAGGCATCACTCCAGTTGTGCATTAAAAAAAAATGGAGTGGTGCTTTAAATTATTGTAATCCTCGTAAGAAAATCTTCGGTGACAAGTTCTGTGACATCTGTAGCTTTCACTCGAATTCTGCTTATGATGATAATAATATAACAACAGAAATGTGAAGATTTGTGGCCGGTGTGAAAACTGCAAAAAATGTTTGATTATTACTATATCACTATGATATAATATGTAAAAGTGTTTTTGTTTTCTTTTTTTTTATAAATCACCTATTTTTTTCCAAATATGCATGTATTGTATTGCATCTTGAACATCATTTTTAATAAAGTATTTAACACAAACATATTATAAAGAACAGGATCTTCTTAATCTAATTTCATATGTCTATATTTCTGTCCATGAATATTCCAAATGCAATATAATAGCCATTTCAAGCGTGAAACGCTAATCAAAACAAAATAATTAACGTGGTGAACAACCATTCAATCACCATGGCTTGATTGATTTAAATTAAATATCCAGACGGTAACAGTTTTGTCTAAATCGGAACATTTCCTTTTCTTTAACGAGGGTTATCGGGAGGATTAAAAAACCTTATTTGAGTACCAGAATTATGAAATATGACACAAAGAATATTTTCTTCTACTTCCACTCAGATTTAAATAATCAATTTAAATAATCATGTTACACGCTGTAACCAGACTCACCACACATGCGAGAAACTCGGACAAGTCTCGCATCTTAATACCCGGCACTAATACCCGGCACTGCCGCCGGTACTCGGGAGCGGAGCATGCGGCTGCATCTATTTCTCTGCTCCCAAGTGCCGGCGGCAGTGCTGGGTATTGACGTGCGAGACTCGTCCGAGTTTCTCACAAGTCTGACCCCGGCATAAAGGGGCACCTCTGACATACGAAATCCCTGTGTGAGTCTCTATAAAGTATGCAACACTCACACACAAGGTGCAGCCAGATGAGCGTGCAAAATTTTATTTGTCCCGGTCATGTGTAAAATACATAAAGAGAATTTGTCTTTATGCATTTTACACATGAGCAAGACAAAAAAATTAGTACACAGGTAGAGAAATGACTCAAATCTCTGGAAAAGGTGGGGGATGATGTGCAGCTTTAAAATGATAAAAGGACTTATTCACTACAAGACAACCCCTGCTTAATTAATTCAGAGATCCCAATTAAAATAAAAACGATATATCCACTACTCCCACAGTGTCATGCTCCTGCAATGTCAGTGCCGGTATTCCCGGCAGTTGACGTGACATTGTTGTGTCATGTGTTGCTGCTGGAGCCAATCAGTGATTGCTGTTTGGATGCAACTCATCAATATTCCATCAGGGTGGGGCGTCCAGTCTAATTAAATAGTAAATGCTGCAGCCAAACAGTAGCTGCTAATTAACTGGAATGACACAACAATATTATGTCATTCACCTGGAATAGTGACACCGACATCTCAGGAACATAGTTGCTATGGGAGGAGAATCTCTCATTGGGATCTCTATTGATTTAGCAGGGGTTTTCCAGTTGTGGACATCCCCTTTAAGCCTGGGCAATTATTAATAGTCCATTATCTCAAAGAATAATATGCCTGATAAGTTTAGTATTATAAGGTTGCCCAGGCATATAATATTGGTGACCTATCAGATGCAAAGAACTGCAGATTAGCGCTTAGGCTACATTCACACGTTGCATTTTTGCAGCTTTCTTTATGCAAATTAAAAAATGATTTTTACAGTACTAGCCAAAGCTATGAGATTGTTGAAATCTGATTGGGTTTTTCCCTGACAGAATTGGAAACCTGCTGCTTTTTTAAAAACTACGGAATGTCACTTTTTTCAGTGTTTTTGCACAAGTTTTTCACCCATGGAAAGCAATGAGTAAGTGCAAAAACGCAGCAAAAGAACACACTGCTATCAGCTTTTGCAGCATTTTCAGTGAAAAAAGCAGGTACAGCAGTATGTGAAATCCATTCATTTCTGTGATTTTCTTTAAAGTTTAAATAAAAAAAAGTCTTGGTATTCTCACATGAGCATGGCAGATAGGATTAGTACAGTTTAATTAAATTTGTGATATGTGTAAAAGTAAACATTGGTGGATCATTTCAACACTCCTCCAACGTGTGAAAGTAAAGAATGACAGACCAATGTGTGAAATTGAAAAGTACCCGACCAAATCAATGGCTGACCAAGGTGTGAAAATAAACAGTGTCCTATAAAATGCACTGCCAGTGTCTTAGGTAAACTATCCTGATGAATTGAACACCCCCCCCCGCTGTTTTTACATTTACATTTGTGCATTTTTTCATGAAATCATATGAACTTTTTTGTTCAGAATAGTCGCAATTTTTTTCAAACATAAAAATCTTTTTCCGCTAAATAATTTGATCAAATTGCCCTTTTTTCAACTTTTTTTTATGGTTTCACAAGTTTTGCTTTGGTGACCAAACACCTTGTATTGTTTATGCTTCTGTGGTGGAAGCAAAGCTGAAGTTTGGGATCCTGAAATACCCAGGAAAAAACACACAGCAAAAGCGGCAAAAAAAGCCTTTTTGTCTGCGGCTTTTTTTTTTTACTGCTAAGAGATCATGTTATGGCTGTGTATGTGTGAACATAATCTTATAAGAAAACTTTGAGGTGATCTGCAGTTCTCAGCAGCAGCTGCTACACATTGAACCGAAATGTGTGGTTCAGCTGCATTCAATGATTACGGTACATCTGAGAACCAGCACGGCCGGTAAAACCTGATCAGTGGGGTGCCTAGTGTTGGACATCCACTCATCTGATGTTGATGACCTATCCAAAGAATAAGCCATCAATATTATATGCCTGGACCAATCCTTTAAAAATTGGGTTTCTTATTATTTATTTTACATTAGAATTTGCACATATGTGTAATACAGATCAACAATACAGCTGCTCTACAGATAAATGGTATTAATATGTCATCAGTATTACAGCTATATAATGGATATGATGGACTGACTTATGGGCAGAAAGAACCTCCCGTAGATGACCTCGAGGCCTGAACATCCTGCGGCTGAAGTGATCTGAACATATACTTCTATGGCAAAAAAAATCAAGTTTGCTTAGGCTACGTTTACACTTGCGTATGGCTGGTCTGCGGATGGCTGCATATGTACTCCCTTAAGCTCCGCCTACGCTCCGCCTACTTCCTCATGAGTCCTGCGTACCTATCTTTAACTTTGGGTATGCAGGGACATGCGCTATATGCAGATGTGGCGTTTTGACGTGCCCGCCAACCGCACAGAAATGCAACATGTTGCGTTCCCGTGCAGTCGGCGGGCACGTCAAAACGCCACATGTGGATGCATCCGAATACAATGCATGTCCCTGCGTACGCAATGTTAAAGATAGGTACGTAGGAAGCATGGGAAAGTAGGCAGACCTTAAGGGAGGAAATATGCAGCCATCCGCAAGAGTGAGCTTAGCCTTAAACAGCAGTTTTGACCAGTCTTGTGACCATAATAGGAACAATAACATACATTCCGCATTTAAAGAGAACCTGCCACCACTTCAAAATGGACCAGTTTTTGCTATTATTTTGTTCCTGTTTCTTCCCCAAGAAATCTAATCACCGTATTTTTCAGACTATAAGACGCACCGGACCATAAGATGCACCCCAAATTTTCAGAAGGAAAATAAGGAAAAAAATAATGTGTCAAATGGAGGTTCGTCTTACAGTCCGAATTCAGCTTACCAGGGTGGATCGGCACAGATGGAGGAGTGGTCACAGGGGAGCGTGGTCACAGGGGTTGTTTGGTGGTCCAGGCTGGTGCGGTAGCCTCCGGTAAATCCCATCCCATGCTGGTGCGGTGGTGGTGCTCTGCGGATTCCCGGTGGTTCCGCCAGTATTTTGCAACAGGTTTGGCGGTGGTGCTCAGCCGGCATTTTGCGACAGGTGCGGAAGGGCGCCACCGGCATTTTGTGAAAGCCCGGAGGCCCCCTCAGATCCACTGCTGCGATGCGGTGGCCTCTGGGAAAATTGCCGCAGGGGGCAGCGCATGCTCAGATTGAGATCTCGGCAACGAGATCTCATCCCAAGATCTCGCCTCCCGAGATCTCGTGACGAGATCTCATTGCCGAGATATCAATCTGCTGCGATGCGGTGGCCTCCAGGAAAATGGCCGCTGGGGGCCGAGATCTCAATCTGAACATGATCGCCCCCGGATGCCATTTTCCCAGAGGCCACTGCATCGCAGCAATGGATCTACGGGGGCCTCCGGGTTTTCACAATGTGCTGGCAGAGGCCCCTCTTCCTCCACAGAGCACGACCGCCGCATCAGCCTGGAAAGGGAGGCTGCGTCGCCCTGCAGCGTTGGACCAGGACCGCTGCAACAGTATTTTGTAAGTATATTCCGACTATAAGACACACTCCCATTTTCCCCAAAAATTTTTGGGGAAAAAAGTGCGTTTTATAGTCCGAAAAATACAGTATTATGTTTTCCGATTCCAAAGATATGGGCCTTCTTACTTACAGAGCATGCATGTTTATAGGGGCTTGAAGGGAATGACTGCCAGCCGAACAGGCTGAAAAGATATATGGGAACCCTTGATGTCTCAACCATTAGTTTTAATTGATATGTGCCACCAACTAACAGTCATACTAAATGCAAACAATAGAGATTAGTGAACTGAATCACAGGATCCTGGTCCAGCAGCCACATCAGGAGTCCTCGGACACTGTGAGCCTCCTCCTATGTGCAGCATTCCAGTGTTCTCTTGATTGGTAGTCCTGGCATGACGCAATTATTGTGGTGAGACGCCTGCATGAAGTCGCATCAGGACTAAAAATCAAGAGGAGTTGAGGCTCCGGATTACATATGTCGCCAACGGATCAAGGTCTTCCAAATTAATTCACTCGTCTCTAGCGGACAGCAGTAAAAAGATGAGCCCCAAAGGAATAACGTAAAGTGAAATGGGTGTATATTATTAAAGAAATGAAAATGTTACCTTGTTAAGCTGTAACACTAAAAAATGCTAAATAATACTAGAGAGATATAAACGCAGGATAACTTTATTTTTGTAATGTTTTATTTGCATCAGCAAGTTTATGGCGCATATAAAAGTCCAGAAATCCACAGAATCTTACCACAGCAAGATCAGCAGGTTTAATATGTACAGTAAGGGAACTCTCATACACACATTGACCATCTGTTACTAATGTGGTTTTTAGGCTTCAGATTTAAAGGGGCAGTAATTTACATTGCTTGAATAAGGAATACGTTTCCAGCATAGTTGCTATTTTGGTTGTGCATAACACAACATAAGATAACACAGTAATTTATCAAAACTTGCACATTGATAGCAATCGGTTATTTGCTTCATGATTATAAACCCGCTGTAAAATTCTGTTCTGCTCATGGCCGGCTAGAAGCTCTTAATAGGCCTTCCAAGGACTGGCTTTGCACAAGCCACTCCAACTAGCAGGTTCCAGAGGTGTACAAAAGAGCTGTCTCAGACCATAAGCCCACACTGTGGAGCAGCCTGTCTGAATCCTGTTCATGTCAAGACACTGTTCAGATGTTCAGGTATTAAATACATTAGATAGGGACTGCTTCGACACGGGTTACCTTGACGTTGGTGAGGCAGCTAGGTATACGTTTTTTTGCAAAAAAACATATCGACTAAATACCCTGTATTTGTTGTTCAGCACTTGCTGATTACTGCCATATTTTTGGCTGCAGAGAATTTTTGCAAATCTGCCATTCTATGTTCTCTTGTTATATCATGATTATAAACCCGCTGTAAAATTCTGTTCTGCTCATGGCCGGCTAGAAGCTCTTAATAGGCCTTCCAAGGACTGGCTTTGCACAAGCCACTCCAACTAGCAGGTTCCAGAGAAACCTTGGCCTTCAGCCTATAAATGGAGTTTGCCATTCCCAAAATGCATTTTAAATGGACTCTACAGTGTTTTAGCCCCTAGTACAACCATACTAGTACTGTACATATTACTGGTACAGCGCCTGAGAAAATTATTTTAAATTCACATGCCAATGAGGAGGCTTCGGTGCACCAATGGTGTGGCTAAGAGATTGGTGCATTATTATGGGACTGTATGCAGAGTCTTATCTTGGTGCTCTAGGCCAGAGAAGCCAAGGAAATACCTGCCCCAAAGCACAGTCTGTCTCTCTCTGTCTGTCTCTATGATGAGGAACATGTTTGTGCTTTGGGGCGGCCTGTGGAAAGGTCTCTCCTTGGATTCTCTGTCCTAGAGCAGGAAAAAAGACTCTGTCTTCAGTCCCGCCTTGAGCATGGGCAAGTCATTAACTGAAAACTACTAACACTGATTACACAAGAACCACAAGACTGATTTCTTCACATCAGGTATCATTTAATCAGTGTAACAGCACCACACCAACCTGACAGTAACTGTAGTTTACTTAGCAAAATCCTGCTGGTAGGTTCGCTTTAAAGAGAAGACCATGTTCAGGAATTAATCCTCAAACACCCCGCCTGGACGGCAAAATAATATCAAACAAAACTCCTGCACCGCCGCCCCACTTTACCCACAACATAGATGCTGAACCACCCTTCCACAGAAGCAGAAGAAGCAAGCACAGTCATTGATATAACACCTGTCACACACCAGTAAGGCTTTGTCCACATTGCACTCAGGCTTTTTATGCAGACATATGTGAACAAAGAAATGTTTGTCAGTGGCTCTCATTGATTTTGATGAAATCTGCCAACAATCTCATCTTTCTGGGGACAGCCTGACTGACTGGAGACACTGGAGTGACATATCTGACAAAAAAGTTGGATTTAATTTATTGGATTCTTTGTTTCTCCAGAAGATAGGCAGCACTTGAAGTATCTGTCATTGGCTTATCTTATTTCTCAATTTGAAAAGAACTTTGCCAAGCTGAAGAGACATGTTTATAGGGCAGATAGACAGCAATTGTAAGCGTGTGATCAAAAAAAATGATAATGAATTATCACGATTTCAGTCTGGTGCCTTTATTTCTATCATGTTCCCATCCACACAAGAATTACAAATAGAATTTTAGGTGTTTTATTTTGGAATATGCACAGATATAAACGCTACCTATGTAAATCTTAAATGAATAGTACAATGCTCAAAGGTTGTGCTTGCTACCTAGTTCCTCATCAAGAACCACACCTTGACAACAGCTCTGGATAGTCCTCAGACGATTCCTTGTTTTCATACCGGGTGTATATCTGTTAGGCTAGTTTCACATTAGCGTTTACAGCCGCAGCGTCGGGCTGCTCATGGCCGCCGCTAAGCCCCGCCCCTGCCGCGCCTCCGCCGGTAGCTAATGTGAAACTAGCCTTACATGTATTGCATTACATGTGTTATACAAATTTATTTCACATTTAAATTGTGGTAATTTTGAAAACACTGTAGAAACCCAATGGAATCAATGGGGTTAACATTCAAGGTTATTTCGAGAATGTAATCATCACTGTTTATCCCCTCTGGAGCAGGGAACAGCCTAGCCAGCAAGAATTAGGTCAGTGAATCTCTCACTCCTTGGTATTACACAGTCACTATTAATGTTTCCAAGGTTTTTACTAAAAGGCTAAAAAAAAAAAAACAATAAAAAAAAAACTTACTTGAAAAATTGTGACCATGGTGACAAAAAGTAAAACACTTGGAAAAGAAACAAGTAGATTTTCGAATATATATACCTTTATTGCAGTTAGATTTTTTGGGTACATGTGCCATATGTGGGTACCACTAAATTATCCTAGCGAGTGAGGGTTATATGGCATTTTGTACTATATGTAGTAGTGCAAATATGAAGATCAAGTGAAATTAGCCAAAGTGGAAAAGCTGACTATCATTTATTGAGTTTCAAGTAACTAATGCAACTGAGCAAACTGAAAAATGGGCAGCGGTCATCTGCTCCTCTACTGGCATCATCCCTCAGCAATGACAGCCATAATGTCCGTAAATGTGGCATGAGACCACTGACGTCAATCTCTGGCTGTATTTATCACATCTACCCTGCACTGGAGAGCACAGGATACATTTTGTACCTAGATTTAAAAGCGATCAAAACATGGTAAATACTATAAAAACTGCAAAATATCCTGCAAAATAAAAGACTTCACTCAGGTTTAACTCAATGAAAAGATAGGTGGTTTCCATGTTCCATGCAACTCAAACACTTTGAAAAAGTTACATGCTCTTCCCCCACACACACACACACACAAAACCCATTCTAAATAAACGCCCTATGGCCCCAACCAAACAAAATCCAGTGAAATCCGCACTGCCACGTCCAAATGATTCACCTCAACACTTTCCTTCTGAGCCTCACAATGTGCCTAAACCACAGACATTATCCTCATTTAATGCAATGCCATCCCGGCCATTTAAAAAAAGAGCACACCTTATGGTCAATTTCTTAGAGCAAGACGCATATGTTCAGAAGAAACTAGTTACCAAACACAGGCGGATGACCTTCAGAGGCGTTTTGAAGAGAGGGGATATTCTGGACGTATCATCAGAAGGTGTAGGAACAAGGCTTCAAAAGCTAAGAGAGAGGATTTATTGAAAAGCAAAAAGATGATATCATCTGGACAAGAGGTGAGATTTATTTCCACTTTTTCCAATTCCTCATTTTTGGTAAAAAAAGCTTTGGAGAAATATTGGCCCTTGATCAGACAAGATCGTACTTTGGCCGAGAATACTAATCTGTTACCCTCTATCACCTATCGGAGAAGTCAAAAGCTTAAGGATCTTCTGAGCCATAGCCACTACAAAGGGCAGGAACGTGAATGCCCTTTTGGATCACGAGGCTCCAAATGGGGCTTCTTCCCATGTATGAACTGTGCGGCTTGCAAAAATTTGGAACGCTCTACTTTTAAATCTAGCGATGGATGCAAGGAATTCCTTATCAAAACCACATTACTTGATCTACTGAAAACGTGATATACTATGCGATGTGTCCGTGTGGCCTTATCTACGTCGGTCTTACATCACGACAACTCCACGTGAGAGTAAGAGAGCATGTTAGAGACATTCAAAATGCCATAAAGTGTCAATCATTTGAACAGCTTAAGCCTATACCCCGACACTTCAAACAGTCACATGGCTGTAACAGTAGTTTATTACGGGTTCGAGGGATCGACCATGTTATTCCTTATAAACGTGGAGGGGATATAAAGAAAAAATTGGCTCAACTTAAGACACAATGGATTGTCAAAGTGGATTGTGTTCGCCCTAAAGGACTTAATGAGGTCCTTAGTTTTGTTCCTTTTCTATGATTTTTGTGTTGTCTTTGTATTGTATTTTAACTCTCACTTTTCTTCATTTTAGTTTTCTGTTTTTTCCTGAAGGCCCTCTACACAAAGGACTCTAGCACTCCTGATTTTTCTGGTGGAAACCGCTATACTTGCCAACGAATATCACCATTATTGTATATCACTTTATTTATTTATTTTTATGTATTTTGAAAAAATTACTATTCGTCTTTTTTAACCTTATATATAGAGATTATTCAGCTATTACACTTGACTACATGCTTGGTGCAATTATATATATTTGTGTGATTTTGTACATGTATTTTTACACTTGTATTCACTTTTTTCACATATATATTTTTTGACATGTGTGTAACTGCATGTACGTGTGTGTGTGTGCACATCCGTATGTGTGCCTTATGCTTGCATGCGAGTCTGTGTAGGCATGCACGCGTGTATACGTTTATATACATGTTTCCTATATATTTTTTTGCGCTTTATCACAATAATGTCCTTTTTTATTATGATGGCTTTGGTGTTTTATTGTATGTTCTATGGGCATATTAATTATTCATATACACATTGGAGACTTTTCCTCCTTTGTTTTTTTATTTTTTAATTTTTTTTGTTCTCTCTTGGTATTTAGTTTTTAGTGGATGACTTTGAATTAGTCCATCCGCATTATGTGACTGATTTACTTTCTCAAGCTTCCGCCACCTGTCTAGGCTATTATTCACATGTACATATTGCTAGAAATAGCTATGTAATGATAACATATGCACTAAACTCATCTCTCTCGCCCACAAAGCTCTCCACTGTTCTGCACCGCCTTATATCTCCTCTCTCATCTCTGTCTATCGCCCTACACGTGCCCTCCGTTCTACAAATGACCTAAGACTAACATCCCCCGTAATCCAAACCTCGCACCTCCGTCTCCAAGACTTCTCTCGTGCTGCTCCAGCTCTCTGGAATGCACTTCCCCAGACAATCAGACTGATACCTAGCCCTGACCTATTCAAGCGCGTTTTGAAAACCCATCTCTTCAAACAAGCCTACCACATCAACTACTCAGCAAACTAACTTTGCCCTGTTCCCTCCTTCCAAATATTATTCTGAATCTGCACCCTACTATTCATCTGTCTCCACACCCTCCATGCACACGATAACTGCACTTGATACTTGTCTATTGCACTTAAACACACGGGCTGATGACCGGATCATGCAGCTTTATATGAAAATCCCTATTTATTATAATTGCCAGACCTGAATTAACAAGCACTTCTCACCTACTGTGTCCCCCATTTCCTTGTAGATTGTAAGCTTGTGAGCAGGGACCTCACTCCTAATGTCACTGTTTGAATTGTCTTAACTTGTATTGAATTTATTGTCTGTACATGTCCCCGCTTAATTGTAAAGTGCTGCGGAATATGTTGGCGCTATATAAATTTATTATTATTATTATTATGTGTCCAGCTCCTTTTTCGCTCCCGTTTGGATTTACATTTGTTTACTTTTTGCTGGATGTCATGTGACGCGGGGAGCGCTTCCGTTTGAAGGTGCTGAATCGTTGCCGTGACTACGATTCTCTCTCAACGCCGCAGGCTTTGCCTCCGCCTAGCAGTGACATCCTGCTGGTGGGGGCGTGTCTGTGACGTCAGACGCCGAGTTCACTGCTTCTGACTCATCGCCATTTGACCGGAAGCGCCGCTTTCTCACTGCTCTGAGAGACTTCCGCCCACCAGCATATAAAAACCAGCTGCTTACACTCTGACATCACGCCCCCCGAAGAAGTGAAACGCACGTTGGGGTCCCGCAGTCCACACTACAGATAGGTTGGTTTCTGTTTATAGGTTAACTATTTATCTCGTGCATGTATTCACCTCTGGCTTGATCTCCCAGGACAATAGCTACCCTTTATACTGTCTTACGGCCTCTTTGTCTGAGATTATTTAGTTGCTCCTGTTTCAGGACTATTTTCATTGTTGCAGACTGGCGGATATATATTTTGATAGTAGTTGTGACTGACATTGGAGCAAAATTTTTCTCTACACACTAGGCTTAGGTCCGCTTTTGGACTAATCTATTATGCATTATTGCATTTTATAAGGAATATTGAGAAGATACTGCTCCCCAGAATGTATGGGATATAGAGAGAGATATATATATATATATATATATATTAATTTTCTATATACTTCTTCTTTGTTCATATGTAGGCCCTTTTATGAAATATGGCCTCTATTATGCACTATTGCACTTTATATGAACATTGTAAACAAATTATGTCTCTTTATAGAAATATATATAGTTCTTATGAGTGATGTTCATTTTGGTCACCTTTACATGCCTCTGTTTACATATTGCAATTTTTACCTTCACCTATATCTGTGTGTGGTAACTGGGTGTCGCTGATTCCCTTATATATTATAAATTTTGTGATTAATCTTTCATAAACTTGTACTTTACCCTTTTTTGGATAATAAAAAAAAAAACTTCATATTTTATCTATTGCTCCTGGTTCCTTTTTCCTTTTTTGGTTTATTTAATGCAATGGTGCAGCAGGAAGGACCCGCTTAATTTACGAGGTGAATACATCTAGAAGCACAAGTTGGGCAGAACATATTGGGGGCTAAACTGCCATATACATTTATGCAGAAGGAAAAGTAAACGATAGAGGGAGAGATTGCGTGACTATTAGAGATGATCAAATTCAATTAGAATTAAATTTTAGTTCATGAGATTCACAGGTCCTGGAAAATTCTAACAACTTGAGATTAGATTTGCTCAAATAGTCTAAAAAGAAATAAAATGCCAGCCACTATTTTAAATATTGCAGAAGATTGCAACAGAGCTGTGCGGGGTTCCCTATAATGCCTTACAGCTATCACATCACATGGTGATGTCAGGAGGGACTACCTTTTAATGGCTAACTGAAAAGATGGTAACACATTGCAAGCTTCCGAGACTACTCAGGTCTCTTCATCAGACATTGACTAATACAAAATCTGAAGAGTCACATATTTATACAGAACACAACACAAAAAATGCAATAGATAAGACAAGTGACGTGAAGCAGAATTATCATTATGGGAGAGGGATAAACATAAATATTGGACCAGTTCATAGATATGGAGTAGAAGTTTTATTGTCCTCTGAGGTTTGGTAGTGTTGTGACGCCCCCACAAGGTCTTAGGAGCAAATAACTCAACTGATGTAAAAAGACATAAATCCATGCGACACACACATTCCTGCATTGAGAGTGTCAAGGGTAGTCATGAGCTTGTACTCCCAGACTTTTCTGTCTCTCTGAGATTTGAAGTTACCTTTCTCTGTATGTCACAGGTGGGGGTAGTCGGCCCTGGAAGCTATAAAGTCACAGCTGCACTTATCCTGGCGAGTTAGCGAAAGAGTGAGACTGTAATTTTGCACCATCTTGGGTATTTTGCTGGGACTGTTCTATGTGTTATTTACCTGTTTTGTGGTTCAATCAAGTATTGCCACACTGTTTTACTGTCACCCTGTGTTGTCTGAGTGATATTATGCCCATGGCAAAAGGAGAGCAGGCATTCGATGGAATGATCCCTGGTCCATGTGATTTCGGCTAGCGGACTAGGGCATCCACCTCCGTGTCTCCACAACTAGTCAAAAGGAAATTTGAATATTAAAAACACTGTAAAAATATTTTTTTTAAAAACATCTGTTTATGTGTGAAACAAAATAAAATGACTCTTGGAAAGGTAATTTAGAAAGGAATATAGGAATGCTGGTGGGTTGGAGGGCATCAGGGACTTGTCAGGTTCCCACTAAATGGGGCTTGATACAGACCTTATTTTCATATCAATTGGAATACCTACAGTGCATGAGGAATATTTTTACCAAGGAACAAATTTTGGGGAAAAATGTGCTAAACTTGGTGAATTCAAATATATCTACTTAACTGAGGATTTCGATATTTTAATGTTGGAATCTATTTTTATTAAAGTTAAATAACCCATGCAAAGCTGGTGTACAATGGCAATATCAACTATACAGACGTTTGTTGGGAATCTCTCGCAGGCAAAAGTAACAGGTCCAGCAACTTCTTATCCTCTCTTGCTGACAATTCTATCTTACAAAAGGTAGAAGAGAGAAGAAGGGGATATGTTACCTTGGATCTAATCCTTAGGGTATGTGCACACGCTGCGGATTCCGCTGCGTTTCCGCAGCGTTTTTGGCCGCTGCGGACCCGCAGCAGTTTTAGCTGCGGTGTACAGTACAATTCAAATGAATGGTAAAAAAAAAACGCTGTGTAGACGTTGCGGAAAAATCCGCGCGGATTTGCTGCGGTTTTGAAACCGCAGAAAGAAGTGACATGTCAATTCTTTCTGTGGAATCTGCAGCGGGTTCCTATCTCCACCATTTTGGAGATGGTGAATCCGCAGGACCAAACCGCAGATAATCCGCAGGTCTTTTGACCTGCGGTTTATCTGCGTTTTTTGCAAAATCCGTTCGGATTAATCCGCAGCGGATTCCGCAGCGTCTGCACACACCCTTATAAACTGGGAGGTAATAGTTGAGGAGGTAAGAGTGGCTAGGACCCTAGAAGGCAGCGATAATGCCATCATAGAATTTTGCATAACTAGAAGAGGAAGACCTATGAAGACTCAGACTTCAAGATTGGATTACAGAAAGGCAGATTATAAGGGACTCAGAAAAAGGATAGGATGGATCCAAAGGCTGGATGTACTTAAGGACAGAAATGTCCAGGAAGGATGGGAAATTTTGAAAAATGAGATTCTCTAAGCACAATCGTTAACAATCCCTAAAAGAGGGAATAATAGGAAGCATTTAAGGAAACCTGGATGGATGAAGACAGAAATTAAACACCTGTTAAAAAGGAAGAAATGTTTATCAAATGGAAAGAGGGAGGCATATCTAAGGCCCCTTTCAAACATCAGTTTTTTGAAAAACACGGATGCCGCTGGATCCGTTTTTTTATCATAGACTTGAATTAACGACGGATGGCCTCACGATTTGTCCGTTGTTCGCTAGATCCGTCAAAAAATTTTTGTCCGGCGGCCGAACACGACGCACAAAGCAACATTTTTTGTGTCCGTCGAAAAAATCTGTCGTTGTCCGTCGTTTGCTTGAATGAAAGCCTATGGGCACAGGATTCATCGTCATCCATCAAATGACGGATGCCGGCAACGGATACGGTTTTTGTAACTGAGCATGCTCCTGACAGGTTAAAACACAAAAGACTACATATATATAGCTATATACATGTCATTGAGACACATATTTATAGTTAATATAGAACTCTAGGGGTTAAATTTAAGACTATAATCATGGAAAAAATTTGTGTGGGCTCCCACGCAATTTTCTCCGCCAGAGAGGGAAACCCAGTAACTGAGGGGAGATCAGGGCTGTGGAGGCGGAGGCGGAGTCGTGGAGTCGGAGTCGGTGCTCATTTTGGTGGAGTCGGAGTTGGAGTCGGTATAAAATGGACCGACTCCGACTCCTAAAATATATAATAAATTGGGTACAGTAGTTCAATGCAGGATGTGCTGAATATTTTTTCATAGGAGTTTGGGAAAGTTATGAAATGTCCTATAAATGGCTGTTATATTCCTGATCTAAGGCTACATTCACACACAGCATTTTTCCTGTG
Organism: Dendrobates tinctorius; assembly: GCF_039654945.1. Lineage (NCBI taxonomy): Eukaryota > Metazoa > Chordata > Amphibia > Anura > Dendrobatidae > Dendrobates > Dendrobates tinctorius. The sequence goes on along the minus strand of NW_027361858.1, from coordinate 19,470,451 downwards.
TTTTTTGAGGATACGTTTTTCAGCTGCAAAAGCTGATCATCTTTTTAAAAAAACTGCATCACCTGAAAGGTTTTTGAGCTCATAGATAATGTTTTCAATAGCAAAAGCAGATTAGAAATCTGCTCTATCTATATATCCATTTATCCATATCTGTCTATCCATATCGTATCTGTACCAAAAAGAATGAAAACCGGGTAGTACACCAATATATATTCTGTTCTATCTAAATATCTTGATTATTGGATCATAAAAATGATTAAATGTCTGAGGTTCACATTGTACTACAATAAATTTTTCACTTAAATATAAACAATATGTGTGGGAGTCGGAGTCGTGGAGTCGGAGTTGGAGTCGGAGTCGGTGTAAGGGAAATTGAGGAGTCGGAGTCGGAGTCGGAGTCGCAGGTTTGGCTTACCGACTCCACAGCCCTGGGGGAGATATTAATATTCTAGAGAGGGACCATTGTTTTTGGCCCCCCCCGGCTTAAAAAATCTGCCCCCAGCCACCCCAGAAAAGGCGCATCTATAAGTTGCGCAAATTCTGGCGCTTAGCCCCTCTCTTCCCACTGCCGTGTAGCAGTGGCCTGTGTGGTAATAAAGGGTTAATGTCACCTTGCTATTGTAAGGGGACATTAAGCCAGGTTAATAATAATAATAATAATAAATTTTATTTCTATAGCGCTGACATATTCCGCAGCACTTTACATTTCAGAGTGGATTTGTACAGACAATAGACATTACAGCATAACAATAATCACATAGATTATAACAAATACCAAGAGGAATGAGGGCCCTGCTTGCAAGCTTACAGTCTATGAGGAAAGAGGTAGACACGAAAGGTGGGTGGTAACAGTTGCCCTGATTGTATGGACCAGCCATAATGTTAAGTGTGTAAAAGTACAGACACAGAGGGCTAATGGATGCATAAAGCATGTGGGAACATGATGCAGGGAACCTGGTTATGGTAAAACTTTTGGCTGTGCCACACAGGGATAGATTAGGTTAATGTGTTTAGGCGATAGGCCAGTCTGAATAAATGCGTTTTCAGTGCACGCTTAAAATTTTGGGGATTGGGGACTAATCGTATTGACCTGGGAAGTGCATTCCAAAGAACTGGCACAGCACGTGTAAAGTCTTGGAGACGGGAGTGGGAGGTTCTGATTATTGAGGATAGCGGAGGGCGCGGGTAGGGTGGTATACTGAAACAAGGGAGGAGATGTAGGGTGGGGCTGAGCCATGGAGGGCTATGTGGGTGAGGGCATGGGTGGATTAAGGGTAGTCAGGGCCCCGGGCTGTTCAGACTCTGTGGGCCCCCCGATCATGTGACGGGGTCGGGAAGTCACTAGTTTTCATGACGCATACGGTGCGTCAAGGGGCGGTAAGGGGTTAAATACTGAGGTAAAGAAACTCTGCAAATACGCAACATGTGCACGAGGCCTCACAAATACTGAGGTAAAAAACACCATATGCTCAGTGTGTCCATGAGGCCTTACAAATACAGAGTGAAAAACTCAACAAATACTCAGCGTGTGCACGAGGCCTTATAAATACTGAGGTAAAAACTCACCAAATACTCAGCGTGTGCACGAGGCCTTACAAATACTGGAAGGCTTCCACCCAACATCTAGTCCTGACTCACCTGTACCTAACATCGAAACCAGCTAACAGTCTGCAATCACCTGCTGACCTGGACCCATGACCTGTCAGACAAGTTACTTCACATGAGTCACACAGAGGCTTCTGCTTCATGAACTTCCCCAGATAGAAGAAGCAGCCTCCAATGTGCAGCCTGTGGCTGGATACACAGGAAGAGATGCTCCTCGTCACAGGCTGTGCCCAACAATGGCAGCAGAGGGGTTAACGCCACAGACAAGTCGCCGTCTCCTCACACACTGGACACGACGCTGCATCTGGCAACAAGCGCACAATGCGCAATATTAGTCATGTCCCAGATGTTCAGCATGTGGAGGACCAAGAGGGGACCCCAGGATTGGAACAGGAGCATGGGAAAGTGGATGGCGGTCGGAGGGGTAGGGTTTATATAGAGATCGGAGTAAGTAAAATATATTTATATATATATATATATACACACAGACACATATTACTACATGCAGGCAGCGCACACATGCACAATCCTCAGGTTGTATAACTTTCAACTGGTCAAAACATTTCTCTCAGTAGGCCAAGAAAGAAATGTAGCAGGAATAAAGTACACCTCATAGTAACTTATGTGTGAGACAGAGGCGACAAGACCCGCCATCTCGTGCCCACCTTACTAGAGGTGCCCACTGCCCACATATAACAAAGTTGATGGAAACAGATGACAGCCACTATGATGATTGGTTACCGGCCGCCCGAACACACCCATTTCACAACTAGTCACACCCATGTCCATGCCCCAACCACACCCATTTAGCACTGCTGATCACACTGACTGGTACTGAGGGTACAGTGGCTGGCATTATGGGCACAGTGGCTGGTACTGTGGGTACATTGACTGGTACTGAGGAAAAGAAAGAAAGAACAGAGAGAAAGAAAAAAGAAAAAGAGAGAGAAAGAAAGAACAGAGAGAAAGAAAGAAGAAACAGAGAGAGAAAGGAATAAAGAACAGAGAGCAAGAAATAGGGGACAGAAAAAAAGAACAGAGAGAGAAAAAAAGAGCAGAAAGAAAGAAGAGAAGGAGAGAGAAAGAAAGAGGGGAAAGAAAGAGCAGAGAGAGAAAGAAAGAAAGAGAAAGAGGGGAAAGAAAGAACAGAGAGAGAAAAAAGAAAGAAAGAAAGAAAGGGGAAAGAAAGAACAGCGAGGGAGAGAGAAAGAAAGAGGGGAAAGAAGGAACAAAGACAGAAAGAAAGAGAAAGAAAGGTGAAAGAAAGAACAAAGAGAAAAAAGAAAGAAATGGGAAAGAAAGAACAGAGAGGGAGAGAGAAACAAAGAGGGGAAAGAAAGAACAGAAAGCGAAAGAAAGAACAGAGAAAGAAAGAAAGACAAGGAAAGAGTGGAAAGAAAGATTCTATAAAGATACTATACCAGCCCGGCTCACATTGTAGTGCCCACCTGAGCCTCCTGGTGCAGGACATATTATGATCCACTCACATGGCCGACATCCCAGAGTCCAAGGCGATCACGCTGTCCACGCTGTCGGAGGAGGATATGGTGATGATCTGAAGCATTCCCTGAAGTGCCTCCATGGTTCCATAACAATCTCCTCTGGTCAGCTTCCAGCACGTCACTTCTGATGGAATGTCACGTGCGAGTTTTCTAGTGGTCCTCGGGGCTCCGCCGTATACTCCTGTGTCCGCGGGAAAAGTAAGCTCTCGGTCGGGGCAGTGGGGCAGACACTCAAAATCTGGGATGGTTGGGAGGTATGAATGCTCCCCATCATACACCTTGTACACGCATGGCTCCGCACACCTCATTCACACACTGTACCGCTTTGTATGCCTCGTACACACGGCTTCGCTCCGTACACCTTGCACACACACGGCTCCACTCAGTACACACATGGCTCCGCTCCGTAAACCTCGTACACTTGCGGTTCTGCTCCGTACACCTCACACACGTGCAGCCCCGCTCCGTACACCTCACACACATGCAGCTCAGCTCTGTACACACAGGGCTCCATTCCGTACACCTCGTACACACACGCGGCTTCGCTCCGTACACTTCGTAGACACACGCGGCTTCGCTCCGTATACACATGGGGCTCCGCTCCGTACACCTCGCACACGTGCAGCCCTGCTCCGTACACCTCGCACACGTGCAGCTCAGCTCTGTACACACAGGGATCCGTTCCGTACACCTCGTACACATATGCGGCTTCGCTCCGTACACACATGCAGCTCCACTCCGTATACCTGTACACACATGCAGCTCCACTCCGTATACCTCGTACACACATGCGGCTCCGCTCCGTACACCTCGCACACGCACAGCTCAGCTCTGTACACACAGGGCTCCGCACAACTCGTAAACCTCGCGTGTGCGGCTCCGCTCCGTACACCTCGTACACACACGGCTCCGCTCCACACACTTAATACACCTCGCACATTCGCGGCTCCGCTCTGTACACCTCGCACATTCGCGGCTCCGCTCTGTACACTTCGCACATTCGCAGCTCCGCTCCGTACACCTTGTACACACACGGCTCCGCTCCATACACCTCGCACATTCGCAGTTCTGCTCCATACACCTCGCACACACGCAGCTACATCCACCCTGTAAACCCCTCCTGACCCCACACATATTTCCCTCATCCAGCACCATGACAACGAGTACAGCAGAGTCCCGCATACAATACATTGCTGTGTGCACAAAACCTGTGATGAGGTCACAGGAGGGGAGGAGTCAGGGGTCCTATGATCAGGGGCCTCCGACTGAAACCCCTGATCATGTAACCCCTTAACTCCTCCCCTCCTGTGACCTCATCACAGGTCCTGTGCGCACAGAGCAGGGATTTATCAGTGAGGGGCTGGCGCTGCGGTGGCCGGTGGGTCTGAGAGGGGGAGGAACGTGTTAGTACATGGGGGGCGTGGCGCTATGGTGGCGGATTATAATGGGGCAATTTTCCCTGGACTCCGGGCTACCGCCCAGATTGACCTCATTATAATCCGCCACTGGGTGAGGGTAATAAGTTTATACTGAATTCTGGAGTGGATGGGTAGCCAGTGTAATCACTGGCAAAAGGTAGAGGCATCGGTGTAACGATTGGTGAGGAATATGATCCTGGCTGTAGCATTCAAGACAGATTGGAGAGGGGAGAGTTTGGTAAGAGGGAGACCGATTAGAAGAGAGTTACAATAGTCGAGACGAGAATGAATAAGAGAAACAGTAAGAGATAGTGAGGATATGATGTTAGACACAGCGTTTAGACAATCGCCGGTGTTTTCTAGAAAGGCTGGCGTGATGTCAGGAGAAGAAGCGTATAATTGGGTGTCATCAGCATAGAGATGGTACTGGAAACCAAATCTACTGATTGTTTGACCAATAGGGGCAGTGTACAAGAAGAGGAGGGGGCCTAGAACCGATTCTTAAGGAACCCCAACAGTAAGGGGAAGGTGAGAGCAGAAGGAGCCAGTAAAAGATACAGTAAAGGAGCAGTCAGAGAGATAGGAAGAGAACCAGGAGAGACCGGTGAGCTTGAGGCCAATGGAACGGAGCATAGTGAGGAGGAGCTGATGATCCACAGTGTCGAATGCTGCAGAGAAATCCAAGAGAATTAGCATGGAGTAATGACCATTTGATTTAGCTGTTAGTAGATCATTAGAGACTTTAGTGAGGGCAGTTTCAGTAGAGTGTAAGGAGCGGAAACCGGATTGGAGAGGGTCGAGAAGAGAGTTATCAGAGAGATAGCGGATCAGACGGGAGTGGACCAGGCGTTCCAGGAGTTTAGAGATGAACGGAAGATTAGAGACAGGTCTATAGTTAGTGGCACAGTTTTGGTCGAGGGATGGTTTTTTAAGTAGCATGAGTAGATGGCATGCTTAAATGAGGGAAAGATACCAGAAGAGAGAGAGAGGTTAAATATTTTAGTTAGGTGAGGGGTGACAGCAGGGGAAAGGGACTGGAGGAGATGTGACGGAAATGGGTCACTGGTGCAAGTGGTTGGGCGAGAAGATGCAAGGAGCCTGCTTACTTCTTCTTCTGTGACTGGTTCAAAATCAGAGAGTGAGCTAGATGCAGTGGGGGAGGGAGGACAGTGCATGGTATGAGGTGATTGGGAGATAATTTCCTGTCGAATCTGGTCTATTTTTTCTTTGAAGTAATTGACCAGATCGTGAGCTCGGAGCTCCGTGGTTGGGGCCTGTACTAATAATGGAGAGGTGTCAATAAGACACCTATCCATTATTAATCCTATAGTATGAAAGGGTTAAAAATACAGACCTTAATTAAAAATTATTTTAATGAAATAATGACACACTTTTTGACCAAATTTATACAGCCAATCCAACTGAAGCCATCGATCCACTGTTAAAGAAATAAAATAAAAAAGTAACAATATCCATACCTTTCGTCAGTTCAGTCAGGTCCCACACTGTAAATCCATCACAAGCGGTTAACTAGTTTACAACTGGGACCGATGCTAATGCGACCAGCCCGGCTGTAAACGACTGTAGAATGAATAAAATCATGTCTGCGTAGGCGCCCCGGCTGACCGGAGATGAACTCAGGAGCGTGGGAAAGTTTGTGAACTTTTTCCCACGCTATCGAGTTCACTTCAGGTCAGCCAGGGACTTCGCGCAGCCTCACTGACTACCGCTGACATCACTGAGGCTGCGCGGAGTCCCCGGCTGACCGGAGGTGAACTCAGGAGCGTGGGAAAAAGTTCAGAAACTTTCCCAAGATTATTAGTTAATCTCCGGTCAGCCGGGGGTGCCTGCGCAGACATGATTTCATTCATTCTGTAGTGGTTTACAGCACGGCTGGTAGCATTAGCACCGCTCCCTGCTGTAAACTAGGTAACCCCTTGTGATGGATTGCAGCGGGGGACCTGACTGAACGGCGGAGAGGTATGGATATTGCTGTTTTTTACTTTTTGTTTTTTTACAGGACAACAATGGATTCTGTTGAATTAGCAGAATAATAAATTTGATCAAAAACTGTGTGATTATTTCATTAAAAGAATTTTTAATTAATGTGTGTGTCTTTTTTTAACCCTTTACTACTATAGGATTAATTATGGCTAGGTGTCTTATTTACACCTCTCCATTATTAACCCGGCTTAATGTCACCTTTCAATAGCAAGGTGACATTAACCCATTATTATTAACCCATGAGTCACCACTAAAGGCAATGGGAACAGAGAGGCTAAGCACCATAAAAGGCACATCCTATAGATGATTCTTTTCTGGGGTGGCTGGGGGCAGATTTTTTTTTTAGCTGGGGGGGCAAAAACAAAGGTCCCTCTATAGGCTATTAATATTTGCCCTCACTCACTGGCTTTCCCTCTCTGGTGGAGAAATTACCGCGGGAGCCCCTCGCAATTTTTTTCAATGAATTTACCCGTTAATTTAACACCTACATGTCCAAAATTTTACACACATACACTAATCTAATTATTAACCAAAGACATATAAAAAAATAAATGAAATGGTTTACTGTATGTAAACCATGTGTCATTTCATGCTGGGTTTTGTAACAATTTTACAGAAGCCGGTAATAGATTTAGCGGTTATTATGCTATGTAGAACTCTATGAACTATAAATAAATATATAAATATATATATATATATATATATATATATATATATATGCGCGCTATGTGTATATATCTATTCTTTCGATTCTCACATGTCAGTGTGATTTTACTGTACAGCGCACTGAATTGCCGGCTTTTAAAAACCGGATCCGTTGAAAAAAGGAAGAAACAGAAGGAAGAAATGGATCCGTTTTTTCGCCGGATCCGCTAGCCAATGGATTGTGACTGATGGCAAAAAACTGATATGTGAAAGGGGCCTAAAGAAGAATATAATGCTGTCTGTAGAACCTGTAGGGTTTATCTCAGAAAGTAAATATAGCATCAACTGATATTCACTGTACTATTGAATTTAAAGAATAAAAGGAATCCACACTATAGTTAGGGAATACTTAGTTAACATAAATTAATTCAAGTCTCCAGGTCCAAGTGAATTACATCCTAGGGTAATGAAAGAGTTAGGAAATTATCAAACCACTCTCCATAATCTTTGAGAACAGGAGAAGTCACAGTAAACTGGATAAAAGTGAATGTTGTCCCTATCTTCAAAAAGGGGAAGAAGGTTGACCCAGGGAACTATAGGCCAGTGATTCTGACTTCTATACCAGTAAAGATCTTTGAACAAATTATTAAACAACATGTATGCAAATACAATTATGAGAATGAAGTGATTAACCAGAGTCAGCATGGGTTTTTAACTAATAACTTATGTCAGACTAACTTAATTTCCTTCTATGACAGAACCACTGACTAGGTGGATCAGAGAAACGCAGTAGATATAGTATATCTTGACTTCAGCAAAGCATTTGACAAAATATCTATTACCATCCTTATGGAAAAAAAAAACAACTATGGAATGTACAAGGCAACTATTAGGTGGATTCATAACTGGCTTAGTGATTGTACCCAAAGAGTGGTCATAAATGGTTACACATCCAGTTGGAAGAATGTCTCAAGTGGGGTATCACAGGGCTCTGTCCTGGGCACTGTGTTGTTCAACATCTTTATCAATGATTTATATGAAGGAATTGAGGTACACTGATTAAATTTGCTGGTGACATAAAGTTAGGAGGGATAGCTAACACTATAGAAGAGAGGATTCAAGAAGATTTAAACAAACTGGATCTGTGGGCAGCAACTAGCAGAATAGTTTTTAACGGGGAGAAATGCAAAGTCCTACATCTGGGCAAGAGAAATTAAAAACGAATATACAGAATGGGAGGAATAGTTGTAAGCAACAGGTCATGTGAAAAATACTTACATGAGTCAGCAGTGTCATGCAGCAGCAAAAACGGCAAAAACAATTCTGGGATGCATTAACAGAAGCATACAGTCTAGATCACGTGAAGTCATTATCTCCCTCTATTCCTCTTTGGTCAGACTTCATCTGGAATACTGTGTCCAGTTTTGTGCACCACATTTTTAAAAAAACATGAACAAACTGGAGAAAGTTCAGAGAAGAACAACCGGAATGGTGACCGGTCTGCAAACCATGTCCTATGAGGAACTGTTTCAGGATTTGAGAATGTTAAGCTTACAAAAAAGAAGACCGAGAGGAGACTTAATAGCTGTCTACAAATATCTCAAGGGCTGTCACACTGTATAGGGATCATCCTTATTCTCATTTGGACAAAGAAAGACTAAAAGCAATGGAATGAAACTAAAAGGGAGAAGATACAGATTAGATATAAGAAAAAACTTTTCGACAGTGAAGGTGATCAATAAGTGGAACAGGCTGCCACAAGAGGTGGCGAGTTCTCCTTCAATGGAAGTCTTCAAACAGAGGCTGGACAGACATCTGTCTGAGATAGTTTAGTGAATCCTGCATTGAGCAGGGGATTGGACCAGATGACCCAGGAAATCCCTTCCATCTCTACCATTATATGATTCTATGAGAGAATTTATTAATTAATTTGCTGTAGCTTTTGATTCAAACTGCACAAAAAAGAGTCTGCTCACCCTTTTTGAAGTGCATTGAGCAGCAGGGTAGTTTGCTGGTAAAAGGGAAAAAAAATCTCTTTTAAATCTTCTGCCTGAGCGAGTGTGAACGAGCTGAGTGTGACCTGACCGTAAGTGCTAACTGTGGTGTGTGACTTGTGATTCAGTGACTTTGGATTCAGGGAGTTTCCAAAGGAGGTATTACTGAATTGCTGTTATATTTTATTAATACTTTTTATTTATTATTGCTTATCTTTTCTGTCTGGTGCAATCCCCATTAGGATGTGCTCCACTATTGCCAATGCCATTCAGTGTACGTCTTGCCGCTTGTATGAAATCCTTGAACAGCCGGTCGAGGGTGCATACTGCTGTGCGAGATGTGAGCACGTTGTGCATTTGGAAGCCCAGATACTGGATCTAAATGTGCAGCTGGCAACACTGAGATCCATAGACAATATGGAAAGGAGTCTTCTGCTCACTGAGCAGATGCTCAATGGGATAGATGAGGGGGGGTATGCTAGGTTGGAGCTGCAGGACAGAGAAGCAGCCAGCTGGGTGACAGTTAGAAGGCAGGGTAGAGGGAAGAGCGCCAGGGAGGCTAGTCCTGATCTGGCACACCTCAATAAGTTTGCTAAGTTGGCAGATGAGGGGAGTGTCAGTGCAGGAGTAGCACTGCTGCAGCAAGGCATGTCCTCTGAAAGCCAGAGGCGTGTCTGCTCCAGTAAGAGGTAAATAGGAGAGCAGGGCAGGCCAGACAGGTACTGGTAGTGGGGGGACTCAATTATTAGGGGAACAGATAGGGCAATCTGTCACAAAGACAGGGATCGTCGAACGGTGTGCTGCCTACCTGGTGATCGAGTCCGACACATCGCTGATGGGGTTGACAGATTACTGGGAGGGGCAGGTGAGGATCCAGCGGTCATGGTGCACATTGGCACAAATGACAAAGTTAGAGGCAGGTGGAAGGTCCTTAAAGATGATTTCAGGGAATTAGGCTGAAAGCTTAAAGCAAGGACCTCCAAGGTGGTACTTTCGGAAATACTTCCTGTACCACGTGCCACGCCAGAGAGGCAACGGGAGATTAGGGAGGTTAAAAAGTAGCTCAGGATTTCGTGTAGGAAGGACGGGTTTGGGTTCCTGGAGAACTGGGCTGACTTCTCAGTTGGCTACAGGTTCTACGCTAGGGACGGGCTGCATCTCAATGGGAAGGGTGCAGCTGTGCTGGGGGAGAAAATGGCTAGAAGGTTGGAGGAGTGTTTAAACTAGGGACGGGGGGGAGGGTATTCCTTTTATAGGAGGGGAAGACAGTGCAGATAGAGACCTGGGCACAAATAATGAAATTGGGGGTGGGGGTGGCATGGGGGGGTGGGGTTAGAACAGATAATAATTTTAAAAGAATAGAGGTACAGAGAGATACATAAAGTGCATGTATACTAATGCCAGAAGCCTCGCCAACAAAATGGAGGCATTAGAGTTAATTTTATTGGAACATAATTAAGACATGGTGGGTGAGACATGGCTGGACGAAAACCATGACTGGGCTGTTAATTTACAGGGCTATAGTCTGTTCAGAAATGACCGTACAAATAAGCGAGGGGGAGGCGTATGTTTATATGTAAAATCACCCATCCTGCGAGATAATATATATGAATCTAATTAAAATGTAGAGTCCCTGAGGGTGGAGATAAGGGGAGGGGGAAAAATAATAAATTACTTATAGGTGTTTGTTATAAGTCTCCTAAAATAATGGAAGCAACAGAGAATATCCTCATAAAGCAAATAGATGAAGCTACGACTCAAGGAGAAGTCATTATTATGGGGGACTTCATCTACTCTGAAATACATTGGGGAACCGAAACCTGCAGTTCCAGCAAAGGTAATGGGTTTTTGACAACTATGAGAGACAATTACTTTTCACAACAGGTTCAGGACCCAACAAGAGGGGGGGCACTGCTAGACCTAATATTAACCAACAGGCCAGACCGTATATCGAATATAAGGGTTGAGGGTCACTTGGGTAATAGTGATCACAAAATAATAAGTGTTCATGTATCCTTTAATAAGATGTGTAGTAGAGGGGTTACAAGGACACTAAACTTCAGGAAAGCAAATTTCCAACGGATGAGAGATGATCTTGGTGCAATTAACTGGGACAATATCCTGAGACATAAAACTGCACAAAGAAAATGTGAGACGTTTATTAGCATCCTAAATAGGACCTGTGCACAATATATACCGTATGGGAATAATCATGCTAGAAATAGGAGGAAACCACTATGGCTAAATAGAGCTGTAAGGGGAGCAATAAGTGACAAAAATAAAGCATTTAGAGAATTAAAGCAAGTAGGTAGTGATGAGGCATTAAATAAATACAGAAAATTAAATAAATTCTGTAAAAAGCAAATCAAGATAACAAAGATTGAGACAGAGAGACTCATTGCCAGAGAAAGTAAAAATAATCCCCAAATATTCTTTAACTACACAAATAGTAAGAAACTAAAAAATGATAGAGTTAGCCCACTTAAAAATAGTCTGGGTGAAATGGTGGATGAGGATGAGGAAAAAGCCAATATGCTAAATGACTTTTTTTCAACCGTATTTACACAAGAAAATCCCATGACGGATAACATGATCAGGGATAAAAATTCTCCATTAAATGTCACCTGCTTAACCCAGCAGGAAGTACGGCGGCGTCTAAAAATCACTAAAATTGACAAATCCCCGGGCCCGGATGGGATACACCCCCGAGTACTGCAGGAATTAAGTACAGTCATTGATAGGCCATTATTTTTAACTTTTAAAGATTTCATAATAACAGGGTCTGTACCACAGGGCTGGCGTATAGCAAATGTGGTGCCAATATTCAAAAAGGGGACAAAAACTGAACTTGGAAATTATAGGCCAGTAAGTTTAACCTCAACTGTGGGTAAAATCCTGGAGGGGTTTCTAAGAGATACTATACTGGAGTATCTGAAGAAGAATAACCTCATGACCCAATATCAACATGGGTTTACAAGGGACCGTTCCTGTCAGACTAATCTGATAAGCTTTTATGAAGAGGTAAGTTCTGGACTGGACCAAGGGAATGCAGTGGACGTGGTGTACATGGACTTTTCAAAAGCTTTTGATACGGTGCCACACAAAAGGTTGATATATAAAATGAGAACAATGGGGATAGGGGAAAATATGTGTAAGTGGGTTAAGAGCTGGCTCAGGGATAGGAAACAAAGGGTGGTTATTAATGGAGCACATTCGGACTGTGTCACGGTTAGCAGTGGGGTACCACAGGGGTCAGTATTGGGCCCGCTTCTTTTTAACATTTATTAATGACCTTGTAGGGGGCATAGAGAGTAGAATTTCAATATTTGCAGATGACACTAAACTCTGCAGTGTAATCAATACAGAGGAGGACAATTGTATATTACAGGATGATTTATGTAAACTAGAAGCTTGGGCTGATAAATGGCAAATGAGCTTTAATGGGGATAAATGTAAGGTCATGCACTTGGGTTGAACAAACAAGATGCATAATTATGTGCTTAATTATAAAGCACTGGGCAAAACTGTCACTGAAAAAGACCTGGGTGTATGGGTGTACGACAAACTCACATTTAGTGGCCAGTGTCAGGCAGCTGCTGCAAAGGCAAATAAAATAATGGGATGCATTAAAAGAGGCATAGATGCTCATGAGGAGAACATAATTTTACCTCTATACAAGTCACTAGTGCGACCACACTTAGAATACTGCATACAGTTCTGGTCTCCGGTGTATAAGAAAGACATAGCTGAACTGGAGCGGGTGCAGAGAAGAGCGACCAAGGTTATTAGGGAACTGGGGGGTCTGCAATACCAAGACAGGTTATTACACTTGGGGTTATTTAGCATGGAAAATCGAAGGCTTAGGGGTTATCTTATTACAATTTATAAATATATGCGGGGACAGTACAAAGACTTTTCTAATGATCTTTTTACTCTTAGACCTGTGACGGGGACAAGGGGGCATCCTTTACGTCGGGAGGAAAGAAGGTTTAAACATACTCACAGACGCGGATTCTTTACTGTAAGAGCAGTGAGACTATGGAACTTTCTGCCATATGATGTTGTAATGAGTGATTCACTACTGAAATTTAAGAAGGGACTGGATGCCTTTCTTGAAAAGTATAATATTACAGGGTATATACACTAGTTTCCTTAATATTGCGTTGATCCAGGGGGCTAGTCTAATTGCCGTATGTGGAGTCGGGAAGGAATTTTTTTCCCCAATGTGAAGCTTAAGGCTGTGTGCACACGTTGCGGATTCTGCTGCGTTTCCGCAGCGGTTTTGGCCCTGCGGAAACGCAGCAGTTCCGCAGACATGGTACAGTACCATGTAACTCTATGGCTTTTCAAAACCGCTGTGCTCACGCTGCGGTTTTTTCAGCGCGGTTTTGCTGCGGTTTACAAAAAGCAGCATGTCAATTGTTTGGGCGGTTTCACACCTTTAACATAGTAGAGGTGTGAAGCCGCAGGGCTAAACTGCAGGCTAAACCGCAGGAAAACCGCAGGTCACTTTACCTGCGGTTTTACCTGCGGATCCGCGCGGAAAAACCCGCAGGTGAATCTGCAACGTGTGCACATAGCCTGTTTGCCACATGGGTTTATTTTTCCTTCCTCTGGATCAATATGTTAGGGCAGGTTAGGATAGGATATGGGTTGAACTAGATGGACTTAAAGTCTTCCTTCAATCTTAATTACTATGCTACTGTGTTACATTGGAGAGGACATAGTTGACAAAAATCACATTTTATGGTGCTAAATCCCCAGCTCACTGCAGGGGCCTATATCATTTTCTGTCTTTAGGCCAAAAATGTGCCAAATTTATTAAGGGAACTTGTTAGCTGCCCTAGCCCCTCTAAATCACCACGATTTCTGTATATCAACCTTTTCATACATTCTAATAATCTACCTACCGAAGAATGAACAATGAAGACGTGTGCTTGCTACTCAGCTTCATCAGTGTACTGCGCATGCCCAGGGAGGCAAAATATTGGGTGAATGTGTCAGATCTGCAGAGGGACGGCGGTAACGTCACTCTTAGAAATCATGTCACTGATGCCCATAGGGGCATGCTTACATGATGACAGGGAGGATCAGTCTGAAGAAATTATCACTAGTCATAAGCTGATTTCCATAGTGTAAGCTAAAATTAATTTTATAGTTATTCACCAATTGCCAAGTCAGGAAAAAGGGGCTTATTAGAATGTAGGAAAAGGTTGATATACAGACATTACAGTGGTTTAAGCTACGGCAGCTGACAGATTCCCTTTAAGAGGCATGTACCAACAATGGATGCTAAATCCCCTTTTGCTGAGCTGAGCACATCTGCTAATGTTTATGGGAGAAAAATCTGTTTAAAAGTCATGCAAATATGTCCTGTATAGTAAGTATCTCCTCCAGAAGTGCTTACCCAACAAGAAATGCTGTATGCTGAATGAGAGAAATCTTTATTTTCGATATGATGGATTTCTCATAAACAAAGATTTAACATATCAGCCATCAGACATTGGCACCGTACATGACCAGCATACAGTAGCTTTTGCCTAGGGTTTGAAAATACAAAAATACAATATCTTTGTATTTGTGAAATTCTGCAATCGAATCTATACACGCATCAAAAATATATTTTGTTTTATTTAATGATTCTTCTTAATCCCTTTGTCCCAAAGCCTGTTTTCACCTTTTCCGGAACACTTCAACGGATCCCGCTGATTCTGAGATTATTTTTTTGTGACATATTATACTTCATGTTAGTGGTAAAAAAATTTTGATATGACTTGCGATTATTTGTGAAAAAAATGGAAATCTGGCTAAAATTTTGAAAATTTTGCAATTTTCAAACTTAATTTTTATGTTCTTAAATCAGAGAGTCATATTACACAAAATAATTAATAAATAACATTTCCCACATGTCTACTTTACTGCAGCACAATTTTGGAAAACATAATTTTTTTTGTTAGGAACTTATAAAGGCTAAAAGTTGACCTGCGATTTCTCATTTTTACAACAAAACTTGCAAAATCATTTTTTGTAGGGACCACTTCACATCTGAATTGACTTTGAGGGGTCTATATGACAGAAAATACCCCAAAATTACACCATTCTAAAAACTGCACCCCTCAAGGTACTCAAAACCACATTCAAAAAGTTTATTAACCCTTCAGGTGCTTCACAGGAATTTTTGGAATGTGGAAGCAAAAAAAATAAACATTTACCTTTCTTTCACAAAAAATTTCCTTTAGACCTAATTTTTTTTTACTTTCGCAAGGGTAACAGGAGAAAATGGACCATACATTTTGTTGTGCAATTTCTCCTGAGCATTCCGATACCCCATATGTGGGGGAAATCTACTGTTTGGGCACATGGCAGGGCTTGGAAGGGAAGGAGCGCCATTTCACTTTTTGAATGTAAAATATCCTGGAAAATTTGCGGTTGGCATGTCGTGTTTGGAGAGCCCCTGATGTGCCTAAACAGTGGAAACTCCCAACAAGTGACACCATTTTGGAAACTAGACCCCTTTGGGAACTTATCTATATGTGTATTGAGCACCTCGAACCCCCCAGGTGCTTCACAGAAATTTATAACGTTAAGCCGTGAAAATTTAAAAAAAAAAAAAACTCACATTTTTCCCACAAAAACACTTTTTAGCTACAATTGTTGTATATTCACAAAGGCAAAAGAAGAAAATGGACCCCAAAGTTTGTTGTGCAATTTCTCGTAAGTTCACCGATACCCCATATGTGGTCGAAAACTACTTTTGAGGCACAGGCTCAGAAGGGAAGTAGCGCCATATTGCAGTGGCAATTTTGCTGCCCTTGTTTGAGGGTGCCATGTTACATTGGCAGAGCCCCTGAGGTGACAGAACAGCAGAAACCCCCCATAAGTGACCCCATTTTACCAATTAAATCTCTCAACGAATTCATCTAGAGGTGCAGTGATTATATTGGCACCACAGGTGTGTCAAACTTTTATACCATTGGGCAGTGAAGAAAAAATAATTTACATTTTTACCACCAAGATTGCGTGTTAGGTCCAAGTTTTACATTTTCACACTAAAAAAATCCCCAGTGGCCAGTGGGAAAACGGCAATATTTTTTCCTACATTTTTTTTTATTAAATGATTGTGATATAGAAAACAAATACATTGCCAAAAAAAATTATTAAAGCCACAGGTATTTTCTGTAAAACAATTTGGCCAGAATCAAATTAAGGGGAATTTCCACAGACTGAAGAAAATGGTCAAACATAAAGTGAAAAATAACAAAACTGAATAATATGGCATTCTGCTTGTAAAAGTTTGGGGAAAAAAAAGGTAAAAGCAAGAGTACAATGACATCAGGTTTTTACTGACAAATGTGCATATACTGTATGTATGCAAAAAGTCTGACCTACTATTATAAATTTAGAGCTAAACTATAAGGGTACATTCATTTTTCACATTTTTTTTTCATAAACCTCTAGACTTGTATTGCCTTGATTTTGATTTGATGCTTGGATCAATAGCGGACATGTCTCTACGGTTTTGCATGGACCACTGTCAGAAGAAAAAAAACAGAACAGTCCCATACACTACGATAGGTACGAGTGCTATCTGTGAAGAGCACAGATATGAGGGTTAACTGTGTATTAGAATTTGCAAAAAATACTGGCAATAGAAGTCTTGCTAACTCTTTTTCACTTCGATACTTATTATATTGAACCTGTCAGCTGATTCATGCTATCCTACCTGCATTCTAAACATGATGATTTTACTCTGAAATGTTGCTGAGTATCAGAATGCAGAATAGTTGAAAGAGCGGAAAGGGAAAAGTGACTACTCCGCGGGTCTGTTTACCCTGACTGAACAGCGGCACTAAACTCTTACCAATCAGCTCTCATTAAATAGACTGTATACACAGGCAGACTAAAGTAACCAATATGCATTGAATGATCTATAATAGATCATTGCATTAGCTGCCATTGTTCTCAGCAGTGTGAGTTCTGTATACACAGGACGATGCACCGCCGAGACCGGTCAGCAGACTGTTTATATGAAAGGTCATCATAAAAGTTCTTTAGAATGTTTGTGTATGATGATCTGTCAGTGTAAATGCACCTAAAGGGGTTCTCCACTACTCGAACAACCCATTCTTAGTCTTTGTTTCCCCCACACCTATACGTACCGTTCCAGCAGTGACAGCACTGTCTCTCCCAGAGCTCGTATGACATTATGTCATGCAATCCTGAGGTCGATTAACGGATGTATTTGACATCGGGAAAAAAAAGTGAGAGCTGTCGGTGATCGACAGTGCCCCGGATGTCTAAATTTGTCTGAAAGAGACAACCCCTGTAAAAGGCAATTCGTTGTCTGCTTCTGGAATGCAGGCGCAAGTTACTGATTCATGCTGCCCATGGTTCGGGTTCTGGCAGCATAAATGAGTTTCCTTTAAACCATGGAAATGGACCAGGCGCCCACACTATTACACTAATACAGAAAATAGTGTTTCTTTGTTGTTCCAGTGAGCTTTGCTTCGCTGCATACAGCACAGCATTCCTTACGTGAATTCTCAATAATTGGATGGTGCATTACGCTCTCCAGCTCCTCTACAATTCAGGATCTGTTTGATTCTGTTTGTTTCAGCCTTTCATACACAGAAGGAGTAGTATTATTTTTCATGTTCTATTCCTGGCTTTATCTCTCCCACACAACATGTGCACACATCACCGGCACCATAATTCCAAGCACTACAGTTCAGTTGTCATGGCGATACTTAACGAGACGGTGATTCACAACATACATGTTGAACATTTAGCACTGACAATTAACTATACTGTTTTATTCCCACCATTTCAAATAACATAATAATGTCAAAATCAATGACATGATACGCACATTTTAAAATTAATTCTAATACTAAAGGGAAGCTGTTGTCAGAAAATGACATTGTGTATATCAAGTTTTTGTGTTGTATGTATTTATATTGAATTCTGCAAGTTTTTTTCCGTACCAACAATCTTTAAAAAAATAAATTACAATCTTGCAGTTTTCACACTAGCCACTAGGGCTTTTGTACACTAATCATACCTGATCTTTCAGGAAGAGTTTTTAGCAAGGCTCCATATCATTCAGGCAGGGTAACAATGACTGACATGTGACATTTTGGTCAACCTTGCACTAAAATTTTGCAATTATGGCGTTCTCACACCAGTTTCACCCAGCACCAACAAAATTAATGGAGCTGGGGCGGAAAGGGAGGTGGCATCCCCCGATCATCAAATTCATGACGAGCAGCAGCATTCATTATGCCACAAATTTACTCCCGTCTCCAAGACTATACACGTGCTGCACCAATTCTTTGGAATGCACTTCTCAGGTCAATACGATTAGTCCCCAATCCCCACAATTTTAAGCGTGCCCTGAAAACTCATTTATTCAGACTGGCCTACCGCCTCAACACATTAACCTAATCTATCCCTGTGTGGCACAGTCAAAAGTTTTACCATAACCAGATTCCCTGTATCATGTTCCCACATGCTTTATGCATCCATTAGCCCTCTGTGTTTGTACTGTTACACACTTAACATTATGGCTGGTCCAAACAATCAGGGCAACTGTTACCACCCACCTTTTGTGTCTATCTCTTTCCTCATAGACTGTAAGCTTGCGAGCAGGGCCCTCATTCCTCTTGGTATCTGTTATGATCTATGTGATTATTGTTATGCTGTAATGTATATTGTCTGTACAAATCCCCTCTGAAATGTAAAGTGCTGCGGAATATGTCGGTGCTATAGAAATAAAATTTATTATTATTATTATAAATCTTACTCTAGTCCCCAACAGGAGTAAGAATAGAGACAAGACGCACGCTGGTGTATACGTCACTTGTCAAACGCTACTAATTCACTAAAAGGCGTACACCAAGTGTCTGTTTCCAACACAACTACTCATCAAGACCTTCATCACCAAAACTGGTCATTATGAATCCGGTACCTTTGTATTAAAAAAAACCCCAGTGGCAAAAAAAAATTGCAAGATTTGCAATTTTTATTTTTTATAAAGATTGTGATATGTTAAAAAAAAAAAATGAAAAAGAAAAAAACATTTAACACAAAAACAATGGTTCATTTGGTGATAAAAGTTTGCCTTTAAAAAAAATATATATTTTTCAAATATCATAGCTACGTGGGCCCTTTCTTTTAATAGTAAAGGGGTAGTCCCATATTTTTCTATTGCTGGCCTATCCTTAGGCTAGGGTCACATGACCATTCTTCCCTCATCAGAAAAAAATCTGTCTGATTATGCTAACCACGATCGATCAGTGTGTGATTAAATTTTCTCGGATGTGAAGAAGAAAAAAAAATCTCCATCTTCTACATTCAGTCTGTGAAAATTGGACTGCATTCGGATATCATCTGAGTACAGACCGATTTTTCCATGGACCCATAGACATGAATGGCCGAGTGCTATCCAATAATCGTATGCAATTCGTGCATGCTTTTTTCCTTGGACGGTCAAAACAACAAATAGCACTCTTCTGATCTGATTAGTTGGGGTGCAACACCCAGCACTCTCGATCAGCTATTGCAAGTGCCAGTGGCGATCAGATGTGCTGAGCTGCGGAGCTGTACAGCTCAGTCAACAGAATAGTGGATGTGGCCGGGTACTACACATCCAACTCCTATTCGAATCAATAGGGAGTGGTATCTAGTGCCTGGCCATGGCCACTACGCAGTTGACTTATCTGTGCTACATAGCTCCGCAACACAGCCCACCCAGTCACCAAAAGCTGATTAGTGAAGCTGCCAGGAGTTCCACCCCTATTGATAAGATAATAATGCCATTTCCTAAGAGTCGGCCATTAATAAAAGAGTACTGGACAACCCTTTTAAAAAAATATCAACAGAAACATCTTTTATACAATACTGTAGTTTACAAAGGCTAATGAATGCATAAAGTTCTGTACTCCCTTTATTCAGTGTAAGGCCGGGGTCACACTTGAGAGTGCAATGTGCGAAACTCTCCTCAATACCCGGCACTGCCGCCAGCACTCGGGACCAGAGCATTCAGCTGCATAGAAAAACATGCAGCCGCACACTCCGGTCCAGAGTGCTGGCGGCAGTGCCGGGAATTGAGGAGAGTTTCGCACATTGCATTCGCAAGTGTTACCCCAGCCTAACAGTAAGGTTCTATATTGCGGCAAATTGTAACTGCATCTTTACCTACACACAGAAAAGGAAGTCAGACTGCGATATTCACCTTCATCGAAAAATTCAGTTTCCGGGGAGAGCAATATTCTAAAGCACCTACAATAATTGGTTAAATAGCTAAATTTCAGTCCATTTTTTTTTTTGCTTCTGCCTGATCATCTCTGGTACCCTACATGGCTGGGAATTGGAACCGAACGTCTGTCCAATACCTGCACCAGGTCTGAGCAGCTGCCAGTGGCGGATTAAAATGGGGTCAATCTGGGCGGTAGCCCAGGGCCCAGTGGTGTGGGGGGACCCAGGAGCCAAGGGAAAAGTGCCCCATTATAATCCGCCACCATAGCGCCACACCCCCCCATGTACTGACCCTTTCCTCCGCCTCTCAGACCCACCGGCCACGGCAGCGCCAGCCCCTCACTGACAAATCCCTGCTCTGTGCTCACAGGACCTGTGATGAGGTCACAGGAGGGGAGGAGTCAGGGGTTACATGATCAGGGGCCTCCGACTGAAACCCCTGATCATGTAACCCCTTGACTCCTCCCCTCCTGTGACCTCATCACTGGTCCTGTGCACACAGCCATCAATGTATTGTAATCAGGACTCTGCTGTACTCGTTGTAATGGTGCTGGATGAGGGAAGTATGTGTGGGGTCAGGAGGAGTTTACAGGGTGGATGTAGCTGCGTGTGTGTGCGAGGAGTACGGAGCAGAGCTGCGAATGTGCGAGGTGTATGGAGTGGAGCCGTGTGTGTACGAGCTGTATGGAGCGGAGCTGCGAATGTGCGAAGTGTACGGAGCGGAGCCGCGAATGTGTGAGGTGTACAGAGCGGAGCCGCGTGTGTGTACGAGGTGTACGGAGCGGAGCCGCGTGTGTGTACGAGGTGTACGGAGTGGAGCCGCGTGTGTGTACGAGGTGTACGGAGCGGAGCCGCGTGTGTGTACGAGGTGTACGGAGCGGAGCCGCGTGTGTGTATGAAGTGTACGGAGCAGAGCCGCATGTGTGTACGAGGTGTACGGAGCGGAGCCGCGTGTGTGTACGAGGTGTACGGAGCAGAGCCGCATATGTGTACGGAGCGAAGCCGCGTGTGTGTACGAGGTGTACGGAGCACTGTGTGTACAGAGCAGAGCTGCACGTGTGCGAGGTGTACGGAGCGGGGCTGCGCGTGTGCGAGGTGTACGGAGCGGAGCCACGTGTGTGTACGAGGTGTACGGAGGGGAGTCGCGTGTGTACAAGGTGTACGGAGCGGAGCCACGTTTGTATGGAGCGGAGCCGCGTGTGTGTATGAGGGGTACGGAGCGAAGCCGCGTGTGTGTACGGAGCGGAGCCGCATATGAATGAGGTGTACGGAACAGAGCCCTGTGTGTACAAAGCTGAGCCATGTGTTTACGGAGCGGAGCCGCGTGTGTACGAGGTGTATGGAGCAAAGCCACATGTGTACAAGGTTTACAGAGCAGAGCCATGTGTGAACAAGGTGTACAGAGCGTGGCTGCGTGTGTATAAGGTGTACGGAGCAGTGCCGCATGTGTACGAGTTTTACGGATTGGAGCCATGTGTGTACTAAGTGGAGCCGTGTGTGTGCGAGGTGTACGGAGCGAAGCCGTGTGTACAAGGCATACAAAGCGGAACAGTGTGTGAATGAGGTGTGCGGAGCCATGCGTGTACAAGGTGTATGATGGGGAGCATTCATACCTCCCTACCGTCCCAGATTTTGAGTGTCTGCCCCACTGCCCCGACCGGGAGATTACTTTTCCCGCGGACACAGGAGTATACAGTGGAGCCCCGAGGAGCACTAGAAAACTCGCACATGACATTCCATCGGAAGTGACGTGCTGGAAGCTGACCAGAGGAGATTGTTATGGAACCATGGAGGCACTTCCGGGAATGCTTCAGATCATCACCATATCCTCCTCCGACAGTGCGGACAGCGGGATCGCCTTGGACTCGGGGATGTCGGCCATGTGAGTGGATCATAATATGTCCTGCACCAGGAGGCTCAGGTGGGCACTACAATGTGAGCCGGGCTGGTATAGTATCTTTATAGAATCTTTCTTTCCCCTCTTTCTTTGTCTTTCTTTCTCTTTCTGTTCTTTCTTTCCCCTCTTTGTTTCTCTCTCCCTTTCTGTTCTTTCTTTCCCATTTTTCTTTTTTCTCTGTTTGTTCTTTCTTTTACCTCTTTCTTTCTCTTTCTTTCTCTCTTTGTTCCTTCTTTCCCCTCTTTCTTTCTCTCTCCCTCGCTGTTCTTTCTCTCTTTTTCTCTCTCTGTTCTTTCCCTTTCTTTCTTTCTCTCTCTGCTCTCTTTCCCCTTTCTTTCTCTCTCCCTCTCTGTTCTTTCTTTCTTCTCTTTCTTTTTTTCTCTCTGTTCTTTTTTTCTGTCCCCTCTTTCTTGCTCTCTGTTCTTTTTTCCTTTCTCTCTGTTTCTTCTTTCTTTCTCTCTGTTCTTTCTTTCTCTCTCCTTTTTTTCTCTCTCTTTTTCCTCTCTCTCTGTTGTTTCTTTCTTTTCCTCAGTACCAGTCAATGTGCCCACAGTACCAGCCACTGTGCCCATAATGCCTGCCACTGTGCCATCAGTACCAGTCAGTGTGATCAGCAGTGCTAAATGGGTGTGGTTGGGGCATGGACATGGGTGTGACTAGTTGTGAAATGGGTGTGGTCTTGCGGCCGGTAACCAATCATAGTGGCTGTCATCTGTTTCCATCAACTTTGTTATATGTGGGCAGTGGGCACCTCTAGTAAGGTGGGCACGAGATGGCGGGTCTTGTCGCCTCTGCCTCACACATAAGTTACTATGAGGTGTACTTTATTCCTGCCACATTTCTTTCTTGGCCTACTGAAAGAAATGTTTTGACCAGTTGAAAGTTATACAACCTGAGGATTGTGCATGTGTACACTGCCCGCATGTAGTAATATGTGTCTGTATATATATATATATATATATATATATATATATATTTACTCCGATCACTATATAAACTCTGCCCCTCCGACCGCCATCCACTTTCCCATGCTCCTGTTCCAATCCTGGGGTCTTTTTTTGTCCCCCCTTGGTCCTCCACATGCTGAACATCTGGGACATGACTAATATTGCGCAATGTGCGCTTGTTCATCGGCAGATGCAGCGTCGTGTCCAATGTGTGAGGAGACGGCGACTTGTCTGTGGCTTTAACCCCTCTGCTGCCATGTTGGGCACAGCCTGTGACGAGGAGCATCTCTTCCTGTGTATCTGGCCACAGGCTGCACATTGGAGGCTGCTTCTTCTATCTGGGGAAGTTCATGAAGCATAAGCCTCTGTGTGACTCATGTGAAGTAACTTGTCTGACAGGTCATGGGTCCAGGTCAGCAGGTGATTGCAGACTATTAGCTGGTTTCTATGTTAGGTACAGATGAGTCAGGACTAGATGTTGGGTGGAAGCCTTCCAGTATTTGTAAGGCCTCATGCACATGCTGAGTATTTGGTGAGTTTTTACCTCAGTATTTATAAGGCCTCGTGCACACGCTGAGTATTTGGTGAGTTTTTACTTCAGTATTTATAAGGCCTTGTGCACATGCTGAGTATTTGTGAGGTTTTACCTCAGTATTTATAAGGCCTCATGCACATGCTGAGTATTTGTGAGGTTTTACCTCAGTATTTATAATGCCTCGTGCACATGCTGAGTATTTGTTGAGTTTTTCACTCAGTATTTGTAAGGCCTCATGGACACACTGAGCATTTGGTGTTTTTTACCTCAGTATTTGTGAGGCCTCGTGCACACGTTGCGTATTTGCAGAGTTTTTTTACCTCAGTATTTAACCCCTTCCCGACTCACCGCATGCATCATGAAAACTAGTGACTTCCCGACCCCGTCACATGATCGGGGGGCCCACAGAGTCTGAACAGCCCGGGGCCCTGACTACCCTTAATCCACCCCTGCGCACATACTGGGATGTTAGAAGGATACACAAAGGTAGTTACAAAGCCTGTGCGTCTCATTTTTCAATACAATATTTGCACTTCGCAGGCAACAGTGTGAGAACGTGATGCCATCTTGGTAAATACAAGCAAACATTTACTCATACTGCTTGCTTTCCTATGCTTTCTGCAGAAGTAAATACAAGAATGAACCATGAAGATATAGTAGAATTTCAGTAATGCCTGTAATAGGACGCGGACATGTGATCTGCAAAACAACGGTCAGTAGACCGCTATTATTCTTCTTATGGAGGACTTATGGCATCAAAACGTAACACTTGGAAACCCAGCTAATAGTTTTATAGATAAACACAATCACTGACTAGGTTCCTGTATTTTAATTAGAACTTTAGAAATATTTTTGCAAAAGTAAAAAACAAATTCTGAAACATTTTGGACTCTTGACATGAAGGATTAGGACAAACACACATTCTACTCAGAACACATAATGAAGCTTAGTAACACTTATAACGCTAACGTACCAGCTGTGTCATTTGTTTTATCCTAGTTCCATTGCATCCATACAGTTCGACCACATTATGGGCAGCTCTATCATGTGGTCTCCAGTGTGACCACCAGTCCAGTGGTCATGCTCGGCTGCTTAGACAGGAAGTCAATCTCTCAGTTCCTGACATCACCAAATCCATCATGGCAAATGCAGATACCTTCTCTTCTAAGATCTATCGTCCTTGTTCCTTCACACGTCCCCATGCAGCTGAAGATATCATTTCTGCTTTACATAAGAGAGCAGTGATATAGTAGACCATACAATGGAAAGCTGCAGATGTGAAGCTTCCCTGATAACACTACATGTGAGTGTATATCCAATGAAACAGATTTGGACAGTGTACCTTACCTCCTAATTCCAGCTGGCAAGGAAATGAAAACCTAACAAAAGCAAAGTAAGGGAAAGTACGCATAATGTGTCTTTCATCTCCAGCGTTTTTTTCTTTCATTTTACCGCTGGAGTGGTGCTCCTAATCTAAGGTCTCTGACCCTACTCTCAGATTTACCTGCCGCAGTCTTCACCTTCTATCACCACCGCTACTGTCAGTCTCCACCAGCTTGTGATGTGCCGGATCGCTCCAGTGTTTCATAGAGCGAGCTGAAGGTCACTCTTCAATGCAAGTCTATGAAAACCTTTATCTGGCTTTCACTGAGAGCTTATGGAGTGACTTGTGACTTCTGGCCAGTCAGAAGTTGTGGTCACACAATAACGCCGTGGGACCGGAGCAGCGCCAAAAAAACGTGAAGATGCCGTAGAGTATAGGGCCTTGGTGGACCTTACATTACAAGCTCCACTCCAGTGCTGAAAAAAGTGGAGTGTTGCTTTAAGTTTCCTTGGCCAACCACTCCGTCTATGGTTCTCCACCTTGCCCATTTCTTGGTGTCCTCAATGCTGAGATATACAGTCAGTTAATTATCCATTTATGATGCAATACCATCAGGGAGGCATCTAATTGGCTGCAAATTTATTCTACATCAGGACAATGATCCCAAACATACAGCCAATGTTATTAAAAAAACTACCTGTAGAGCACAGAAGAACAAGAAGTCCTGGAAATGAAGACCCCTTTATTGTCTGGGATGACTACAGGTATTCTTACCATGCAGCAGGCTATTTTTCTACAGGTGTGTTTTAATACCAATAGACCACCTATGCTACTTACAGAGTAACTCGCATAAGTGTTATACCTGCCAACACTGTCTGTGCCCTCTCAGGAGGTATGCACAAACAGTGGGCACAGTCAAGATTGATGCCAAGGCACCTTCCGATTGTAAAGAAACAAATATTGGATGCAGTCGCATACCAGCCACACAGAGGTTGAAAGAATACATTTACATACCCCATACTGTGATGTTACAATATATTTTAGGAACAGCTCCTATCTAGAGATGAGTGAACCCTAATAATAATAATAATAATAATAATCTTTATTTTTATATAGCGCTAACATACTGTATTCCGCAGCGCTTTACAGTTTGCACACATTATCATCACTGTCCCCGATGGGGCTCACACTCTAGATTCCCTATCAGTATGTTTTTTGGAGTGTGGGAGGAAACACACACAAACACGGGGAGAACATACAAACTCCTTGCAGATGTTGTCCTTGGTGGGATTTGAACCCAGGACCCCAGTGCTGCAATGCTAACCACTGAGCCACCGTTACAAGTTTGTGGTTCTTACCAGACAGTTAGTGTTAGTGCTTCTCCGAGAAGTCCACTGCAATGTTGGGTGTTCTAGAGCAGTGGTCCCCAACCTTTTTTGCACCAGGGACCGGTTTCAAGCAAGACCATTCTTCCATGGCCCGGCAGGGTGGGGATGGAGGTGTGGCAGGGGCGGGGCTTTGGTCATAAGGGGGCAGGGCTATGGACGCAGTTGTAGTTTAGCAGTGCATACTTATAATTAAATAACATTTATAATGTGACTCAACTCACCATAGGTTTTGAATGAGTGCTCCATCACCCCCATCCTTGCCTGCTCCATCACCCCATCATTGCCTTCACCCCATCACTCCCTTCTCCCCATCATTGCCTTCACCCCATCACTGCCGTCTCTCCATCATTGCCTTCACCCCACCACTCCCTTCTCCCCATCATTGCCGTCTCTCCATCACTCCCATCATTGCCTTCTCCCCATCACTGCCTTCACCCCATCACTGCCGTCTCTCCATCACTCCCATCATTGCCTTCACCCCATCACTCCCATCAATGCCTTCTCCCGTCACCCCAGGCATCATGGCCTTCTCTCCCCATCACGGTCTTCTCCTCATGTCCCCATCTCCTCCAGGGCCAGGCTAACCTACACAAACACAGACAAATATATACACACACACACACACACAGACATACATACACACACACACACATACATACATACACACAGACACCACCTCTCTCCTCTCACCTGTCCGCAGCATCGCCCGCGCTTCCTCGCTCTGACACAGCAGCGGCCGCGCTCCTCTCTGAGTCAGTCAGAGACAGGAAGCGCGGGCGGCAGGCAGGAAGCTGGACGGGTCCTTGCAGCTCCACTCCTGCTATTCCCTCTTGCAGGCAGCAGAGCTGCTTTGATGATCGCTCCCTGGCCGCCGCTACACTTGAGAGCAATCTAAGAATTGCTGCGCGCCGCCCCAGCCCCCGCTATGCCACTGACCGCCCCTGGATCCCCTTGTGTCCGCGGACCGGCAAGGGCACTGCAGAGGCCCGGTGCTGGGCCGCGGACCGGCGGTTGGGGACCCCTGTTCTAGAGAGACAATTTTCCGGATCAACCGCTCCTATTGTTTTCAATGGGGTTCTGGTACTTTCAAATAAAATTCGGATTGGGTACCAGAAACCACACTTCCAAGGGTCCGCTCATCCCTACTCCTGACGTATACTGTTATTTTAGGATATGTGCAAACATTTAAGTATTTGCTGCATTTTTGTTGCGCTTTTATCTGCACAGCTTTGCCGCAAATCATTTCCTAGTACCAGCAAAGTAAATGAGATTCCTGAAGTCTCATGCACATGCTGCTTATTTTTTCCTTGCAGATTTGAAGCAGTTGCATATCTGCAGCATGCCAATCCTTTAGTTTTTCAAATATTCCAATGAATGGGGAAAAAAATGGCAAAAAAAAAACGCATCTAAAACACAAGTCAAGAAGCGGAAAAAGTATTTTATGCTCCCTTTTTCCTACCAGGCGACACCTATTTGGTACAGAAATGTCTGCACCAAATAATTAATATATGCACATACCCTAGGTGCACAGTCGCAGCGTGCACCTACCTAGTACCGATCACTTGATAAATCCATGCTAGCATTCTGAGCAGTGCTACTGATCCGCCAATCAGCCTGCTCAAACACTAATGTGTTGTACTGACATATAATGGCATAGCCCAATCATTGGCTGCAGTGGTTACTTGTACATACAGACATTACCTTTGTGGGCACTGTTTGGCTGCAGCAGTTATCTTTTGGTCCGATAAATTAGCGCTTTAGAATTGTATACAAAGACCTACATGACAAGTGTGGCTGGGGCGGAATTTTCTTTTATAAATAGCAGATATTCATATTGCTTATTAAACCCCTTTAACGCTTTACATACACTCTGTTGGCTAACATGTTAAACATTAACAACTGCAGTTATAGCCAGACACATCATTGTTTCAATAGGTAATATTGATCATCATTGAAACGAAAAGAAAAATATCCACAAAACAGAAATAATACTAATATACAGCTTTTAAAACACATTCCATAAGTACCTACAAAATACCTATAAGACACTTGGGGACAGAGCAAAGATAACATTTACTGCAGCTAGTTTCACCTTTTACTAAAAGGGGTATTCCCATTTCCAAGATCCTATCGCAATATGTATTAGGTGTAATAATGTGTCTCCCTGCAGCATAAGTATCACGGCAGCAAAAGTATCGCAAAGATGCAGTTATTACTACGGCAGTTAGTCTCGGCAGGAGTCAGGACCCCACACTATCTACCTGTCTCTTTTGGGTATGTCTGGTGAGTAAGCCATTCTTATTACTTGGACCTAGCTTCTCTTAAGGCCCTTTTACATTTAGCGATGCACCAGCGATCCGACCTGGTCAGGATCGTTGGTGCATCGCTAAATGATCGCTAGTGAGCTGTCACACAGGCAGACCTCACAGCGATGCCGCGCACGATACTCACCTTTCACACACAGCGATCCTGGCATCCTCCCGCCCGCCTCCACGCGTCGCTCGTCGTCACAGCAGGAAGCTTCAGCAGGAAGCTGACGACGAGAAATGGAGCCGGACGTTCTCGCGCGATCAGCGATGGACAGCGGGGGAGCCGGTCGGAGGTAAGTTTCACACATAGCGATATCGCTAGCAATATCGCTATAACGTCACAAAATCGGTGACGTTATAGCGATATCGCTAGCGATATCGCTATGTGTAAAACCCCCTTTAACCTATCTTATTTCTTCACCATGTTTACATATGCCCTCACAGTGTTTGCTCCTTTAGTCCTCACTCTTCTTCGCTATCCCCAAACCCTAGCAGCCTCTAACCAAATAATCATCTCCCCTTCCCTCTTTCCTCCCCACCTGACTTCCTCTGCTGAACTGCTCCTCAACCTCAAATCTGTCCGAATGAAACATAAAACAAGCTGCCCACTCTCCTTCTCCCATCTGCTCTCCCTTTCTCTGCTTCTCCTCACTGCTGGCAACATATCTCCCAATCCTGGACCCCCACAGCTCTCACCCCCCACTACTTCCCCTTCCTACCGCTCCCTATCTAATAAGAACTACCACAATGTTTCCAACTTAAAACCTGTGCCATTGACACCCAACCCCCTGCTCCCTCTCCCGGGTGCACTTTGGAATGCCAGCTCCATATGCAATAAGCTCCATGTGATTCATGACCTCTTTCTCGCTCACAATCTTGCCTTCCTCGGCCTCACAGAAACATGGCTGACACCCTCTGACACCACCTCCCCTGCTGCGCTGTGTTACGGCGGCCTCCACTTTACCCACACTCCTCGCCTTGGCAACAGACACGGTGGAGGAGTGGGTCTTCTCCTTTCTTCCAACTGCACCTTCAACCCAATTCCACCTCTTCCCTCCCTAATCCTCCCCTCTTTCGAAGTCCACTCTGTCCGCATCTACTCTCCCTCCAATCTCCAAGAGGCCGTCACATACCGACCTCCAGGCCCGATCACTGCCTTCATTGACCAATTCTCTACCAGGCTTCTTCATTTTCTTTCAACTGACACCCCCACCATCATGGGTGACTTCAACATCCCCACTGATACCCTTCAGTCAGCAGCCTCCAAACTCCTGTCCCTTACTTCATCCTTTGGGCTTACTCAGTGGTCCTCCTCAGCCACCCACACAGATGGACACACATTAGACCTGGTCTTCACCTGTCTCTGCTCTCTTTCTAACTTCACCAACTCCCCTCTCCCTCTGACCATCATCTACTCACTTTCTCATCCCTGTCCTCCTCACCTGGCACCCATGTCAAGCAACACGCACACCACCGCATAAACCTTGCACACCTAGACACCCACACGCTCTCTGACTCTATTCTACCACTGGCATCCATATCCTCACTCCATGACACAGACAGTGCCACTGCCTTCTACCATGCCACTCTCGCATCAGCTATTGACACGGTTGCCCCTCTCGTTCATGGCAGAATGCGACATATCAACAGACAACCCTGGCACAATAACACCACTAAAAAGCTCTGGCAAGTGTCCAGGATTGCAGAGCAGCGCTGAAAGAAAACAAATTCGGAGGATGACTTCACCACATTCAAACAGGCAACACTCGATTTCAAATCTGCCCTCACCTCTGCTAAACAGGCCTACTTCACAACCCTCGTATCTTCCCTATCTTACAACCCCAAACAGTTATTCAAAACTTTTAACTCCCTCCTCCACCCACCACTGCCTCCTCCAACCTCCCTCATCTCTGCCGAGGACTTTGCCACACACTTCAAAAACAAGATTGACCAAACAAGGCAAGTCTTCATCACTCAACCACCACAACCCCTTTGTATACCAGACAAATGCCCAAACCCCATAACCTCACTCTCCAACATCACTGAAGGGGAGCTTAATCGCCTCTTCTCCAAATCGCACCTCACAACCTGTGCACTTGACCCTATCCCATCCCACCTCCTCCCCAATCTCACCACCTCACTTATTCCATCCCTAGCCCACCTCTTCAACCTATCACTAACATCTAGTACCTTCCCTTCTGCTTTCAAGCATGCCACAATCACGCCTATCTTTAAAAAGCCAACCCTCGACCCAGGGTCCAGCTATCGCCCAATATCATTGCTTCCATTCGCTTCCAAACTCCTGGAACAGCATGTCCACACTGAACTTTCCTCCCGCCTATCATCTAACTTACTCTTTGACAATCCACAATCTGGTTTCCGCCCCCATCACTCCACTGAGACAGCCATGACCAAAATTACTAATTACCTACTTACAGCCAAATCAAATGGACAATACTCTATACTCCTGCTTCTAGACCTGTCCGCTGCATTTGACACAGTTGACCACTGCATCCTACTACAGATCCTCACCTCCTTCGGCATCAAAGGCCTTGCCCTATCCTGGATCTCCTCATACCTTTCCAACCGCACATTCAGCGTCTCCCACTCTCACACCACCTCCTCATCCCACCCTCTCTGTTGGAGTCCCCCAAGGCTCTGTTTTAGGACCCCTACTTTTCTCAATCTATACACTTGGTCTGGGGCAACTCATAAAGTCCCATGGATTCCACTACCACCTTTATGCTGATGACACTTAGATCTACCTTTCTGGCCCAGACGTCACCTTTCAGCTGTCCAGAATCCCAGAGTGTCTATCAGCCATATCCTCCTTCTCCTCTCGCTTCCTCAAACTCAATGTAGACAAATCTGAACTCATCTTTCCGCCATCTCACAGATCTTCTTTACCCGACCTAGCTATAACAATTAATGACATCACACTTTCCCCAGTACCAGAAGTCCGCTGCCTCGGAGTAACCTTTGACTCTGCCCTGTCCTTCAAACCACACATCCAAGCTCTTTCAACCTCCTGTCACCTCCAGCTCAAAAATATTTCCTGAATCCGTCCTTTCCTCAACCCTCAATCTACTAAAATGCTTGTGTATGCCCTCATCATCTCCCGCCTCGACTACTGCAACATCCTTTTCTGTGGTCTCCCTGCTAACACCCTCGCACCTCTCCAGTCCATCCTTAACTCTGCCGCCCGACTAATTCATCTCTCTCCTCGCTACTCCTCCACTTCTCCCCTCTGAAAATCTCTTCACTGGCTCCCATTCCCTCAGCGTATCCAGTTCAAATTACTAATTCTGACCTACAAGGCCATCTATAACCTGTCTCCCCCATATGTCTCTGAACTATTCTCCTGATACCTTCCCTCACGTAATCTCCGGTCCTCCCAAGACCTACTTCTCTCCTCCACACTTATTCGCTCCTCACCCAACCGCCTCCAAGACTTCTCCCGAATAGCCCCTATTCTCTGGAATTCTTTGCCCCAACAAGTCCGACGATCAACCACATTTGGATCCTTCAGACAGAACGTGAAAACCCACCTCTTCAAGAAAGCCTACAGCCTGCAATGACCCCGCTACCTCCTCTCTCACCACTACCGGTGATATCACCTCAACCAACACCGGAACTGCTGCAACCCACCAACCTACTGTCTCCTTCCCCACCATCCTGTAGCATGTAAGCCCGAAAGGGCAGGGTCCTCTCTCCACTCTGTATCAGTCTGTCATTGTTAGTTTGCTTACTGTAAGTGATATCTGTAATTTGTATGTAACCCCTTCTCATGTAGAGCACCATGGAATCAATGGTGCTATATAAATAAATAATAATAATAACAATAATAGCAAATACCTCCAAGTAGAAATGTAGTATAGTTCTTCTGATTTGCTATGTTGCTTACCTCATGTGCAGGGCATTGCAGTAGCTTAGGTATCCATGGTTACGACCAATAACAACTGTCGCTATATGAGTGGTCGTAACCATGGATAGCTAAGCTACCGCAATGTCCTGTACATGGGGTAAGAGAAATAGTGAATCAGAAGAACTGTACTACATTCCTAATTGGAGGTATTTGCTAATATTATTATTATTACACCTTCTACATATTGGGATAGGCTCTTGAAGATGGGAATACTCCTTTTAAACAAAACCACTACTCAAATAGTGGAGCAGCAGAAAGTTTCTAACGGCCACATTAAATATCTGTCTAGTCAAGGCAGTAAGTCAACCATGTGTTGCCTGGTTATCACAATGTAATTTATTTAAAATTAATTCTTTTAGCTAAGGATATTGCGTTGCAGACAATTTCTGAACTCAATACACATTAATTCTGATAAATAAGCCTTGTCCATGAATTTATTACAATTCACATTGCAGATTACTTATGGAGAAGATTTCCTTAGCGTTACACAGTATTTAACAAATGAATTACGGTACTCAGGAAAGGGATAAAGGGACAAATAATTAATTTTTGTTTTCAAGCACTAACCAGACACACAAAAAGAGTTGACCATGCTAATTTTATTAATTGAAAAAAAAGAAGAAAAAAAAAAAAATCAGGTACGGTGCATTACTGCCACCATCACACCTTGTCCTTGGGCGTAAGAAGATGTGAAGAAGGTCTCTTATTTGTAATCAGTAATGTGCTAATCCTTTCTCATGGTTTTTCTTAGAAGTCTACAACAAAAGACTAAAAGTTTTTATGCTGCACTGGGGTGCTGGACCAATGGCCACTATATACAGTAGGTATATTTAATCACCCACCAATGTTCCCACCCAACAATGCTCCTTACTGCTATCAGGTGACCACTGCAGTCAATCAACGGCCAGTGTGACTGGACTCAGTGGTCACGTTCTGTCTGAGCTAAAAAGAACACAGTCTCCTGGCTCTTTTTCCAGCCCAGATGGAATATGATTTTGGCAGTCACTGCAGGGTAAATGAATTAAAACATAGTTGATTGCCAGCCAGGGGTTTTAAAGGGTTCCTCATCTAAGTAAGTGATTGTAAATTGTTAGGATATTTAACACCTGGGCCCCCAATCATCCAACAATATATAGACATAGCACAGCAACCCTCCACCCAACCATCTGTGCAGTGATCTGTAGCTGGCCCCATTCACTTAACTGGGTCAATGCTACAGTAATCCACACAGTGATGGCTGGGAGCCACTTTGACCCAAAACAGTAAAGTGCTACAGCAGTGATGACTCTACTATGGAAACCCCTTGGATCTTGAGAACAAAGGTCAATCCACCACCATTGACAACATAATGGTATATCCTAGCAGTATGAGATTAGAAAACCCCTATAATTTGGTTGGGTCCTTTAGCAAGCAACCATTATAGATCAGGAGACAGAGCTAAGTATTTTAAATTGGGAAAAAACACAATATATTCAGACTTCCACTTGGTGAATCTTTCTCTGGAGGCCTGTGGCATCCAGGATGGGAGCTACTTTGACCATATCAAGCTGGTAGGTGGCGAACGTTGATTGTGGACCACTGTGACATGAGGTCGTGCTTGCCTAGGAGGGGCGTAGCCAAGCGGCTACCTAGTGTTTACTGGAGATCTTGACGGTGGGGTCAGGCTTAAGCTGCCAGTAGCCACCAGATACCATTCCTAGGCAATCTGCAGCTGTGGACGCCAGGGGTTGGGTTCACTGGATGGGGACACAGGACCGGAGTCAATGACAGGCAGGAGTCGGAGACTGATGGACAGTCCGGACATCGAGAAATTTAGGAATAGGTTCTTGTTCAGATGCACAGGTCTTAAAAACAGGATCAGGTACCGTAGACTCGGCTTCAAGGTTCAGGTATCAATGGTGCGGCTTCATGGTCTCGTACACACTACACAGGACTACAGGGACGGTACAGGATATTGAAATAACTATCAACGACTAAGGACAGAGGACCTGGAAACATACTGTTGCACACTCAAATATAGGGAAACTACAGGGGTTGATCAGGAACCTCCTTATTGAGGAGGGTGTCTTTTATACATGATGCCTCCCAGCTATTGGATGTGGGTATCTTTGCAGGTACGCATCCTGCCTCTTTAAGAACAGGGGAGCACACACTGGGGGAACCACTGGAAGACTGTGTGGCGTGCACAGGAGAAGGAAGCAGGGGCCCATGAGGAGATCACCATGGGTGGTGAGTATGTTAGCATCCCCGCATGAAGTGGAACCATGTTGGGGCGCAGCCAATTGGCACTACAGGCCGATTTCACACATCTGACACTTTTGAGGCTTTTGACTAAAGCTCAACAGTCTAATATGCGCATCCAGTCCTGACACACTGATGCGTTCTTGGATCGTGAATGTCCGAAATGCGCAACCGGCATTATTTAGCTTTCTCAAACAAATGAATAAGAAACTGAACTAACCATTCAAAATGATAGGAAAGTTACGTTACAAACTATAACTTTAGTGTCATAGTTCTTTCTCTCTGCAATTTTCCAATTCCTTAAGTTTGCAATGTTTTTATTTTTTCGGGTAGTACTTTACAAAAACTTAAACCTCATGTCACTACAGACACAAATCACTATTTCATATAGATATGAAAACATGGAAACTGACTGTTCAGGAAGATGAAGGGTAAGGCTTGTTAAGACAATTCTATAAATATCCAGGTGGTTACACTTAGTGAGTGGTTTTGGCATTATATCTATACCCAGTAAACCACATCCATTCAGATTTTGTACTTTCAGCATATTTTTGATAACGTTTAAGCCAAAAGGTAATGATCAGCAGTTTTCCTTGCGAGCATCATCATTTCATACACTGTATGGTCGTCTATTTGTTAAATCTTGGCTGAAGAACTGTATGTAGAAAGAAAGTCATACAGAAAATGATTTTATGTTCTAAGACTTTTTACATGAATGACAAGTGTTTATACTGAATACTGGAGTAAAGCAATAAGTCACAGTATAATTTTAAACATTGAAATGACAAGTCTAAGACTCCATTTACAGCAGTATGCAAATACCCAGATATCCTATCCATATATATATGCAGAGCATCTCATCCCAGAGACATGGGCGCTCATTTATAGGCGATCTCCATTATGCTGCTATACTTGGGTTCATTCAGCCTTATTAGCGAGGTCGGTCTCTGATGGGTGACTGGTAAGGTCCCACCATGCACACTAGATTAGTGTTGGTTAAACAAGATTTTGACAGGACTGACAGGTCCTCCTGACTGATGACAAATGGGGGATAATGGTTGGGAAATTTGAATTCAAAAGCCGATCCGGTCATTATCCTGGAAGTTAAGTCATTGTTGGAGGGGTCTCCATATTCTCCTGTTCCGATTGAAAATAAATGAACACTTGGTTGAGTTGAATATTATGTGTATGAGGAAGTAGGAAGCGATAGCTATTGGCTGAGGCTGATATTTAAGATTTAGTAGTAGCTTCAATCAACACTCAATAGCACTTTTAGTTATCATTTAATGCAGAGAACGCATTTCACAGCTCCGGGGTACAAAGAATGTGTCCTTTACATCATTTCCAACTTTTGATATTTAGGGCTGTTTAAGTTGCTTGGTTATGAAAACCTATGCCATTAATCTCATAATACACAGTTGTTCCACAACTCCAGTCCTCAAAAGCCACCAAGAGGTCATGTTTTCAGGATGTTCTTAGTATTACCCAAGTGATAATTGCATCATCTGCACAAGCAATAATTCCATCACCTGGGCAATACTAGGGAAATCCTGAAAACATGACCTGTTGGTCCAGGCTCTTGAGGGCTGGAGATGGGAAACACTGCCCTACAGCAAAGTTGTATACAACCAAACTGTTGTGTGATATACCACAAGACTGAAAGGATTCCCAACCTTGAAAGTTATCACCAATCCATAAGGTAAGAAAAAAGTTTGTGACTAGTGGAGCCCAGTCTTATGGGGCTATAAAAAGACCTGTTGGAATGGATGGAATGAAATGGTGGCCATGTATGGGCACCACTGCTCATGGGTTTGGTCAGAGAAAGCTGAGCGCTCCACATCTTTGTAAGACCCCTAGAGAATGAATATAGCGTCTACCCCAGTTCAATTCTCATGGGACTTTTCAAAGCAAAATTCTTGGAATTAGTAGGGGGTTTTCCAAGTATGAAGATGACCTTCTCAGCTTTAGCAAGGCAGTAACCGATTGGAGAAGTGGCAAGCAACACATCACTGAGGTTCTTCAATACTGGCCCTTATTTTCTGCGTTTCTCTTATTATATAAAAGTTATTTTAAACTAATAAAATTAACAAAGATTAGAATAACATCAGTGATTAAAGCATTTTATTTTTATCATAGAAAAATCACATCATTTTCAAACCTTGTATATAAATTTAACATCTTGCAAAATTTAATACTGAAATTTAAGCTCTAAAATATGCAATTACCTGTTAGTGTTAAAGATTATGGTCCCGATACATCAAAGCTTTAACACCAAAAAAAGTTTCACGCAAAAGCTTTGAACAGACGTTATCATGCCATTTCCTCCTAGCTCTGCCAAAATGGATGGGATTGGTGAGCTTGTTTAATTCATGACGATCTGTGGTAGTCCCTAAGCAAGGAATATTACTTCAGTCCCTAACTGGAGTAAGATTTCTGACATGGCACAAGGAGGCACACCACACACTATTCATGAAGAGGCATCAGATTTTGATGAATCGGGGCCATACATTACCTCTGCTACCAAATGAATGTGCTTTTCCATAAGAAAAAATGTCTAATTGATTTATTCAAAATACCGTATATACTCGTGTATAAGCCGAGATTTTCAGCCCATTTTTTGGGGGCTGAAAGTCCCCCTCTCGGCTTATACACGAGTCATGTACCGGGGGGTTGGCGGGGGAGCGGGGGTGTCAGAGATCAAACTTACCCCCTCTGGCACGGTCTCTGCAGCCCCCCTCCCCGCTACTCCCGGTCTCAGGCTCCTTCCTTCAGCGGTCACATGGTACCGCTCATTAAAGACATGAATATGTGCATATTCATGTCTTTAATGAGCGGTATCACGTGACCGCTGATGGCAGGCGCCGGAGAACGGGGTTGCAGAGACCTCGCCAGGAGGGGGTGAGTATATGCTATATTCACCTGTCCCCGTTCCCACGCTGCTCGCCACTGCCTGTCGCGTCCTGTCAGTGATGTTCAGGTCAGAGGGCGCGGTGACGTTGTTAGTGCGCGCCGCACCCTCTCCTGCCTGAACGTCACTGAGAGATGACGTGGCAGGCAGTGGCGAGCAGCGTGTGAACAGGGACAGGTGAATATCTCAGGTGCCGGGTCCTGAGCCAGCAGCAACACCGGCACCTGGCGCCCAGCGAAGGAGAGGTGAGTATGTCATTTTTTTTTCTTTTATTTGCAGCAGCAGCAGTATATGGTGATTATTCTATGGAGCATCTTATGGTAGCATATTCTGTGGAGCATCTTATGGGGGCATATTTTATGGAGCATCTTATGGGGGCATTCTATGGGGCATCTTATGGGGGGGTTATTCTATAGAGCATCTTATGGGGGTATTTTATGGAGCCTCTTATGGGGGCCTATTCTATGGTGCATCTTATGGGGGCATAATGTATGGAGCATCTTATGGGGGCCTATTCTATGAAGCATCATATGGGGTCATAATGTATGGAGCTTCTTATGGGGGCATATTCTATGGAGCATCTTATGGGGCCATTATTAACCTTTATGGAGCATTATATGCGGCTCCTGATTCAATATGGATATTCAAAAACATTTAACCTACTGATGTCTCAATTAATTTTACTGGTATCTATTTTTATTTTTGAAATTTACTAGTAGCTGCTGCATTTTCCACCCTAGGCTTATACGCGAGTCAATACGTTTTCCCAGTTTTTTGTGGCAAAATTAGGGGGGTCGGCTTATACACAGGTCGGCTTATACACGCGTGTATACATTATATAGCATATCCTTACTATAAATTGGCAAAAACAATTAAGATCTGATGGGACAGGTTACATTTTCATTGCACTAACAGCAAAATATGCACTAGTCAACGAGGTGGCACCCGAGGCTAATTGCAGGTCATTGTTGGCATTTCTACTTATTGCAAAGAGGCTTAGATAAATGCTATTTTCACTGTACCTACATTTGTATGACTGGAAGTGCTACAACTGTATTATTGTGAAGCATATATTAAAAAAAGGGTTCAGTAATTTATTTTTTTAGCAGGTCAGAAACGTTGCTTTTGGCATTGCATTCTACATTGATGGGCCAAATACTGAAATCAGCAATCCTACAATGTAATAAAAGCAATTAAAATTAAGAGACAAAAACTACTGAGCGAAAAGATCAATATCTAAATGCATTTCATGAAAAAAGGGGTGGTCCACGGTAGTTGTCCAATTTGGCAATTAGAATGACTTTAATACATGACCTAGTTTTTTTTTCAACTGTCTTCATTCATAGTTTTTGATTTTTCGCACAAGAAATAATGTAAAACACAGAAAAGGAAGAACATAGGGGGCTAGCTATCACACATTTTGCCATAACATACATTACCATCAAGTGTTTTACAATTATTATCTCTAGAAAATTCTAAAATACAAAAATCCACAAGATGTTTCTTGGTCACTATACAGTTGTGGCCAAAAGTCTTGACACCCCTGCAATTTTGTCAGATAATACTCAGTTTCTTCCTGAAATGATTGCAAACACAAATTCTTTGGTATTATTATCTTCATTTAATTTGTCTTAAATGAAAAAACACAAAAGAGAATGAAGCAAAAAGCAAAACGTTGATCATTTCACACAAAACACCAAAAATGGGCCAGACAAAAGTATTGGCACCCTCAGCCTAATACTTGGTTGCACAACCTTTAGCCAAAATAGCTGCGACCAACCGCTTCCGGTAACCATCAATGAGTTTCTTACAATGCTCTGCTGGAATTTTAGACCATTCTTCTTTGGCAAACTGCTCCAGGTCCCTGATATTAGAAGGGTGCCTTCTCCAAATTGCCATTTTTAGATCTCTCCACAGGTGTTCTATGGGATTCAGGTCTGGACTCATTGCTGGCCACCTTAGAAGTCTCCAGTGCTTTCTCTCAAACCATTTTCTAGTGCTTTTTGAAGTGTGTTTTGGGTCATTGTCCTGCTGGAAGACCCATGACCTCTGAGGGAGACCCAGCTTTCTCACACTGGGCCCTACATTATGCTGCAAAATTTGTTGGTCTCCAGTGCTTTCTCTCAAACCATTTTCTAGTGCTTTTTGAAGTGTGTTTTGGGTCATTGTCCTGCTGGAAGACCCATGACCTCTGAGGGAGACCCAGCTTTCTCACACTGGGCCCTACATTATGCTGCAAAATTTGTTGGTAATCTTCTGACTTCATAATGCCATGCACACGGTCAAGCAGTCCAGTGCCAGAGGCAGCAAAGCAACCCCAAAACATCAGGGAACCTCCGCCATGTTTGACTGTAGGGACCATGTTTTTTTTCTTTGACTGCCTCTTTTTTTCTCCTGTAAGCTCTATGTTGATGCCTTTGCCCAAAAAGCTCTACTTTTGTCTCATCTGACCAGAGAACATTCTTCCAAAACGTTTTAGGCTTTTTCAGGTAAGTTTCGGCAAACTCCAGCCTGGCTTTTTTATGTCTCGGGGTAAGAAGTGGGGTCTTCCTGGGTCTCCTACCATACAGTCCCTTTTCATTCAGATACCGACGGATAGTACGGGTTGAGACTGTTGTACCCTCGGACTGCAGGGCAGCTTGAACTTGTTTGGATGTTAGTCGAGGTTCTTTATCCAACATCTGCACAATCTTGCATTGAAATCTCTTGTCAATTTTTCTTTTCCGTCCACATCTAGGGAGGTTAGCCACAGTGCCATGGGCTTTAAACTTCTTGATGACATTGCGCATGGTAGACACAGGAACATTCAGGTCTTTGGAGATGGACTTGTAGCCTTGAGATTGCTCATGCTTCCTCACAATTTGATTTCTCAAGTCCTCAGACAGTTCTTTGGTCTTCTTTCTTTTCTCCATGCTCAACGTGGTACACACAAGGACACAGGACAGAGGTTGAGTCAACTTTAATCCATGTCAACAGGCTGCAAGTGTGATTTAGTTATTGCCAACACCTGTTAGGTGCCACAGGTAAGTTACAGGTGCTTTTAATTACACAAATTAGGCTAGTTTCACATTAGCGTTTTTTTGCACAGCGCATCGTGCGCATAAAAAACGCAAAGAAAAACGCAAAACAAACGCGCGTTTTTTTACGTCATGCGCACGCTGATGCGTCAAAAAAACGCAGCGTTGCTTGCGTTTTACATGCGTTTTTGCATGCGTTTGCGTTTTTTTAAGCACATGCGTTTTTAGGTGTGACATTTTTTCCATTGTCTAGAGAACATTCTAGACTTGTTTCACTCAAAAACGCATGCGCAAAAAAACACAACCGTGCGCAAGACCATGCGCACGCATGCGTTTCCATAGGCTTCAATGTGTTGTTTTTGCGCATTCCGTGCGCAAGCGTGCGCATGCGTTTTTTGCCGAGACAGGGCGCACTAAAAAATGCAACATGTTGCGTCTGGCGCGCCTGGCGCAAAAAACAAAAAAACGCATGCGCACGAAAACGCAAGTGTGCGCAAGACCATGCGCACGTCATGTTAAACATAGGTGCGCAGTGCGCATGCGCACGGGTGCGCACGATGCGCTGCGCACAAAACTGTAGGTGTTAAAAGTAAAAGTTCATTTGTGGAGAACAGAACATCAAAGATTAATGCTTGAATTATTATAGTCACAAATCTCTGAAAACATGTCCATAGTGTTACGGACCAATGCCGTTAAGTGTTCTATAGAACGATTATCTGATCCTTGTATACAAATTAGACTTAGAAGATGGGGTTCTTGTCGCCAAAATAAGGCAATTCGGCATTTAGCAGCTCTAAGTATGCTGAGGAGCAGTTCAGGTCCTGGCTTACCCAGATTTCTATTAGGAACATTAGAACATATTTTAATAGACCTAGCGATATTTGAAAACCCTGCACTTCCAACCAGAAAATGTATGATTACTGGACGTGTCCAGAATATAAGGTGCTGTGAACCACCCAATGCTCCACAACTCCATTATATATTTCGGATGGATAGGGTGAGTTTATGTAAGAGTTCTGGTGAGGGTTATCACGTCATTAGTATTTTAATTTGATTCTTCTTATACAAAGTCCAAAGAGATGTTCTAGTGGCCCTTCACCACCTACACCCCGCACTCACATAATTTCCATAGAAATTCCCTACCTATCTAGTTCTCTCAAAGCCACATATAAGGGAACAGTTGAACTGGAAGGATCACCATTATGCAAAACTGAATAGATGTTTGGAGAGGAATCCTGTGTAAGAAGGGCTTAAAGGCCACATCCTCTCAAATTAAGTAATATTATGAATTTCTGTGGGTCCTAAATTAGATTCAACAAAATATGTTATCTTTTGGCATTTAAAAAAAAATGTGGAAGACAGGAAACCATGTTCATCTTGAAGATCACTGAAAGATAGAATTGACTTTGTGAAAGGATCAATTGAACCTTTAGGGTGAAAGAGGTGCTCATCAAACCAAGGTTTAGGAATTCCTGATGCTTGCAGTGTAACCCAGAGTCAGTCCTGGCTGACATCGTCCTCTCTCTATGGGTACGTGCACATTACCGAAAATCTTTTTCAGGCGGATTCTGCTCCAAAAGCCATCTGAAAAGCGCTAACTAAATGCTCAAAAGAATGAACAGATGCATTTCCACATAAAAACTAAATTGATGTCCATATGTTTAAGTGTCTTTCAACTGCTTCAGGTTTCCAAAAATTTCAAACAGTTAAAAGAATTGAGCTGATCATTCTTCAGGTGTTTTCTGTTCTGAAGACTCTATACTTACTAACAGAAGTCAATGGGAAGCCTAAAAAAGATGCACAGGCATTCCTGAGGTAGTATTATCATGGAGGTTCGCTATAAATAAAAATGAGGTCAGGGGAAAGCTGTGAGTGACAAACTGAAGACAAATCCTAAATTATTCCAAAAAGCATTGATCCTAAGAGTTTACAGGAATGAGCACTGAGTGGAACTCCCCAAATTAAGAAGCTCTGGTGGACTGAGGACAGCCATAACTTGTCTATTTCAGTCCAATGATTTCATGCATCAAGAACAGTCCATGAAGGCAGGTGTCTCAGGTGTTTGGCATAACAGTACAAGGTACATCTGGAAGAGCCAACTTTGTAAGCTGTAAGTACTATAGTAGGGATCTGATGACATCTCTCTTTCCAAATATTAAATTAACAAAGGAGGACTGAATGGAATAGGGGAACCCAACTGATACTTTAATGGCAAAGTTTCAAATAAGAAATTTGGGTAATTTTGGCTAGTTTCACACTAGCGTTTCACTGACCTACGTCGGTCTGCGCACAGCCGCCACTAAGCTCCGCCACCAGGCGCGCATCCTCCTGGCTGCTCCGCCTATGGGCGCATGACGCTGCATGCGACCTGCGTACCCTATCTTTAGCATTGGGTACGCAGGCCGTGCGCAGATATGAGTTTGCCGGCGCATGCGTCCTATTGTCGGTGCGCCGAGCGCACCAAAATGCAACATGGTGCGTTTGGCACAAGTTGGCGCACAGACAAAAGTACGCATGCGCCAGCAAACACATACCTGCGCACGGCCTGCGTACCCAATGCTAAAGATAGGGTACGTATGTCACATGCAGCGTCATGCACCCATAGGAAGAGCGGCCGGGAGGAGGCGCGGCCGAGGGTGGAGTTTAGCGGCGGCCATGCACAGACCAACGCAGGTCGGTGAAACGCTAGTGTGAAACTAGCCTATAGACATTTTCAATGCGGATATACGCACTAGTAGTGAAATATTTAATATTTTCCATTTAATTACAAGTTTATTGAAAGGAACCTTTCACCTGATTCATGCTGAGCTCTGGTGTGTCAGAGAAAATATAGTTAGAAGATCTCGTCGGTATCCATAGGCAGAGAAGAGATTAGTCCAGGACTGCCCAAGGCCGGCTCTTCCCAGTGCTGCTAGAGGTGATTGATAGGCCTTTTACTATGAAAGAGACTTGTCAATCACTTTCAGCAGCGCTGGGAGAAACTGGTAGGGGGAACCAGACTAGTCTCGTCTATGTCCTTTGTCTCCAGATCTTCTATCTATATTGCCATTGTAACGTCATAGTGGTTTAGAGAATGATCTACCTGGCATCAAATGTGCACCCAGCCCCCCATCCATTCTGCCAGCAGTTTGCAGAGCATGAATCAGGTGACACGATCCCTTTAAGATGGGTAGTTAGTCGAGACGAGGGACATACATGAGGGAGTAATGTTGATCTCCAAATTTCACAAGGTTTCCTCCATCCATATGTAGTTGAAAGACGATTTTAAGTTTGATAACATAGGCAGAGAAATATCAATGGGTAAAGATTCAGGTTATGAAGTGTTAATTTTGTATACGGATACATGACAATAGTCAGAGCTGATTACAAATTAGGGAGTGAGGTTATGGGGTTTGTGTAAGGGCAAACAGGACACCATCATAATTAGAATTTAAATATTTTTTTTCCATATCAGGTTGCCGTTATTTAGGAGGCCAGGGGCTCAATACTAAAGACAGACCAAAGGAAAGGTAGGGGACAGCATTGGCATGTGAATTTTTTAATAATTAAAGTAGAGGAATTGACATGTAGCAATTGTATAGCCGCTGTTGGATTGACCCAATAATTTTAATGGGCTCCATGTAGTGCTCCATCCCCAGCACTTTGTAAAACCATACCATTAAAAATAAGAATGCTTGCAGTGTAACCCAGAGTCAGTCCTGGCTGACATCGTCCTCTATGGGTACGTGCACATTACCGGAAATCTTTTTCAGGCGGATTCTGCTCCAAAAGCCATCTGAAAAGCGCTAACTAAACGCTCAAAAGAATGAACAGATGCATTTCCACATAAAAACTAAATTGATGTCCATATGTTTAAGGCCTCTTTCACACATCAGGTTTTCGCCGTCAGGCGCGATCCGGCGCTTTTGACAGAAATGCAATGCCGGATCCGGTTTCCCCCCCATTGACTTGCATTTGCGCCGGATGGCCATGCGTTTCATCCGGTTTTCGCCGGATCCGGCAATGTGTCGCGATCCGGCGTCTGGAAAAAACGGCTACTGTAACGTTT
Organism: Dendrobates tinctorius; assembly: GCF_039654945.1. NCBI lineage: Eukaryota > Metazoa > Chordata > Amphibia > Anura > Dendrobatidae > Dendrobates > Dendrobates tinctorius. The sequence goes on along the minus strand of NW_027361858.1, from coordinate 19,425,488 downwards.
TTTGTCTCCGGCGAAAAAGCCGGACACGCCGGATCCGGCGCGTCCGGCTTTTTCACACAATGAAAGCCTATGAGCGCCGCAATGCGCCTGATCCGGCAAAAGCCGGATCCGGTTTTTTTGGTCTGAGCATGCTCAGTAGCTCTGCCCACAAGACATATATAAAAGCAAGACAGTGGGACCCACAGCCACACCCAACATGCCACCCAAGAAAGCAACCAAGCGCAGCAGGAGAAGGCAGGAGACCACTGCAGCACCATCAGCACCACCACCACCCCAAATGGAGCAGCAAATGGAACATGCTGAGGAGGGGAGTCCAGCAGCAGATGAGAGACGGTAATTATCAAATCCCCCATTCCTCCAAACTAGGGCCATGGAATATCAAGATATTCATTGGCCCTTTGTTTCTCTTTATTCAACAGCCGCCCAAGAGATGCAGCAGCAGCAGCAGAAATGGCATCACTGGCAGCAGCAACAGCAGCAGCAATACCCACAGCCATGGAGTCTGGCCATCAACAGGACAGCACATCTTCTTCTGGGAGCCCTCCCTCGCATCGTCAGCGTTTGACGGTAAGTTTTTATTTCCAAAATCCATCATCTCTGTAATATATGTCTATTCATTGCCTTTTATTTCAAAACAGGAATCACAAGATGAAGAGGAGCTCCCAGAAGAAGAAGGAAGGGGTGGACAGACACCTGGAGTGGGCTCACAATTGGTAAGTTTTTTGCATCAAACGCAGAAACACAACATCACACTACACACAACACATAGAAAACAATGTTCTGCAGACCACACACAGCAAACAAATGCCTACATCCAAAGACATAACATTTTTTGTTTTCTTCTCTAGTCTTCCCAATCTGGTGCTCGGCCAAGAGGTCCTCGCAGTGCCTCCCAGGGTCGTCGGCGACAGCAACGCGGCGGTCACCAGCGTGTAAGTATAAATATTTTTGCTTTGTTTTTTTGCACTTTTTATTTCATTTCTTTTGTGGAGGCTAATTATGTTATTTTTGTCTTTTTCTTTAACAGCCTTCACAGCGTGCTCCCGACTCTGACGGTGAGGATGGAGGACTCGATGTGGACCACCTCATCGATCTCGTCAGAGAAAGGGAGCCGCTCTGGAACATGGTTGACCGCCGCCACGCTGACCTTATCGTTACCCGACGACTCTGGGAGGAAATCTGTTCGCTCCTTGTGGGCCGCTGGGAGGACCTCGATGTTCGGGCCCAGATTAAAGAGCGTAAGTATATACAGTACCGGTTGCTTGATGTAAACCAGTGTTTCCCGAACTCCAGTCCTCGTGGTCCCCACGGATCATGTGTTCAGGATTTCTATTTACTATGGAAATCCTGAAAACATGACCCCTGGGGACCATGAGGACTGGAGTTTGTGAAACACTGATGTTGTATACTAACCACTCCTTTCTCGTTTCAGGGAACAGAATTGTGAATCGGTGGCGGTCTGTGAGGGATCGTTTCAAGAAGGAGTTCAATAAAGAGATGCGGGCCCCGAGTGGATCTGGAGGACGCAGGAGCAAGTACAAGTACGCACAAGCCCTGTCGTTCCTCCGGGAAACAATGGTCACTAGAAGGTAAATATTACACACCACATGTGAAAAAAAATGTTAGATGTAACTTTTTTTTTTCAGCCAGGGCCATACCATGTCAGTATTTTAATTGTTTTTTTTTCTCTTTATTCCACAGCACGGTGAGCAGCACTCGGGAGCCTGCACGATTGGACCCTTCTGAGGCGATCCCTGAGGAGACCGGCACCGAGGGACACTTCGACCGCCCCGGTACATCTGCACCTTCCCAGCCTTCCCACACATTCGACCCATCTGTCCCATCCACCAGCACAGGAGCATCGTGGCCGCCTACATTACATGAAGCTGCTGGTGAGGAGATCGCTTTCCCTTTACCCCACCCTTCTGCCCCTGCCACCTCTAGTACACCTGCGGGTACTGGGCGACAGCGGCAGAGGGGTCAGGAAAAGAGTTATGCGCAAGAGTTCTTGCATCTGAATGCATCTTTCCAGAACTGTCTAAAAGTCTTGTCAGAGCAAATCTCCGCAGGCTTTCAGCAGATCAACTCCAGCATTCTGGAGGTGAAGACACTTCTGCAAACCATGCATTCAGAAGCAAGATCTTCGCCAAACCACACCTTTTTCAGGTCTGTTGTGGAGCGCATGGCAACACTATCTCCTACCCAGCAGATGCATGTAATGCATTCGTGCCACGGTGCTCTACAGCAGGTTACCTCCCAACCTCCATCTCCCACCACTGTAGTTCCTCCACCTGCACCCCCTCCAGCCACTTTCCATCCTCCCCCTCCTATTACATCTGCACCCCCTCCAGCCACTTTCCATCCTCCCCCTCCTATTACATCTGCACCCCCTCCAGCCACTTTCCATCCTCCCCCTCCTATTACATACCAGCAACCTCACCAGTACCAGCAACCTCCCCAGTACCAGACATCTCCCCACTTCCAGCAACCTGCCCCGTACCAAACTCCTTCCCCGTACCAAACTCCTTCCCCGTACCAAACTCCTTCCCCATACAACTTTCCATCAACATCATCTGCTCCTACAGTCCCTGCCCAACCCTCCACTCCACCGCCCACCACCTCTTCTGCCTCCCACATGTCCACCCATTCTGTAGCTTTTTCCACACCTTCACCTCTAACTGTTCCTTCCCCACCACGATCCCAGTCCTCTCTCCACACACCCAGTGTCGAAGTGTCCCGCAGCCCCTCCAGCAGTATTTCCACCCCACACTACACAGATTTGTAATGTTTGTTTTTTAATAAAAATGCCCATTGGGTTTAAAACCTTTATTAAAAAAGTTTTTTGCACTTTAAAAACATTTTACAAAAAAAAAAAAAATTTTAAATAAAAGTTAAATTATCGTTTCACAATGGTTGTCTGTCATTTCTTTCTGCGGCGAACTATGTTTAAAAAAAAGGTTAAATACAGGGTATTTCAAAGGTAAAAAGGTATTCAAAACCAGGTATATAACTGTGGGTAAATTTTAGCTTTTTGCCACAGTTGTGTTCCTGGTTGTGTTTGAAGCAAAGTATTTCACCTAAAAAGTTGTGTTTATTGTTGGTGATTTCCTAACAATGTACACAACTTTTGTTAAAAGGTGAAATACTTTGCATAAAACACAACCAGGTACACACCTGTGGCCTAAAGCTAAAAATAGTAAGACCATGACAAGATAGCCAACTTTGGTTGGCAAAGGTACAGTCATGGCCAAAAGTATTGACACCCCCGCAATTCTGTCAGATAATACTCAGTTTCTTCCTGAAAATGATTGCAAACACAAATTCTTTGGTATTATTATCTTCATTTAATTTGTCTTAAATGAAAAAACACAAAAAGAATTGTCCTAAAGCCAAATTGGATATAATTCCACACCAAACATAACAAAGAGGGTGGACAAAAGTATTGGCACTGTTCGAAAAATCATGTGATGCTTCTTTAATTTGTGTAATTAACAGCACCTATAACTTACCTGTGGCACCTAACAGGTGTTGGCAATAACTAAATCACACTTGCAGCCAGTTGACATGGATTAAAGTTGACTCAACCTCTGTCCTGTGTCCTTGTGTGTACCACATTGAGCATGGAGAAAAGAAAGAAGACCAAAGAACTGTCTGAGGACTTGAGAAACCAAATTGTGAGGAAGCATGAGCAATATCAAGGCTACAAGTCCATCTCCAAAGACCTGAATGTTCCTGTGTCTACCGTGTGCAGTGTCATCAAGAAGTTTAAAGCCCATGGCACTGTGGCTAGCCTCTCTAGATGTGGCCAGAAAAGAAAAATTGACAAGAGATTTCAATGCAAGATTGTGCGGATGTTGGATAAAGAACCTCCACTAACATCCAAACAAGTTCAAGCTGCCCTGCAGTCCGAGGGTACAACGGTGTCAACCCGTACTATCCGTCGGCATCTGAATGAAAAGGGATTGTATGGTAGGAGACCCAGGAAGACTCCACTTCTTACCCCGAGACATAAAAAAGCCAGGCTGGAGTTTGCCAAAACTTACCTGAAAAAGCCTAAAACATTTTGGAAGAATGTTCTGTGGTCAGATGAGACAAAAGTAGAGCTTTTAGGGCAAAAGCATCAACATAGAGTTTACAGGAGAAAAAAGAGGCATTCAAAGAAAAGTACACGGTCCCTACAGTCAAACATGGCGGAGGTTCCCTGATGTTTTGGGGTTGCTTTGCTGCCTCTGGCACTGGACTGCTTGACCGTGTGCATGGCATTATGAAGTCAGAAGACTACCAACAAATTTTGCAGCATAATTTAGGGCCCAGTGTGAGAAAGCTGGGTCTACCTCAGAGGTCATGGGTCTTCCAGCAGGACAATAACCCAAAACACACTTCAAAAAGCACTAGAAAATGGTTTGAGAGAAAGCACTGGAGACTTCTAAGGTGGCCAGCAATGAGTCCAGACCTGAATCCCATAGAACACCTGTGGAGAGATCTAAAAATGGCAGTTTGGAGAAGGCACCCTTCAAATATCAGGGACCTGGACTAGTTTGCCAAAGAAGAATGGTCTAAAATTCCAGCAGAGCATTGTAAGAAACTCATTGATGGTTACCGGAAGCGGTTGGTCGCAGTTATTTTGGCTAAAGGTTGTGCAACCAAGTATTAGGCTGAGGGTGCCAATACTTTTGTCCGGCTCATTTTTGGAGTTTTGTGTGAAATGATCAATGTTTTGCTTTTTGCTTCATTCTCTTTTGTGTTTTTTCATTTAAGACAAATTAAATGAAGATAATAATACCAAAGAATTTGTGTTTGCAATCATTTTCAGGAAGAAACTGAGTATTATCTGACAGAATTGCAGGGGTGTCAATACTTTTGGCCATGACTATATATACTGTTGGTCCAGAAGGTACACAAGTTTGGTTAGGGCACAAATCTTTCACACTCTGTCATCCTGCCAGTGTACTCTGCCTTGAGGTGACATAAAGTATAGTGCAAAATTGTCCCTCATTACTGAAACCGTCACAGAACTTCTAGTGGTAATATTTCCAATGACAACATCCATCTTCGCCAGTAACTTGCTCTTCTCTCCAACCTGCACTTTCTTGTCTACAACCTGTCAAAGAAGGGCTGTAGGAACATGCTATATATAGTTTTCCAGTAGCCAATCCCGTTCGGAAGGCCACAAGGGTCAATTTTATAAACCGGATCCGGCGTAATCCGTCGAAAAACGGATAGAAAAACGGATGAACCGGATGAGACGGATCCGGTTTTGTCTGTCAAGAACAAGACGGATCCGGCAGAAAACCGGATCCGGCACATCAGGTTTTACAAAACATTTGCCGGATCCGGCATTCCGGCACGACGCCGGATCGCGCCTGACGCCGAAAACCTGATGTGTGAAAGTAGCCTAAGTGTCTTTCAACTGCTTCAGGTTTCCAAAAATTTCAAGCAGTTAAAAGAATTGAGCTGATCATTCTTCAGGTGTTTTCTGTTCTGAAGACACTCTATACTTACTAACTTACTAACATCTTTTTGAGCATTAGGCCAGGGTATTTGTTTGAAAAAATGCTAGCGGTTTCTTTACTGTTCGATGGAGATAATAAAGTACGGCTAAAAAATACACACACACATAACAGTAATGCCAATGGACACAAAAGCACGGAAGAAACAACAAAAAGCTAAAAAACGAAAAGAAAAAAAAAGACATTTCAGGAAAAAGAAGCCAAAAGACAGCTATGTCTTGAAAAATTCGCTCGCTTGAAATCCTGAGGTAGTATTATCATGGAGGTTCGAGGATAAAAAAAAAAATGGAGGGTCATGTGCACATAATCTAACAGCAAGGACCATGTCTGGTGGCACATATACATATACTAGACGGTGGCCCAATTCTAACACGTCGGGTATTCTAGAATATGGCCAGCGGGAGACCAACGTTCAAAAGATGGTCCAGGACGATCCACCACGATCAGTGACCTCACAGCATGTGTTCTTCACGCGATTTTCACGTGCGGAATTCAAGCGCATTCCAAGCGATTTGAAGCATCGTTTGGAATGTGACTGACAGGTTGGTCACACTTGTCAAGCATAGTGCTTGACAATTGTGATCAACTTTTTACTATAGAGGCTGCCTTTGCAGCATCAATAGTAAAAGATAGAATGTAAAAAAATAATTAAAAAAAAATTTAAAAAAGGTTACTCTCACCTTCCGACGGCCCCCGATCTCCTCTCCACGCTCCCGGCATCTTCCGGTCCCAGTAATGCTTAGCGCGAAGGACCGGAGATGACGTCACTCTCGCGAGAGAGCGACACCATCAGCGGTCTTTCGCACAAAGCATTACTGGGACCGGAAGATGCCGGGTGCGTGGTGAGAAGAGGGAAAGAGTCCGGGGCTGACGGAAGGTGAGTATATCACTATTTATTTTAATTCTATTTTTTACAGGTTTATGGTACCCAGGGCCTAGAGGAGAGTCTCCTCTCCTCCGGACCCTGGGTACCATCCGCACATTGAGCACTGCGCCGGTCATCTCCCAGCTACGTTGCTGCTGACCTCTGTGCGGCAGGAGATGACCCGCGGCAACCGTCGGGAGATCAGCGGCTAGCACCGCAGATCTCCCGACGGTAGCGTGCGTTGTTTGAATTCCGCACCAATTCGCGGCCGGACTGCGCCTGTCGCTGATTGGTCGCGCCCGGCCAGCCGCGACCAATCAGCAACGCAGGATTTCCGGTACAGACAGACAGAATTAGATGATTATATAGTAGATGACACAAACCTCCAATCAATGATGTTGATTCCTATTGGAGCAGCACGGTGGCTCAATGGTTAGCACTGCAGCACTGGGGTCCTGGGTTCAATCCTACCAGGGACAACATCTGCAAAGAGTTTGTATGTTCTCCCCGTGTTTGTGTGGGTTTCATCCGGATTCTCCGGTTTCCTCTCACACTCTAAAGACATACTGAAAAAATGTACGGCACCTCTTCTGATGAGAAAGGGGTTCTTAAAGTCCTATGTGAATGGAGCGATAGTGTGCATTTTACATCACCACTCCATTAACTTCTATGAGACTGACAACTCCACCATTCCCGTTGAAGTGAATGGAGAGTTGCTCAAGCATACAGTGTTCTCATGTTTGGGCCACTCTCTGCTCCAACGCATCTTTTTCATCCCCTAAATTAATTTCACAAAATCTGAAGTGTATTATTTTCAACAGATGTTAGTGACTATGAGACACACACACACATACACACACAATACCATAGTGGGTCGAAAGCTGAAAATCACAGGAATTATGGTAGTGGTATACAATTGTGAAGGAACGTATAAATAATAGGCCATAAAACATAAGCATATATGTTGCAGAACTTATAAAATGACCTTTATGACCCCAAACAAATATCAATACACAAATTTGTCCCTAGCAACTGCAATAGTAAAATAATCAATGGACAGCTCAGAAATGCTCAGAGGCAAAGGGTGACATTGGCAGGCGTGGGAGTTTTCACATATATTATGTCAGTAGTATATTCTACAAATATGCTTTCACTTGTAAATACGCTTTCTGGATCATTTGAGGAAATCAATTATGTCTTTCCAGGAAGCAAACCAAGGTGCTTGTAAATATGACCTGAAATGTACATATAATTGTCAGTGTTTATCCTGCACGTTTCACGCTTCTGGAAAAACGCAACAGCAAAAGAAAATCTGTCACGGGTGCACAACCTCATGAATCAGCCCGTGACTCACAGGTTATTGCTCCTAAGGGTCTGTTCACACGACAGCTTTTTAATGTGACGTTTTCAAGAGGAACCTGCTTTGGGAAACACCAAAGGTTTTTTCTTTTCTGAAGCCTCATTTTAGATTTTCTTGTTTACTTCCTTTTCCAATGTTTTTTGACTATCTTTTTTTTTTCTTTGTTTTTTTTTTGGATCATCTTTTTTATTGGCATTTTCTGGATTTTTTCTTTTTCACTCCTTTTAACAATGAAGAAAGCGCTAGTGGTTTTTCCTGTAATAACATCGGCAAAACACTCAAAAAAATGCCCATGAATCTTGCAGGCATCTTTTGGGCCTTTCCATGGACTTGTATTGTAAAGCGCTGAGTGGTTTTCAGAGCAGAAGCCGCCTGAACAATGGTCGGCTCACTTCTTTTAACCGCTTGGCGTTTTTAAATACCTGAAGACATTCAAAAGACTGAATATAAGAAGAGCAGGTTGTTTGTACTTTTGAAATGGGTATGGTCATTCTTGGAGCGGCAAGCTGGCACTTTACCTGGCTGGTTTTGCTTTAGGGTATGTTTACACATGCTGCAACAGGTAACTTATCCCGTTATTCCTGAACAGACAAGTGAATATCTAAGAGGCTATGCAAATAAAGATTTAGTCATTTAGATGCTAGTTACTTTTGTCTACAAGGCTCTGTTCACATATCCCGCTGCCATCCACTCGTAACGTATACAGTTTAAAAAAAAGATCACAGATCCGTTAAAAACGGAGCAAAAACAGCGGCATGATGGAAAACTTTGTTGGTCGCTTTTCATCCGTTTGTAAAGGATCATTTCTTACTACAGAGGTCTCAGAACACCTCTATAGTTATATGCACGCTCAGTGTGCTCAGAGAACAGATCCGTCAAAGGGGTTATCCAGGGCTTTGCTTATTTTTTGCTATGGGACTAAGAACTCACAGGCTTCCCTGCCAGCTCCTGCCGGCGATTCTGCTGTATCATTTGACCTCACGTCAACAGAGTCGCTCTTTCTCTCCGGTCTGCTCTGTTGATGGGGCCTCACTGCAGACATCAAGCTGACTGGCAGTTAGGATGTGGGGAGCTAGCTGTCAATCAGGATGGCGACAGCAGAGACGATCCGCCCAACTGAGTAGAGTGAAGAGGAGACACTGCTATGTCAAAGTGACGTCATCGGAAGCTACAGAATCGCCAGCAGGAGCGGTCTGTGACCTCTGTGTACTGGCAGAGATCAGCGCCAGGCACAACAGGCAGGTAGTTAGCAACTGACTGCAATTCCTTAGGCCCATAGCAAAAAATAAGCAAAGTCCTGGATCACCCTTTTAACAAATAAAATGATATTATAAAAAAAAAATAAAAAAAAATATATATATATATATATATATATATATATTCTGCAGCCTACATTTCTTTTAGTTAAAAAAAACAGCAGCTGGAGAGGAGGTAAACAGAAAACATCTTATTCCATTCCGCTGCAACGATCACTGGGTTTTGGCCGTTGCAGCTGAAAAGAGGAAATCGGAAAAACCGCGCGCCTATCGGCGCGCGAATTTGGGCTCATCCTTCATCGTTTTTAAGAAATCTCAAGATGGAAGAGGCCAGGAGCCATTTGGTGAGCTGCATTTCTTGCTACATGTTCACAGACTTACCAGTGGAAAAGCCAAACTTCACATGCCACAAATGCAAGCTTGTGTCCCTGTTGGAGGAAAAGTTGCAAAATCTCCAAGAGAGGTTAGCTACGTTGAAGATCATTAAGGAAGGTGAAGAGTTCTTGGACAGAGCAGAATTATCTCTTCATGTTACAGAAAGAGAAGAAATTCGAAGTGCACCTGAAGAAACAGAGGAATGGAGACATGTGACCCAGAGAAGCAGGAGGATCAGGAGGCAGTCAGCACCCATACTGCTCAGAAACCAGTACCAGGCTCTCACGCAGGAAAACAATGAAGAAATACATCAGGATAAGACTTTGCCAACAAACAGCAACCTTGTACGCCTTCAGAGTCCTCCTGGATGGAGAAAGAAAAATGTTGTGAAGAAGAAACGGAGAGTGGTGGTCATGGGGGATTCCCTGTTGAGAGGAACAGAGGCCGCTATCTGCAGACCGGATATAACTTCAAGAGAAATGTGTTGTCTTCCAGGTGCAAAAATTAAAGATGTGTCTGACAGGATATCAGGACTCTTCAGACCTACAGATGACTACCCATTCCTGCTACTACATGTGGGGACAAATGACACTGCAAGAAACGACCTGGAAACCATCTGCAGAGACTTTGAAGACTTAGGCAAGAAAGTGAAAGAACTGGGAGCGCAGGTGGTCTTCTCTTCCATCCTCCCAGTGGATGGCCATGGAACAAGGAGGTGGAATAAGATTCTGCAGGTGAACAACTGGCTACGTCGATGGTGCCGTCAGCAACGATTTGGATTTCTGGATCACGGAGTGAACTACTTATACGATGGACTACTTGCTAGAGATGGGGTGCACCTTACGAAGACTGGAAAGCATGTATTTGGAAGTCGCCTTGCTACACTTGTAAGGAGAGCTTTAAACTTGAACAACATGGGAAGGGAAGCAAAAGACCAGAAAAAGCCATACACCTGACAAATGCTATTGAGAACTCTGCTATTAGAAGTGGAAAGGAAGAACAAAGACGAAAGAATCTAATTAATAAAAATATTGGAGAAAGAGAAACCAATCACAAACTAAAATGTTTCTATACTAATGCACAAAGCATGGGCAACAAACAAGGAGAATTGGAACTACTAACACAGGAAAAGAAATATGATGTCATTGGAATCACTGAAACTTGGTGGGACAATACACATGATTGGAATACAAGACTAGAAGGATACAACTTATTTGCAAGAAACAGACTTGATAAACGAGGAGGGGGTGTCGCATTGTATGTTAGAAACGCGTATATCTGCACAGAGATTGAAGCTTCAGAGACTGGGAGTTCTGTGGAAACTGTTTGGGTAAGAATACAAGGACAGAACAATGGAAAGGACACCATTGTAGGCATTTACTACAGGCCGCCTGTGCAAGCTGAAGATATGGATGAACTCTTTATGCATCAAATGGCCAAGTTCTCCAAAAAATATGACATAGTTGTCATGGGAGATTTCAACTATCCAGACATTTGTTGGGAATCTCTCTCAGGCAAAACTAACAGGTCAAGGAAATTCTTATCCTCTCTTGCTGACAACTTTATCTTCCAAAAGGTAAGGGAGAAAACAAGGGGAACTGCTACCTTGGATCTAATCCTTATATACAGGGAGGAAATGGTTGAGGAGGTAAAAGTGGCTGGGACCCTAGGAGGTAGCGACCATGCTATTTTAGAATTTTGGATAACTAGAGGCGGAAGACCTGTGAAGACTCAGACGTCAAGGTTAGATTTCAGAAAGGCAGATTTTAAGGGATTCAGAAAGAGAATTGGAGGGATCCAATGGCTGGATATCCTTAAAGACAAAAATGTCCAGGAAGGATGGGAAATCTTGAAAAATGAAATTCTCAAAGCACAGTTGTTAACAATTCCGAAAAGAGAGAAGAATAGGAAGCAGTTAAGGAAACCAGGATGGATGAACACAGAACTTAAGCACATGCTAAAAAGGAAGAAAAAAATGTTTATAAAATGGAAAGAGGGAGGCATATCTAAAGAAGAATATAATGCTGTCTGCAGAACCTGCAGGGCACAAATCAGATTAGCTAAAGCTGAAAATGAATTGAGGCTTGCAAGAGATGTCAAAAGCAATAATAAAGGATTTTGGGGATATGTCAAAAGTAAAAGAAAAGTCAAAGATGCTATAGGATTTTTACAGGATGAAAATGATGAAATGGTAAGACAGGATGTTGAGAAGGCTGAACTTTTAAATTCCTATTTTGCATCTGTTTTCTCTCAGAAAGGAAATGTAACATCAACTGTTATTCACTGTCCTATTAAGGGAATAGAAGAATCCAGGATATCTATAAACAGAAAGATAGTGAGGAAACACTTAGCTAGCCTAAATGAATTCAAGTCTCCAGGTCCAGATGAATTACACCCCAGAGTACTGAAGGAGATAGCAGAAGAAATTTTTGAACCCCTCTCTATAATCTTTGAAAATTCTTGGAGAACAGGAGAAGTGCCAGAAGACTGGAGAAGAGCAAATGTTGTTCCTATCTTCAAAAAGGGGAAGAAGGTGGACCCAGGTAACTATAGGCCGGTGAGTCTGACTTCTATACCAGGAAAGATCTTTGAACAAATTATTAAACAACATGTATGTCAATACCTGGATAAGAATGAAGTGATTAAACAGAGTCAGCATGGGTTTGTAACTAATAAGTCATGTCAGACTAACTTAATTTCCTTCTATGACGGTATCACTGATTGGGTGGATCAAGGAAATGCTGTAGATATAGTATATCTTGACTTCAGCAAAGCATTTGACAAAGTCTCTCATACAATCCTTATTGAAAAAATGATTAAGTATGGAATGGACAAGGCAACTGTTAGGTGGATTCATAACTGGCTTAGTGATCGGACCCAAAGAGTGGTCGTAAATGGCTGCACATCCAGTTGGAAGAATGTCTCAAGTGGGGTACCACAGGGCTCTGTCCTGGGCCCTGTATTGTTCAACATCTTTATCAACGATTTAGATGAAGGAATTGAGGGTAAACTGATTAAATTTGCTGATGACACAAAGCTAGGAGGGATAGCTAATACTAGAGAAGAGAGAGAGAGGATTCAAAAAGATTTAAATAAACTGGAGAAGTGGGCAGCAACTAACAGAATGGTTTTTAACAGGGAGAAATGCAAAGTACTACATCTGGGCAATAAAAATGGAAAAAGCATATATAGAATGGGAGGAATAGGGCTAAGTGACAGCACATGTGAAAAAGACTTGGGTATACTAATAGATCACAGACTGAATATGAGTCAACAGTGTGATGCAGCAGCAAAAAAGGCAAATGCAATTCTAGGATGTATTAACAGAAGCATACAGTCTAGATCACGTGAAGTCATTATTTCCCTCTACTCCTCTTTGGTCAGACCTCATCTGGAATATTGTGTCCAATTTTGGGCACCACATTTTAAAAAAGACATCAACAAACTGGAGCAAGTTCAGAAAAGAGCGACCAGAATGGTGACCGGTCTGCAAACCCTGTCTTATGAGGAAAGGTTGCAGGATTTGGGAATGTTTAGTTTGCAAAAGAGAAGACTGAGAGGAGACTTAATAGCTGTCTACAAATATCTAAAGGGCTGTCACATTGTAGAAGGATCAACTTTATTCTCATTTGCACAAGGAAAGACTAGAAGCAATGGGATGAAACTGAATGGGAGGAGACACAGATTAGATATTAGAAAAAACTTTTTGACAGAGTGATCAATGAGTGGAACAGGCTGCCACGAGAAGTGGTGAGTTCTCCTTCAATGGAAGTCTTCAAACAGAGGCTGGACAGACATCTGACTGGGATGATTTAGCGAATCCTGCTTTGAGCAGGGGGTTGGACCAGATGGCCCAGGAGGTCCCTTCCAACTCTACAATTCTATGATTCTATGATTCTATGATTCCCATTTAAATGAACAGATCGGTACTGGAGCACGTTACTTATGTGGTTTGGGATCCCAAAATGGAAATAGCTACTGGACATGTAAACCGAACCTTGAATAGCAGCTACCCAAGTATGAAAAGGGTTAATATATAAAAAAAGAATGTAGCAAAAAAATATTACGAAACAGGTGTCAGTCACAGAGTGCGGCCAATAGCTGGCGCTCACCACACTAGCACCATATGGTATACTTTAGCAGGTTCTCTCACTTCCCCGGGTTGCTAGGGGAGACAATCTTCTATTTTTGTCACCAAAAAAAGAGTCATCCACACAGAGAGGCTTGGTAATGTCAAATATAATGTGTTATTAAATACAATGCAGGGGGAAAGGTTACCAGCTCAATTTCAGCACCACAAGCTGAAGAGGAAATCTCCCTTGTGTTACGGTGTGAAATGCATTTATGAAGACTGGATTTTATTGAAAAATGGACGGAAAAAAACAAGGCACAGCAACAAGACGGCGACCTTTCCTGCAGAAGAGCAGCCGGCGACCCAATCCAGCAAGCTGGTTAATAATGCAGTTGTTATCAGATAGCTCTGCATGAAGTCTTGGCATTCGGGAAGGAGCTGAGGAGGTCACCTCTGTAGGAGCATCCCATAGGCGAGCCATGAGTGACTGCAGCCTCACTGCAGCCTCCGGTACCAGATCCAAGGCTGCCCTCGGCAGAAGCCAACATCAGGCTTACCAGCCTCCGGTAATCCCATGTGCAGGGCTACTTACCATGCCCTAATCCAAAGGCTACCCGCACCGGTGACGCACATGTACACACACACATTATAATATATGTAGATATATATATACACACACATATATATATATATACATACACATACTAGATAGATAGATAGATACACACACACACACATTATATACATATGTACACACACACACACACACACACACACACACACACACATTATATACATATGTACATACACACATATATGGGAACTCCATTAGTATCACGGCCCGATCTCCGGTGTTGCATCAGATTCCACCGACCCCCTGGAAGTCTCACAGCCTGGTTCTGCTCGGCCATAGCTCATATTAAGGAGTAATTTTTGCCACCACACTCCAATAATTGGCCGATCACCATGTCCGCATAATATAGTAGGTGAACACTTGAGTACATAAACCCCCAGCTGCATGTATCCATGTCCGATGCCAACCATCCGGGATGCCCACCATGGCAGATGGTAGGTCGCCTGTACCGATGGTGATGGCTCCTCCAGACACCCGGGGATTCCCTCCCTCCCGGGAAACACTGGTGTCCACTCACGTCCTACTGGCAAGGCCAATATACAGAACAGATCGCGGCCAGAGCGGATCCCATGCTATAAATAGCCCGGTGGAGTCCGATCGGGTTAACCCCATCCTCCCTGGAGCCGGGCACAATGCAGAGGAGCCATAGGTGGAGGGCACCGTGCGATCAGATGACATTCAGCAGCGCAGTGAATGACAGGCAGCACCACCCCCAGCGCGGGCACAGAGCTGCTGCTGATGGAGCCGTCTCCTACCTGAGTGGCTTTGTGGAACTGCTTCTTCAGCCCCGCTACAGACATGGTGGCGGATGAGCAGGCGGCGCACAGAACGTGGGGGGCAGCGGGATAGTCACCGAGGACGGCCGCGGCGGCTCTGCAGGATGCGGGGGGATTCTAGTCTCCAGCCGTCGCTCCCCTGTAATCCTGTGATGCTGTTATCAGATGCATGCCTTAATGCAGGGACACCCTGACGTCACGGACTCTAGCCCCGCCCTATTAAGGGGCCAGCGCTCATTTCCTGCACTCCCTGCTGTCTGTCTGTCCGTCCTGTGCGAGCGGGAGGTGTGACGTGCTTCACTAGGGACAATGTGGACTTGTCAGTGCCAGTCAGCAGCACTGCTGTGGAGTAAGCATAGGTGGTGGAGAGGGCAATGGCGCTAGAATCAGATGTGATAGCATCATGCCTGCGGATGGAGCGTCCACTACATCGTGCACACAGCAATGTGAGGGCTGCGGATGGAGCGACCACTACATCGTGCACACAGCAATGTGAGGGCTGTGGATGGAGCGACCACTACATTGGGCACACGGCAATGTGAGGGCTGCGGATGGAGCGACCACTACATCGTGCACACGGCAATGTGAGGGCTGCGGATGGAGCGTCCACTACATCGTGCCCACAGCAATGTGGGGGCTGCGAATGGAGCGACCACTACATCGTGCACACAGCAATGTGAGGGCTGTGGATGGAGCGACCACTACATTGGGCACACGGCAATGTGAGGGCTGCGGATGGAGCATCCACTACATCGTGCACACAGCAATGTGAGGGCTGCGGATGGAGCGTCCACTACATCGTGCCCACAGCAATGTGAGGGCTGCGAATGGAGCGACCACTACATCGTGCACACAGCAATGTGAGGGCTGCGAATGGAGCGACCACTACATTGGGCACACGGCAATGTGAGGGCTGCGGATGGAGCATCCACTACATCGTGCACACAGCAATGTGAGGGCTGCGGATGGAGCGTCCACTACATCGTGCCCACAGCAATGTGAGGGCTGCGAATGGAGCGACCACTACATCGTGCACACAGCAATGTGAGGGCTGTGGATGGAGCGACCACTACATTGGGCACACGGCAATGTGAGGGCTGCGGATGGAGCATCCACTACATCGTGCACACAGCAATGTGAGGGCTGCGGATGGAGCATCCACTACATCGTGCACACAGCAATGTGAGGGCTGCGGATGGAGCGACCACTACATCGTGCACACAGCAATGTGAGGGCTGCGGATGGAGCGACCACTACATTGGGCACACGGCAATGTGAGGGCTGCGGATGGAGCGACCACTACATCGTGCACACGGCAATGTGAGGGCTGCGGATGGAGCGACCACTACATTGGGCACACGGCAATGTGAGGGCTGCGGATGGAGCGACCACTACATCGTGCACACAGCAATGTGAGGGCTGCGGATGGAGCGACCACTACATCGTGCACGCGGCAATGTGAGGGCTGCGGACAGAGCGACCACTACATCGTGCACACAGCAATGTGAGGGCTGCGGACAGAGCGACCACTACATCGTGCACACAGCAATGTGAGGGCTGCGGATGGAGCGACCATTACATTGGGCACACGGCAATGTGAGGGCTGCAGATGGAGCGACCACTACATCGTGCACACGGCAATGTGAGGGCTGCGGATGGAGCGACCACTACATCGTGCATGCGGCAATGTGAGGGCTGCGGATGGAGCGACCACTACATCCTGCACACAGCAATGTGAGGGCTGCGGATGGAGCGACCACTACATCGTGCACACAGCAATGTGAGGGCTGCGGATGGAGCGACCACTACATCGTGCACGCGGCAATGTGAGGGCTGCGGACGGAGCAACCACTACATCGTGCACACGGCAATGTGAGGGCTGCGGATGGAGCGTCCACTACATTGTGCACACAGCAATGTGAGGGCTGCGGATGGAGCGACCACTACATCGTGCACACAGCAATGTGAGGGCTGCGGAGGGAGCGACCACTACATCATGCACGTGGCAATGTGAGGGCTGCAGATGGAGCGACCACTACATCGTGCATGCGGCAATGTGAGGGCTGCGGATGGAGCGACCACTACATCCTGCACACAGCAATGTGAGGGCTGCGGATGGAGCGACCACTACATCGTGCACACAGCAATGTGAGGGCTGCGGAGGGAGCGACCACTACATCGTGCATGCGGCAATGTGAGGGCTGCGGAGGGAGCGACCACTACATCGTGCATGCGGCAATGTGAGGGCTGCGGATGGAGCGACCACTACATCGTGCACACAGCAATGTGAGGGCTGCGGAGGGAGCGACCACTACATCGTGCACGCGGTAATGTGAGGGCTGCGGATGGAGCGACCACTACATCGTGCACACAGCAATGTGAGGGCTGCGGAGGGAGCGACCACTACATCGTGCACGCGGTAATGTGAGGGCTGCGGATGGAGCGTCCACTACATCGTGCACGCGGCAATGTGAGGGCTGCGGATGGAGTGACCACTACATCGTGCACACAGCAATGTGAGGGCTGCGGAGGGAGCGACCACTACATCGTGCACGCGGCAATGTGAGGGCTGCGGAGGGAGCGACCACTACATCGTGCACGCGGCAATGTGAGGGCTGCGGATGGAGCGACCACAACATCGTGCATGCGGCAATGTGAGGGCTGCGGATGGAGCGACCACTACATTGTGCACACAGCAATGTGAGGGCTGCGGAGGGAGCGACCACTACATCGTGCACGCGGCAATGTGAGGGCTGCGGATGGAGCGTCCACTACATCGTGCACGCGGCAATGTGAGGGCTGCGGATGGAGCGACCACTACATCGTGCACACAGCAATGTGAGGGCTGCGGAGGGAGCGACCACTACATCGTGCATGCGGCAATGTGAGGGCTGCGGATGGAGCGACCACTACATCGTGCACGCGGCAATGTGAGGGCTGCGGATGGAGCGACCACTACATCGTGCACACGGCAATGTGAGGGCTGCGGATGGAGCAACCACTACATCGTGCACACAGCAATGTGAGGGCTGCGGAGGGAGCGACCACTACATCGTGCACACGGCAATGTGAGGGCTGCGGATGGAGCGACCACTACATCGTGCACACGGCAATGTGAGGGCTGCGGATGGAGCGACCACTACATCGTGCACACAGCAATGTGAGGGCTGCGGACGGAGCGACCACTACATCGTGCACACAGCAATGTGAGGGCTGCGGATGGAGCAACCGCTACATCATGCACGCGGCAATGTGAGGGCTGAGGATGGAGCAACCACTACATCGTGCACGCAGCATTGTGAGGGCTGCGGATGGAGCAACCGCTACATTGTGCACGCTCCAATGTGAGGGTTGTGTATGGAGGCAGCGTCGGACTGGAACATCTTGGGCCCAGCAGAGAAAATCTTTCTTGGGGCCCACTATGTAGCTACATTGAGATAAATACAAGACCACCAATTGTGCCGTAAAACACGCTAATATCTGGGTATAATATAAGGTAGTACAAATCTTAATTATGTAGCAGGAATTGGGGTAGCCTCCCTCATAGAATATAAAGCAGCCCCCTCAAATAGTATAATGCAGCCTCCTCATAGAATATAATGTACCCCCTCATAGAATATAATGCTGCCCCCCTGATAGGGTATAATGCACCCCCTCATAGGGTATAATGCTGCCCCCTCATAGGGTATAACACTGCCCCCTCATAGGGTATAATGCTGCCCCCTCATAGGGTATAACGCTGCCCCCTCATAGGGTATAACGCTGCCCCCTCATAGGGTATAATGCTGCCCCCTCATAGGGTATAATGCTACCCCCTCATAGGGTATAACGCTGCCCTCTCATAGGGTATAATGCACCCCCTCATAGAATATAATGCCCCCCTCACAGGGTATAATGCACCCCCTCATAGGGTATAATGCTGCCCCCCTCATAGGGTATAACACTGCCCCCTCATAGGGTATAATGCTGCCCCCTCATAGGGTATAATGTTGCCCCCCATGGGGTATAATGCACCCCCTCATAGGGTATAATGCACCCCCTCATAGAATATAATGCTGCCCCCCTCACAGGGTATAATGCACCCCCTTATAGGGTATAATGCTGCCCCCTCATAGGGTATAATGCTGCCCCCTCATAGGGTATAACGCTGCCCCCTCATAGGGTATAACGCTGCCCCCTCATAGGGTATAACGCTGCCCCCTCATAGGGTATAATGCTGCCCCCCATGGGGTATAATGCACCCCCTCATAGGGTATAATGCTGCCCCCCTCATAGGGTATAATGCTGCCCCCCTCATAGGGTATAATGCTGCCCCCCTCATAGGGTGTAATGCTTTTATATAGAGATAGATATACAGTTGTGGCCAAAAGTATTGACACCCCTGCAATTCTGTCAGATATTACTCAGTTTCTTCCTGAAAATGATTGCAAACACAAATTCTTTGGTATTATTATCTTCATTGGTACTTGTGACATTGTGACTTTTTGGTACATGGTATCAGTGGGGCCGGGTGGGGAACTCCGACAGCAGCTTCTCTGCTTTCTTCTGTGAAATAACATTCATGTTGACATATTTTCTCAAAAAGGACCTCAAATCACTACCATATTTATCGGTAGGGTCTTTTTGTAATTTAGTATAAGTGACAGCGTCTGATGATACCAGTGCTGGGTGACCGGCACTTCTGGGGTTAATGTTCTGATCTCAGTCCAGACTCTCACCTGCACACCTGGGACCTATTATGGTGGCCTCTCATTGGTTCTGGGGAGGCTTCTTATAGCCTCAGGACGCTCCCATCCCTGTCAGTTATACTTTCGCCCTTGGCATTGTGTGGTGACCCCTGAGTGTGTTAGTGCTGTGTTCTGGTTGCTTGATTCTCTGTGTATGACTCGGTCTGTTCTCTGGATTCTGCTTTGGATTCTGCTTGGTTCCTTCTACGTCTGTTTGGTTTTTGATCTCTGCTTGGCCCTGACTGTCCGTTCTGTCTCATCCCTGGTACTGTATTGATATCTTGTGTATGACCTTTGGCTTTGTCTGACCTCCTGTCTGTTTATCCCTCCTGTACCTCGCTTGCCTGTAATGTGCTTGACCTCTGCTTTGCCTGACTCTGAGTTTTCTTCCTCCTCTGAAAGCAGGACGCTAAGCCCCGCCCCCTTGCAATCACATGACCGTTCACATGACCATAGGTCCTGTGCCTGCTTTCTAAACTTCTACATTCAGGTCCTGTGCATCTTTATTTTCCGGCTGTTCTTGTCCCCAGGGGTCCCTACGGTGCGGGTGAGTCCCTGCTTAGTGGAGGCTGTACGCCGGCGCTGTCAGGACCCTGACACCTGTCTGCTTCAGCGAAATACATAATTTTGGGTAGCAACATGTTAGGAGTCAGATTTCTGCCTCTCCTTTGCTGAAATCTAGCTCCTCACATTCTGCGGTCTCCTGCGCTTTTCCTGCTGCAGAGGAGATTGCCCTGCGGCAACTCTCTCCAGAGGCTTAGTCCTTTATTCCCTCATCTGGGCATGCTCAAGGGACAAACTCCCATTGGAGTTCGGGAGTCAGGTGCTCAGGTCCTGTGTCGAATCCCATTGGCTCTTCCTGGAGCCTTGGAGATTTCTGGAAGGTCCCGTTCGGTATAAAA
This sequence comes from Dendrobates tinctorius, assembly GCF_039654945.1. NCBI lineage: Eukaryota > Metazoa > Chordata > Amphibia > Anura > Dendrobatidae > Dendrobates > Dendrobates tinctorius. Next base: position 19,405,011 of record NW_027361858.1, on the reverse strand, counting down.
AGTGCGCATGGCTGTTCCGCCATGCGCTAGTATTTTACTTGCTGCTGTACGTATGGTGATGGATGCTTGGACTGGTGACTGACTTATTAAGAGACCCCTTCCCTCTGATAATACGATTGTGTGAGTGTTTGGGTTCAGCCAGTAGCAGCGCTAGCGCCAGCGCGCCTTAGCTCCATCTTTCTCAGCAGCTTAGCGTTATTGCAGCGCCTTGCCAGCGGCTCAGTTCTTTCCGCGCTGCAGTTGCAGCTTTTCTCTGTGTCCACAGTTGCGACGCCACGCACCTCATTTTTCGGTAGGTCTAGATGGAGTAGTCCTGCTGTCTAAGGCTACTCCTCTGACCCTTAATACCGTGTCTGTGACCCTGAACAGACTCAGCGTTTAGTTTATGCTTTGTGCCTGCAGCTCTGTGAGCATAACAGAGCTTGCTTCAGTGCACTGGGTGAAGATAAAACCCTATGCACATTACCGCCTTAGTGCTCTGCCTCTTTTAGCAGCGGTTTTTCCATCCACCGCACGGTGGACCCCGAGTGGCGAATGCACTTTATTTTTATTTAGTGTCTTCCGCCACTCCTAACACAACACAGTGTTGCCGCCCTTATCTGAGGGTCTCACAATAGTGTCTGCCCAACCTTTAATTTCTTTGAGCGCTTGCTTTTCAACAGCTGTTAAATTTGATGGAGCAATGGGGTAAATTGCAGACTCCATGTCCTTAATGACCTGCGTCTCAAACAGATCAATCAGATGGAAGCAGCTTGTACTGTTATGGAACCCTTCCTGTGAATGGAACATCTGCAATATTTGTGTTGGTGTCAACCCCTGCTTGCAAATCAGTAAGACTTAATAATAGCGATGCATCTGCTCTTATATCTGCCAAAGCTCCTGCCCCTGCCATAAATCCCAATGGGCCAACACTACATTGCTGTTCACCTTCTAATGTAGTACTAACCACAGGTTTAGACGAGAATATTTTATGTAAATGAGTCTTTCTGACTGATTTAAATAAATCAATCTTGAAATCGGTCACGTTAAACTCCTGCGGTATACAATAACTAAGTTCTTTAGATAATAATGAAAGATGTGCATCGTTTAAATTGTGCTCATTCAAATTAATAACTGATTGTTCCTGGGGCTCCATTAATGTCTCTGTCTCCACGAGATCTGTTATCTTTTGCAATACCGGCCCGTGCTTTTTCCTTCCTCCTCTCCTGATCTTCCTCCTAAAGGGATGCCAGTACCAGCTGCAATATCAGTTACCTCCGATGATATATCAGGTGAGCCAACCACACCAGCAACACCTTCACTCAAACTCGAATCAGAATCCGTGGTCAAATAATCCTTTCCCTGCAGGGAGTTTCTATTTTTAGCCTTAAAATGTTTGAACTTATTTTTCCCTGTTTGGGTGGTGTTGCCAAACGGCTTCTTTTTGTTCCAACTAAAAATTTGACCGGTTTCAAAATCATTTTTATCACGTAAAAATTTGTCCCGTTTCCTTAATTTAATTTCTGCCTATATAGGAATTAATTTGTTATCCATTTTCTTGTTAAACCGAGTCCATTGGTTCACGTTTGTTTCCAATATGGCCCAATGGACCGCCAAATTCGCGCATCCATCAGAAAAAACTGGCACATTCTCAATAGGGATAAAGAAATAGCAGAAATGGTCTCTAGAGGACCACTGATATCGTGCAGACATAGTACAAGATTAAGGAATATTTTGGTTAAGAATCGCATTGGGAAATAACATAATTGGCTTAGTGCGGGGATCCCAAAAGGTAACTTTAAGTGGGGACATTGTTCATATTGTAGATTTCACATCATAGATCACATCATTCACATGGGAGCAGTCAGCCATGTAGTCTAAGGCTAAGTTCACACGTAGCGGAATTCCCATGGAAGTTACGGCGAGAATTCTGGAATTAAATTCCGCGGGAAAATCGCATTTTAAATTTCCGTGATTTTCCCGAGGAAAAATTAGCATTTTGCAAGAGTAATTAGCTTGCAGAATGCTAGCGTTTTCCAAGCGATATGTAGCATCGATTGGAGAACTGATTGACAGGTTGGTCACACTCACCAAACATAGTGTTTGACGCGTGTGACCAACTTTTTACTATTGAGGCTGCCTATGCAGCTTCAGTAGTAAAAAGACCTAATGTTAAAAATAATTAAAAAAATAAAAAATCGGGTTATATTCACCTTCCAGCGTCCTGCGCGATGCTCCGGCAAGTCCCGTTCCAAGTGAGGCATTGCGGCAATGACCTTTGATGATGTCGCGGTCTCAGACCGCGACAGCATCGCGAGATGTGACGTCAGCAAAGGTCATCGCAATGCATTACTGGGAACGGGAGCTTCCCCGTGTATCGCTGAAGCCCAGGGACGCTGCGCAGGACATTGGAAGGTGAATATAACCCGATTTTTTTATTTTAATTCTATTTTTTACAGGGATATGGTACCCACAGCCTGGAGGACAGTCTCCTCTCCTCCGGACCGTGTTCTGCTTACTTTTCGCATGGTGGGCACAGCATTAGCACAGCATTGCGGAATCCCATAGGATTGCATGGTATGCTGTTTTTTTCCGTTTTCGAGGCAAAATCGCGCGGTAAAAACTGCCACGAAAAAACCTGAACGTGTGAACGCAGCCTCAGAGTTCATTTCCTGTAAAACAGATTTTGTGGTATACGTTATCTTTTGTCCATGCAAATATTATTATATAGGTAAAGCCATATGTCCCTTATATGTACGTTTCAGGGAGCATTTTAAGTCCATTTTGACTGGGAAGGGGGTACCCCGTTTAATCAATCATATTAAAGAAGTACATAGAGGTGACCCAAATGTCCTGTCATTTGCAGGACTAGAGAAAGTGACATTACCCCCGCAGGGGGGGAATTTGCATAAATTGCTGCTCAGACATGAATCCAGGTGGATTATGGACACCCGTGCCATGGGCCCCATCGGGTTCAATGACAGGGTGGACATGTCCATTTTTCTTTGTACAACCACACACGCGTAAATTTCCGGTTTCATACCATTTGCTCATGTATATTTTGTCCTTTTTATATATATATCTTAGCTGTAAGTGTATTTTGATACATGCTCCCATTTAGGGACACAAATGTATATATACATTTTTTCTTGTTATTTAGGGACATTGTTCAGATTTCCCCTAATTAGCATGGAATCATATAAAAAGATACATGCATAATTATTGGGTATGATTTACATATATGCCATAAAAAGGGGGAATTTTTATTAGATCAGTACTCTCAAAGTATGCCCTCATGGGATTGCAGACTAGTTTTCGATATGAAAATCGTGGCTACCCAATAAAGGGGACATGTTCTCTCTACTTTAAAAACAGGCATGAGAGAGATAGGATGTTTGTCTAATAATGATAAATAATATCTGATTATAGATTTCATGTAATAGAACAATTTTGTAATGATTATGCGTTCATGAGTTTTTCACATGTATATATGATTATTTTGTGCTTTTTGTGTATGTAAAACTTTGTTTTTAATTGTTTTTAATTATTCACGTCATTTTGGCAGCAGCTGTGGAAGGAGGAGTAATGCAGTGATGAGATCTTTTTCAATCCGTCACATCCTTTCACTAATTGACTCGTTGAAGCGCTGGTTTAGCGTGAAATGGCCGATGTTAGCTTTCTGCACACTCCTGCTCTCACTCCCCCAGCCAGAATGTTTCACATGTGCCAATAAATCAGCAAGTTTTTTCTTCACTAGCCCGATGAGTGCGGTCCTTCTTTTCTCAATTTGACTATGGATATCACTGTGGTTTCCTAAGGACGAGCACCCATGGCTGAAGGCAAGCTGCTCGGACTAATCACGGTAATAGCAGTGCCATCCGTGTTTTCTGAAGGCAAGCTGGCAGCATGGTGACAGATAACAGCTCGGACTAATCACGGTAATAGCAGTGCCATCCGTGTTTTCATTTCTTTCTCATTTTGCCAGTTATTAATGTGCAAACAACCTTCGGGGGGTAAAGGGGTTAAACAGCCTAAACTGTAATGTGTATGAGATAGGTCTGTCTGGAAAACACAGAATACTTACTTTAAACACTAACATTTGAATGAGCCCAAAAAGTCTTACTTTGGAGGTGGTGGGTTCATGATCCAATTAGAGCATATCACCTCCATCAAGAACTGTCCAACTTCTGGTATAATATAAGGCTTTCTTACATGACTAATCTAATACACCATTACTGTACCTTGGAGCCCTCCTTGTATATGAAAAAAAGCGAGGTGCATTGCATTAAATTAGTATAACGTAGGAAGGCCTCTTTGCTGTGCTTTGAAGCCCTGTGATCACTGCCACTTACTGAGCTGTAACTAGTGATGAGCGAGTATACTTGCACGGGTGATTGCCGAATATTTGTATGTGCTCGGAGATTTAGTTTCTGTCGCCGTAGCTGCATGATTTGGGGCTGCTAGACAGCCTGAATACATGTGGGGATTTCCTAACAAACAGATAAGTAGATACGCCCAGTAAGAAGTATCTAATAGCACACCACATACTTTGTTTGCTAACAGAGAGATGAAAATAAAAAAAAAAAACATTTTATTCTGCTCTTCAGCCACTATTACATCCTGTGTCTAGTGCAACATGAAAAATTTGGTGAAAAGTCCTCTGTAACTGTAAAAATAAAATGCAATAAGGATGATCTGAATGGTAGTGCTGCCACTAGGAATTTCAGGGCCCCATACTGGTAAAATTTTCGGGCCCCCTTGAGACTCCACCCAGGATCCACCACAGCTCCGCCTCTACACCTCGAACCTTCTTCATTCCCACCGTCCACTCTCTGAAAAACTCCTCTTCTGCACCACGTCCTCACCAATCTGATAGTAACAGTTCCCATCAAATACCAGATCACATACATAGCTTTGTTTTGGCTAAAATAATTTTTCAGCCGCCTCCATGACAAGGTAGACTCTTTTGGCCGGGCTCTACTCTACTCTAACCTATTTTATATTTTTATTTATTTTTCTTTAAGGGAAGGAGTCACATATATTTTTTAGAATTACCATTATTACCTCATACAAGGGACAAATACCATCACACCATGAGCAGAACACATTTACCATGGCATAGTGACTGAACAATACCACATACAGGGAAAAAATACTGCCACACCATGACCAGACCATATATTACCATCACATTGTGACCGAATACTACAATACTGATCAATAATAAAAAAATACAATACTAATGTCATTATACACACAAGCTCTGTATATAGTGTCAGTGTACAGGTAATACAGTGATCACCAGTGGCATTATACACAGGAGCTCTGTATATAGTGTACAGTGTAAATTATCAGTGGACAGGTAACACATTGATTCACTAGGGACATATTTAGCTGAAGTCTTTCATCTTTGCTTTTCTTTTTCATGCAGTGCAGACCGCCATCATTTCTTCCAGCCAGGACTAATCTCTGCATAAAATAATACAGTTCCACCCAAAATCATTATCATGTCTTCTTTCTCTCCCATCCCAACCCTCTATTCATTATCAACTGCTCTCCCCCCACATTCAATACATCATTTACTCCCACCACCTTCAAAATTAATCATTATTTGCTCTCCACATCTCCCACCTTCAGTTCAATTCCTGTCCCCGTCCCTCACCCTCAATTCATCATTTGCAGTCCCCCATCCGCCCCTCAACTTCATCATTTGCGGTCCCCCTCCCCCTCACTTCATCATTTGCTGTCCTCCTCCCCCTCACTTCATCATTTGCAGTCCCCCTTCAACCCTCACTTCATCATTCGCTGTCCCTGTCCCCCTCACTTCATCATTGGCAGTCACCCGCTCTTCCCCGCTTCATCATGTGTAGTCCCCTTCTGTTCATGTGCAGTTCCCCTCCCCCACTTCTTCATGTGCAGTCTCCCATCCCCTCACATCATCATTTGTACTCTCAAACAAAAAAGGAAGCACACTGTAGCGCCATAACATGCAAACATGAAATATGAAAAATGAAATGCATTACTGCATTGGAAGTATGAAAAATTGAGAAAGATTAGCGCATAAAATGGCCAATTTTATGTGTACCTGGAAGCCTTACCATTCTCTATGATCATTTGTAGCCCCCTCCATCATTTGCAGCCCCCTTCACTATTTGCAGCCCCCTCCATCATTTGCAACCCCCTCCATCATTTGCACCCCCTCCATCATTTGCAGCCCCTCCATCATTTGCACCCCCTCCGTCATTTGCAGCCCCGTCCGTCATTTGCAGTCCCCCTTCCATCAATTGCATCCCCTCCATCATTTGCAGCCACCCTTCCATCGTTTGCAGCCCCCTTCCATTATTTGCAGCCCCCTCCATCATTTGCAGCCTCCTCCACCATTTGCAGCCTACTCCATCATGTGCAGCCCCCTTCATCATGTGCAGTGCAGTGCAGCCCCCTTCAACATGGGCAGCCCCCCTCCATAATGTGCTGCCCCACTCATCATTTGCAGTGCAGCCCCCTTCATCATGTGCAGCCCCCTCATCCCCTCATTACCCATTTAATTCATTTTATAAAGAAAAAAAGTTTTATATACCGACGTGTGCGCCGCAGGCCCGCTATGCACAGCTCATTAGTGCATGATGGGGCCCCTTGAGCAGAAGCACAAGAGGCGGGGCCCTGCAGGCCCCCATATGTGCCACTGCTCATCAGGCTCCATACAGCAGTAAGGGCAGTAATGCCCTGATAGCAACCCTGCTGAATAGTATCTATTTTTTGTGCAAACCCATAGACCTGAATGGGCGAGTTTCATTAGAAATACAAAAGATAATACCGCATGCTATGATCTTTTTTACATGGACACTTGGTCCATGTGAAAAATTGTCATCTTAGCCTTATTGAATTACATTGGTTAGTTTGTCAGATTTTTATTTGAACAGCACGTTAGGGATGGGTTAATCCGAACAGTAAAGTTCAGGGTCCATACCAAACATCTAGTGAACATGCACATACCACGAATACAGACTTCACAAGGAAGTCTGTGCTACTGTTTGGCTTTTGGTAGCCCGAACAAAGTTTGTTGAAAGGCAGCAGTGCAGACAATCAACAAGCTTTGCCAGTGTGGGTACTTCTGACTCAATCACAGTCATGACAAGTATTGTCACAAACTGTGAAAAAGACTTGGGGTCTCATCAATTTTTGACAACTAGTGCAAGCAAAACTGACAGCTGCGGGCTGCAGCCCCCAGCTGTGAGCTTTAGCTTGGCTGTTTTTCAAAAATAGATGAGTCCCATGCCATTTTTGTAAATTATTTAAATATCTAATTAAAAAGCAGCATGGGGGCCCCTCATTTTTCACAATCAGGCAAGCTAAAGCAGACAATTGGAGACTGGTATTCTCAGACTGGGAAAGTGCCATGAATATTGGCCTTTCCCAGCCTAAAGATAGTAGCTCTCAGCGGCCCCAGAAAAGGTGCATCTATTAGATGTGCCAAATTTGGCACTTTGCCCAGCTCTTCCCACTTGCCCTGGTGTGGTGGCAAGTGGGGTAATATATATGGGGTTGATGTCAGCTTTGTAATGTCATCCAACATAAAGCCCCCCGGTGTAATGGAGAGGTATATATAAGACGTCCCCATTATTAACTCTATAGTGATATTGCAATAAAGACACAGCCAGAATAAAGTCCTTTATTTGAAATAAAATTCCCCACCCTCTTTTACCCGTTTATTTGCAAAAATTAAAAAAAAAAAAAAGAAAATATTCTTCACCTGTCCAATGATAATCCAAATGTTCCACGATGCACTCCAGATGTGCTACATCTGGATTGCAGGGTTGAGTGGTGGTATGATATGACTGCTCAGCCATGGATCCTTTAGACACTGAGCTGAACCTGCAAACTCAGCTTCAGCGCCTAGCAGTGACATCAGTGAGGTTACCGGAGTTCTTTGGACTATGAATCACTCACCTTGTTAATGTTACTGCTCTGCACTGCAGCTGAGTTCTCACGCTTAGCTCAGTGTCTCCTGAATTCACAGCTGAACGGTCGCATCAATGCCATCGCTTAGCCATGCAATCCAGATGTAGTAGATAGAGTTGGAGCGCATCGTGGAACGTATATGGGTTATCAGCAGACATGTGAGGAATATAATGCTTTTTTATTTTAAATTTTTGGAAATAAATGGGTAAAAGAGGGTGGGGACTTAGGTTTATATGAAATAAAATACTTAGTTCTGACTGTGTCTTTACTAAAAAATGATTATGGAGTTAGTAACGGGGGTGTCTTATAGACGCCTCTCTATTGCTAACCCATGGGCTTGATGTCGGCTAATATTACAAAGCTGAAATCAATCCCAAAACTTTTACTCCACTTGCCACCGCACCATGGAAAGTGGGAAGAACCGAGGCCAAGCTCCAGAATAAGTGCTTCTTATGGATGCTCCATATCTGGGACGTCTGAGAGCTTATGTTATTAGTCTTGGAGGGCACCAATCTCCATAGCGTTTCCTAGGCTATTAATATCAGCCCGCAGCTCTCTGTTTAGCCTTAGCTGGTTATTGAAAAATAGGGGAGACCCCACATCATTTTTTGGGGGTCTCCTCTATAATAAACAGCAAAGGCTAAGCAAACAGCTGTGAGTTGATATCAGTAGCTTGGAAACCTTTATGGATATTTGCACTTTCACAGAATATGAACTTCATCCCAAATCCCTCAGCTGATTATGAAAATTATGGGGAACCCAACAGTCTTTTTTAATTATTTTTTATTTATTCAATAAATACATTGTACAGTAAAATACACATGTTCTGACTACAGTATATCACACTGACATCTTTATTATAATGCACAGGCCCTGGCTGATGAGAGTCCTACTCTTATCAGCGTTGCCTGCTTTTTCCCCTATCACTAAGAGCAGGCACAGCTGCTGGACTGGTTCACATGATGTTATCTGTTTGACAGCTTGGGAACCACAGTGCTGTGACCGGTGGTAAATTCTAATGTCACTGTAGGTCAGAGATGCTGTTTCCCATGCTGTTACATAGATGACAGTGAGGGAACCGCTGGATGTTCGGGAACCCAAATCATTTGAATGAGGTCCAGGTCCGGGTACCGTTTTTACCCGGACTAAACTTTTTTTTAAAAGTTCACCGAACCCGAACATCCACTGGTTCGCCCATCACAACAGCACATATTTGAATAATACACTTGTCTGAATTAACCTTTGTCACGGCAGTTCACAAGACACTACTTAGCTGTTCCCCAGATTTCCCCACTGCATGTGTATAAGCCCCTAGATGTACTTCAATTTGCTGTGATACATTGAAACGCTGTGCCACTTTTACCTGCACATGCGGAATGGTTTAAGAGTCACTTTTTGTTTGCCTCATGTATTTTTTTCCACAATTCTCATTAAATAATGATTGATAATTGCTGTAGGTCGATGCTAAGGAACCATGGTATCTGTATGTGATTGATGGACTTTAGCTCAGTGTTCAATACCATTGATCCGAATTTACTTCATAAGAAAATGAAAAGCAAAAAACACAAATATCCTGAACTAAAAAGTAAAAAATGACGTGACGTGGCGGGATGGCTTGTACATTATTTTGATCAAAATTATGTTTACTAAATACCCTTATTATTATTACCTTTATGCATTATTTGCAGTATACATTTTTTACTTTTTAGTTCAGGATATTTGTGTTTTTTGCTTTTTGTTTTCTCTGGTTAATGGTCATGTGTTGATATGCACTTACATTGTGCATACACATTAACTTACTTGTCTCAGTTCAGATTTGTTTTTTATTCATTTCATTGTGCATTCAGTGCATATATGGGTGTGACTGCCCTCTTTCTGAGCTGGGAAAGCCATCCAGTCTGGCCTACACTGTTACTAGTGGTTCAGCCGCTCGACCCTTGTTCACATTCACGCCACTTGGCAAGTGAAAAGGTTTTAAATACTAGAGTAGGGACTGTCCCACAAGGGTTGCCGTGACGTGGCGGGATGGCTTGTACATTATTTTGATCAAAATTATGTTTACTAAATACCCTTATTATTATTACCTTTATGCATTATTTGCAGTATACATTTTTTACTTTTTAGTTCAGGATATTTGTGTTTTTTGCTTTTTGTTTTCTCTGGTTAATGGTCATGTGTTGATATGCACTTACATTGTGCATACACATTAACTTACTTTTCTCAGTTCAGATTTGTTTTTTATTCATAAGAAAATGGTAGCTCTTGGAGTCCCTCTCAACTTATGCTTGTGGATTTATAACTTCCTGACAGCCAGGATACAGAGTGTAAAAGTTGGACCATTCACTTCGGACACCTTGGTCACAAACATCGGGGCACCTCAGGGGTGTGTTTTGTCCCCGTTCCTTTTTTCTCTCTATACGAATGATTGCATCTCTTCAGCAGACTCAGTAAAAATCTTGAAATTTGCCGATGATATGACACTGATTGGTCTCATCAGGGGAAATGCTGAAGACTTGTATCGGAGTGAGGTGAAAAGAATATGTGACTGGTGTAAAGCCAATAATCTTGTACTCAACACTAAAAAAACTGCTGAGATGGTTGTGGATTTTAGGAAAGATCAACATGAGATACTTCCAAGCTACATCCATGACGAAGTGGTTCTTAGGGTCACAGAGACCAAATTCCTTGGTGTTATCATCTCTCATGATCTTAAATGGGGGAAAAACGTGGATGCTGATATAAGAAAAGCACAACAGAGTCTGTTCTTCCTGCGTCAGCTGAAAAGATATGGTTTGTCTAAGAATCTGCTGATCTTATTCTTTAATGCTGTCATCAGATCTGTGATTTGTTCCTCTCTGATAGTCTGGTATGGGGGAGCCACTGCGCATGACAAACTCCGCTTACAAAGGACTTTCAGAACAGCAGAGAGAATTATAGGTTCCCCCCTGCCTAAAATCCAGGATCTTTATGATAAGAGTATTCGATCCCACGCATTGAAAATTTCATCCGATCCCTCTCACCCGGGACACTCCTCATTCCAACTACTCTCTTCAGGACGTCGCTTCAGAGTCCCCAAATGCAGCACCAACCGCCATATGAACAGCTTCTATCCACTCTCTGTTCAACAATTAAATCGTCATGTGTAGACTATATACTGTATCTGTCTTGTTAGATGTTACTTGTTGTATCTGTTGTTATATATTATGTTGCCTCTTTGCCACAAAGAATTCCTTGTATATATGTAATATGTACTTGGCGATAATAAAATTTGATTGATTGATTGATTGATGAAGTACTCCGGAATTGCTGTAAATAGTGGAGAAAATGAAACCGAGAAAATATCTTAAACTGGCTGTACCATATCATAGAATCGTTTGGTCATCTACCAGACTGCTTTATGGCACATCCTCTTATATTTTCACAATACTGAAAAAAATCATTTTTAGCCTACAACAACCTTGATTATCTTCTCAGACCTTTACTCTGACATGATTTCTTACAGACTTCAATTCTTTATCTGAGCAACTTTGTATCCTAATTTCCAAGTCTCATTTCACCACTTGACATGACAGCAGTGCTCCACTTGAGTCACCATTTGATGCATCACAAATATTACTATTGGCCCTTATAATGTCACAGGTGTTTATTTTTATGCATGTTTGATTAATATTTGATGTGCAAAAGTAGGCGGTATTCTCATGATATGCCAAAATCTATTTAAATGGACCCCGCCATTTTTCTTTCCCTGGGAGACTCTTGCCTATCACCTGCCATGGTGGAGTTCTCCTTTCCTGGCTGCCATATGCCCTGATGAGTCCTGGAAGGATGAAACACATTGGAGGTTCACGATTAAATTGGCATAAAATAATTCTTTTTTTCCTGGTTTGATGTGTGTTTCCATGGTGTGATGCCTTCAGCCCCATAGGAGACTTTGTGAACTATCTAGGAGATACTGTTTTCCAATGGATGGGTGAGATTGTTCCTTTTGTTATCTCATATGGATCTTCACTGTATATTTTGGCCAACACGAGATGATGGAATTCGGTGAATAACTCAAGCCCTATTGGTTCATTATGTCTATTTTTGCTACATTTCTAGCGGAACTGATATAGGTGGTTATGTGATAGACAGTTTGTTCCTTTGATTTGACAAATTGGCTGATCTTTCGTTTATCCTGTTGAGGGACTTTTATAGTTGTTGTGTCTATTTTAATCAATACTAATAAATGTTATGTTTTAAAGTCCCCAATTGCTATTTTTGCTTTAACTAGAGGGATTCATTCTTTTGTTCACATTTTCTGTCTTTGCTTAGTATGTATGCAGTTTGAAATACTTCAAGGGGTACAGTTTTTAAATATCACTTTTTATAGGTTTTTTTGCTTTAAAGGTCTTTCAAAGTGACCTTAAAACTAAACAGGTCTGTAGCAAAATAGATTATGTACATTTTATTTTATCATCCTAAAAAACATATAAAGGGACATTTGAAAAATGATGCTCAGATAATGTAGACATATGGGAAATGTTATTTATTAGTTACTTTTATGGTATGACTTTCTGTTAAAAGGGCATAGAAATGAAAAGCTTGAAAATGGCAAATTTTCCAAAATTTTCAACAAGTTCTGTAATTTTCATAAAAATGTGATTTTTTCTAAATTTACCACTACCGTACAAAGTGTAACAAAAAACATTGTCAGTAGAACTGGGATTGGAAGAAGAAGCTTTGCAAACTTATTCCCATAAAAACGTCATACTGTATGTCCGATTTATTGAAAGATGCTCTGTCAGGAAGGTGGAAACTAGTTTTGGTGGTAAGGGCTTAAATTTATCTTGTTTGATTGTGTTATTAAAAATTACAGAACGTTTGTACATTTTACTAAAAAGCTTAATTTGCAATGGGCGATGAATGATTTATATTGCAATTGTAGACATATAAATTATTTTTCTTTTTTTCAAAATGTTTCTTTGTTTTTGGAGCTCTTGTTGGAAATGTCATCAGTGTGTAGGTCTTGATTCAGAAATGGATGACATAGAAGAACTCCTATTTTACAAGGTTATTAATAGTTACCAATAATTATAAACCGTGGCTGATTACCAATGCACCATATATGAAAGAGAACATTCATATCTTCCTTGTAGATGATCAGTTAGGATAGTAGAAAATTTCTGATACTCAAACGCGGTTTATGTTATTGGTACAATTGTTATTGACACTTTAGACGTTTTTACAGTAAATGTATTTTGAATTTCCTGACTGTAATGTTCTTTCAGTATATTTTTATGTTTATACAGTGGGGGTAAAAAGTATTTAGTCAGCCACCAATTGTGCAAGTTCTCCCATCTAAAAAGATGAGAGAGGCCTGTAATTGACATCATAGGTAGACCACAACTATGAGAGTCAAAATGAGAAGACAAATCCAGAAAATCACCTTGGAAAGATTTGACAAGATTTATTTTTCAAATTATGGTGGAAAATAAGTATTTGGTCACCTAAAAACATGCAAGATTTCTGGCTCTCACAGACCTGTAACTATTTCTTTAAGAGGCTCCTCTGTCATCCACTCATTACCTGTAGTAATGGCAGCTGTTTGAACTTGTTATCAGTATATAAGACACCTGTCCACAACCTCAAACATTCACACTCCAAGCTCCACCATGGTGAAGACCAAAGGTCTGTCGAAGGACACCAGAAACAAAATTATAGCCCTGCACCAGGCTGGGAAGACTGAATCTGCAACAGGAAAGCAGCTTGGTGTGATGAAATCAACTGTGGGAGCAATAATAAGAAAATGGAAGACATACAAGACCACTGATAATCTCCCTCAATCTGGGGCTGCACGCAAGATCTCACTCCGTGGGGGTCAAAATTATCACAAGGATGGTGAGCAAAAATCCCAGAACCACATGGGGGGACCTAGTGAATGACCTGCGTAGAGCTGGAACCACCGTAACAAAGGCTACCATCAGTAACACACTACGCTGCCAGGGACCCAGATCCTGCAGTGCCAGACGTGTCCCCCTGCTTAAGCCAGTACATGTCTGGGCCTGTCTGAAGTTTGCTAGAGAGCATTTGGATTATCCAGAAGAGTATTGGGAAAATGTCATATGGTTTGATGAAACTAAAGTATAACTATTTGGTAGAAACAAAACTTGTCGTGTTTGGAGGAGATAGAATGCTGAGTTGTACTCAAAGAACACCATGTGAAGCATGGCGGTGGCAACATCATGCTTTGAGGTTGTTTCTCTGCAAAGGTACCAGGATGACTGATCCATGTACATGAAAGAATGAATGGGGCCATGTATCATGAGATTTTGAGTGCAAACCTCCTTCCATCAACAAGGGCATTGAAGATGAAACGTGGATGGGTCTTCCAGCACGATAATGATCCCAAGCACACCGCCAGGGCAATGAAGCAGTGGCTTCATAAGAAGCATATGAAGGTCCTGGAGTGGCCTAGCCAGTCTCCAGATCTCATCCCCATAGAAAACCTTTGGAGGGATTTGAAAGTCCATGTTGCCCAGCGACAGGCCCAAAACCTCACTGCTCTTGAGGAGATCTGCATGATGGAATGGGCCAACATACCACCAACAGTGTGTGCCAACCTTGTGAAGACTTACAGAAAACGTTTGACCTCTGTCATTGCCAACAAAGGATATATAACAAAATATTGAGATGAACTTTTGTTAATGACCAAATACTTATTTCCACCATAATTTGACAAATAAATCTTGCCAAATCAGAGAAGGTGATTTTCTGGATTTGTTTTCTCATTTAGACTCTCATAGTTGTGGTCTACCTATGATGTCAATTACAGTCCTCTCTCATCTTTTTAAGTGGGAGAATTTGCACAATTGTTGGCTGACTAAATACTTTTTTCCCCACTGTATATACACATAGAATATATAGATATATAGATGTCAGTGACACACACATATATATATTGCATAGATAGATAGAGGATAAGCCAGTAATTCATCTGCCCAGTTTTGTAAAATCGCTGCAGTAGCTGACAGGATAGAAGAGATGGATTACATACAGTAAATACAAATAGAATAGGTAGATATATAGATGTCAGTGACAAATACAATTAGTACAGTGTGTATGCAAATTACTGTACATGTATTTAATTAATAAAAGATTATTTTTCAGAAAAAAATGCTAGATGTAAGAAATCAGATTGTACTCGCACGACACTCGCATTATCATAGAATCACAGAATCGTAGAGTTGGATGGGACCTCCTGGGCCATCTGGTCCAACCCCCTGCTCAAAGCAGAATTCACTAAATCATCCCAGACAAATGTCTGTCCAGCCTCTGTTTCAAGACGTCTATTGAAGGAGAATTCACCACCTCTCGTGGCAGCCTGTTCCACTCATTGATCACTCTGTCAAAAAGTGTTTTCTAATATCTAATCGGTGTCTCCTCCCATTGCTTCTAGTCTTTCCTTGTGCAAATGAGAATAAAGATGATCCTTCTACAATGTGACAGCCCTTCAGATATTTGTAGACAGCTATTAAGTCTCCTCTCAATCTTCTCTTTTGCAAGCTAAACATCCCCAAATCCTGCAACCGTTCCTCATAGGACATGGTTTGTAGACCGGTCACCATTCTGGTCGCTCTTCTCTGACCTTGCTTCAGTTTGTTGATGTCTTTTTTAAAATGTGGTGCCCAAAACTGGACACAGTATTCCAGATGAGGTCTGACCAAAGAGAAGTAGAGGGCAATAATGGCTTCACGTGATCTAGACTGTATGCTTCTGTTAATACACCCTAGAATTGTATTTGCCTTTTTTGCTGCTGCATCACACTGTGGACTCATGTTCAGTATGTGATCTATTAGTATACCCAAGTCTTTTTCACATGTGCTGTTGCTTAGCCCTATTCCTCCCATCCTGTATATGCTTTTTTCATTTTTTTTGGCCAGATGTAGTACTTTGCAATTTTTCTGTTAAAAACCATTCTTTTAGTTGCTGCCCACTGCTAATAATATCTTTTTGAATCCTCTCTCTCTTCTCTAGTATTAGCTATCCCTCCTAACTTTGTGTCGTCAGCAAATTTAATCAATTTACCCTCAATTTCTTCTAAATCATTAATATAGATGTTGAACAATAGAGGGCCCAGGAAAGAACCCTGTGGTACCCCAATTGAGACATCCTTCCAACTGGATGTGCAGCCATTTACGACCACTCTTTGGGTCCGATCACTAAGCCAGTTATGAATCTACCTAACAGTTGCCTTGTCCATTCCATACTTAGTCATTTTTTCATAAGGATTGTGTGAGATACTTTGTCAAATGCTTTGCTGAAATCAAGATATACTATATCTACAGCATTTCCCTGATCAACCCAGTCAGTGATTCTGTCATAGAAGGAAATTAAGTGAGTCTGACATGACTTATTAGTTACAAACCCATGCTGACTCTATTTAACCTCTTCATTCTTATCCAGGTAGTTACATACATGTTGTTTAATAATTTATTCAGAGATCTTTCCTGGTATAGAAGTCAGACTCACCGGCCTATAGTTCCCTGGGTCCACTTTCTTGCCTTTTTTGAAGATAGGAACAACATTTGCTCTTCTCCAGTTTTCTGGGACTTCTCATGTCTCAAGACTTTTCAAAGATTATGGAGAGTGGTTCAAAAATTTCTTCTGCTATTTCCTTCAGTACTCTGGGGTGTAATTCATCTGGACCTGGAGACTTGAATTCATTTAGGTGAGCTAAGTGTTTCCTCACTATCTTTCTGTTTATAGATATCCTGGATTCTTCTATTCCCTTAATAGGACAGTGAAGATCAGTTGATGTTACATTTCCTTTCTGAGAGAAAAGAGATGCAAAATAGGAATTTAAAAGTTCGGCCTTCTCAACATCCTGTCTTACCATTTCATCATTTTCCTGCTGTAAAAATCCTATAGCATCTTTGGCTTTTGTTTTACTTTTAACATATCCCCAAAATCCTCTTTTTTATTGCTTTTGAAGTCTCTTGCAAGCCTTAATTCATTGTCAGCTTTAATAATCTGATTAATGCCCTGCAGGTTCTGCAGACAGCATTATATTCTTCTTTAGATATGCCTCCCTCTTTCCATTTGATAAACATTTCTTTCTTCCTTTTTAGAATGTGTTTAAGTTCTGTGTTCATCCATCCTGAGAATCTAATTTTTCAAGATTTCCCATACTTCCTGGACATGTTTGTCCTTAAGGATATGCAGCCATTGGATCCCTCCAATTCTCTTTCTAAGTCCCTTTAAATCTGCCTTTCTGAAATTCAACCTTGACGTCTGAGTCTTCACAGGTCTTCCTCCTCTATTTATCCAAAATTCTAAAATAGCATGTGGATCGCCCCCAGGGCTGTGGGGTTACTCGGTACCAGGCAGGTGTCTCAGAGGGACGTGTCACGGCGGCGATGACCCGGTCCGTGGCCCCGGGAGTCCAATGTAAAATGAGTGGAATGAAACAGAGTTTATAGTTTATAAGTAGGTAGTTTGTGATGCCACCTGTGGTGCTCGGCAATGAAGGTGTTAGGCTGACGCTGCGGTGCAGATTCTCTGGGACAGATGGTGGTGAGCAGCAAAGATGTAATAGCTCTCCACAGGTAGAGCTGTAGTCTCAGGGCAGTAGTAGAATAGATGTTGAGGTAGATGGTGTAGTGTTAGGCACAGAGATGTAGCAGTGCTGAGTGGGTTGGCGCGGGAGAAAGGCAATGACACAGCTGAATGCAGTTCCAATTCTTTTACTCACGGTTCTGGCACAGACAGGTGCCCGCTTCAATGCCGCAGCCTTCAGGTCAGGGGCTCAGCCAACTCCCAGGAAGATGGATTAACCCTTCCAGCACTCCCTTCGTGTGCCTGTTCTGAACGTCTCCTTTCTAGCGCTAATCTGAAGTACTTGCAGTTCTGAATTACACTCAAGTGCCTCCTTCTTGATGTTACTTAAACTCCACTCGTATGACAGGTGGCTGTAGCCTGCTTCGGAGACTCCATACACTCGCGACCTGGCTCACACATTGGTTGCCACTGTGTCTTCGAGTCTTTGGTGGGAATAGAGCGGTCTCAACTCCTATTCCTCCGGTTTCTGCTGCAGGATCGTTGGTATCAATAACAGCCTCGGATACCGGCGCCTGGCCTTGGCGCAATGAACTTAGGGAAAGGCTTTACTCTAGCCCTCATCCCCAGTCTCTCTTCTCCTCACATTCCGTTCTTATCTATCTTCCTTCTGAACGACTGATCTTTCTTTCTCCTCTTTCCCTACCTCCCCATAGGGGAGACTCCACAGAGAGGTCTTCTCCCCGCTTCCCACGTAGGGAAACCTTTTGCCTTCCTCCTCTCCTTCCCCCATAGGGGAGACTGACCCAACTTCCTGTCAGCTTACCCCTCTAGCCTTTCTAAGCTCCACCCATCACCCAGCACCCTTCATGAACCAAAGCAGCTGCCATAAAGGGTGCTCTGCTGTTCTAAGGTGTCTGTACTGGATGTAGGTGTTGGGAGGCTGGTCAGGTGTTACCATCTTACCTTGGAAGTGGGATACTACACCTCAGGAGGAGGTGCAGTACCTCTGTGGTGACTGAGCCCTCAGGGGCGCCACACATGGTCGCTACCTCCTAGGGTCCCAGCCACTCTTACCTCCTCAACCATTTCCTCCCTGTTTATAAGGATTAGATCCAAGGTAGAAGATCCCCTTGTTATCTCCCCTACCTTTTGGAATATAAAGTTTTCAGCAAGAGAGAATTTCCTTGACCTGTTAGTTTTGCCTGAGAGAGATTGCCAATAAATGTCTGGATAGTTGAAATCTCCCATGACCACTCTGTCTTATGTTTTGGAGAACTTGGCCATTTGATGGATAAAGAGTTCATCCTTATCTTCAGCTTGCACAGGCGGCCTGTAGTAAATGCCTACAAACTCAGAACTCAGTCTATGAAGCTTCAATCTCTGTGCAGATATAGGCTTTTCTAACATACAATGAGACACCTCCTCCTTGTTTATCATGTGTATCGTCCCACCAAGTTTCAGTGATTCCAATGACATCATATTTCTTTTCCTGCATTAGTAGTTCCAATTCTCCTTGTTTGCTGCCCATGCTTTGTACATTTGGATAGAAACATTTTAGTTTGTGATTGGTTTCTCTTTCCAATATTTTTATTAATTAGATTTTTTTGTCTTTGTTCTTTCCTTCCACTTCTAATAGCAGAATTCTCAATAGTATTTGCAGGTGTATGGCTTTTTCTGGCTTTTTGCTTCCTTTCCCATATTGTTCTAGTTTAAAGCTCTCCTTATGAGTGTAGCAAGGCGACTTCGTTTTCCAGTTTTCCATGTTTTCCAGTCTTTGTAAGGTGCACCCCATCTCTAGCAAGTAGTCCATCATATAGATTCACTCCGTGATCCAGAAATCCAAATCCTTGCTGACGGCACCATCGACGTAGCCAGTTGTTCACCTGCAGAATCTTATTCCACCTCCTTGTTCCATGGCCATCCACTAGGAGGATGGAAGAGAAGACCACCTGCGCTCCCAGTTCTTTCACTTTCTTACCTAAGTTTTCAAAGTCTCTGCAGATGGTTTCCAGGTCGTTTCTTGCGGTGTCATTTGTCCCCACATGTAGTAGCAGGAATGGGTAGTCATCTGTAGGTCTGAAGAGTCCTGATATCCTGTCAGACACATCTTTAATTTTTGCACCTGGAAGACAGCAAATTTCTCTTGAGGTTATATCCGGTCTGCAGATAGCGGCCTCTGTTCATCTCAACAGGGAATCACCCATGACCACCACTCTCCGTTTCTTCTTCACAACATTTTTCTTTCTCCATCCAGGAGGACTCTGAAGGCGTACAAGGTTGCTGTTTGTGGGCAAAGTCTTATTTCTTCATCATTCTTCTGCGTAAGGGCCTGGTACTGGTTCCTGAGCAGTATGGGTACTGACTGCCTCTTGATCCTCCTGCTTCTCTAGGTCACATGCTTCCATTCCATTACACTCCTGCGACTCTCAGCAGGGAGACTCGGACCCATTTTTCATACGTTTAGTGTGACTCCAGCGTAAATGTCATTTTACTTAATGATCAAGCATAGCCTAGCCCTATTTTATGAGATTCGTGTCTGGTGACTGACTGGCTCTTTGAAGCATCCAGTTGCTTTCTTTGCCTTTCAATATTAAAGTGGTTGTCCAGGACTTTTTCATTGATGGCCTATAGTTAGCAGGGGTCATCAATATCTGATCGGTGGGGTTACGACATCAGGCACCTCCGCCAAACAACTGTACCCAGTGCCAGCTGCAACCAGATGTGCTTGGCTACAGAGCTGCACAGAACAGCTTCATCAGCTGTAATGTGGCCACGATCAGGTACTGCACATGCATCTACTATTGATTCAAATGAGGGTGAATCTGCAGTACCCGACTGTGGCCACTTTACAGGTGACGGAGCTGTGCAGAAGCACAATTGAGCACTATCAACTGCCCGCACTAGGAATAACTGGTTGGCGGGGCTTTTGGGTGTTGGACCCTCACCAAGCAGTTATTGATGACTTAATCTGAGTATAGACCATCAATGTAAAAGTCCCACACAACCCCTTTCAGACTTGTTAGCTGTGTGGCATGGTACTTCATCTTCTGTGAACAGAGTAGATGTTTTGTTAACCAGCATACCTAGGAATTATGGGTCTTCTTCCAATATTCATGGGTGGGTTATTGAACCAAACATCTGCTCTGTTCACAAAAACCACAAGCTTGGCAACTTATTATTAGTTACATGTTAAATGGGTGAACATTGATTACCCATCTGCATCTTCTCAAAGCCTATTTTAATTGGGCCTGAATCATGTAGCATCTAGCAGAGGGTCCACCTGTATTCTACAATTGGAGAGCCCCTTTTGGGACTAATTGACATAACTGTATAATAGGCCTGTGTGCCAAAAAATGTGAAATTATTTTTGTAGAGAATGAAACATTGTCACCATCATTTATCTTGAAACAAATGTGCCCTGCCATAGAAACTTGTGCGTGTCCCAAAAAATTATACACTGAAAAGTATCTAAAGTTAAAAACTTTCCCCACAGATTGTTTATATTCTTGTAAATATCTTTGTCGTAGAATTTCATCAGTAAGAACAAAATCAGATAAAGAAAAATACAGCTGGAGTTTATAGATTTGCAATTGGGAGAATTAGTTCTAATATCTGTGTGAATTCTGCCATCTAGTGGTGATTTACATTTTTACAGTATACTTATTTTTCAGTACCTTGCTTATACAGAAGAGTGTGAGTGTTGTAGAGTTTGACGTATTCCTCTGGTGGTGAATGACTATCTTAGATAAAGGAGCTCAGTGTCAGCATCTCTGAAATAATTTTTACAGAATTTGCTTTTAGAATACTTAACACCAGTTTTTTAACACCAGTTTTTTAAACAATGACATGCAGAACAGATTTTGACCCCCTTACCCCAAGGTAAGGTGGCTTGGACGTTAATGACCAGGCCGATATTTATAATTCGGACCAGTGTCACTTTATGAGGTTATAACTCTGGAACGCTTCAACGGATCCCACTGATTCTGAGAATTTTTTTTCGACATATTGTACTTCATGATAGTGGTAAAATTTATTTGATATAACTTGAGTTCATTTGTTAAAAAATGGAAATTTGGTGAAAATTTGAAAAATATTTCAATTTTCAAATTTTGAATTCTTATGCCCTTAAATCAGAGAGTTATATCACACAAAATAAATGACATTTTCCCACATGTCTACATTACATCAGCACAATTTTTTAAAGTTTTTTTTTGTTAGGAAGTTATAAGGGTTAAAAGTTGACCAGCAATTTTTACTTTTTCCACCAAAATTTACAAAACCATTTTTTTTTAGGGACCACCTCACATTTGCAGTGACTTTGAGTGATCTATATGATAGAAAATACCCCAAAGTGACACAATATAAAAACTGCACCCCTCAATGTACTCCAAATCACATTCAAGAAGTTTTTAACCCTTCAGGTGCTTCACAGGAATTTTTGGAATTTTTGGAATGTGTAAAATAAAATAACATTTAACTTTTTTCACAAAAAATTACTTTAGACCCAATTTTTTTTTATTTTCGCTAGGGTAACAGACCCCAAAATTTGCTGTGCAATTTCTCCTAGGCATGCCGATACCCCATATGTGGGGGAAAACCACTGCCTTGGCGCATGGCGGAGCTCAGAAGAAAGGAGTGCCATTTGACTTTTTGAATGCAAAATTTGCTGGAACAATTAGCAGATGCCATGTCGTGTTTGGAGAGCACCTGATGTACTTAAACAGGGAAAATACCCCACAAATGACACCATTTTGAAAACTAGACCCCTCAGGGAACTGATCTAGATGTGTGGTGAGCAATTTAAACATTCAGGTGCTTCACATAAGTTTATAATGTTGAGCCATGAAAATAAAAAAATTAGACTTTTCCCACAAAAATGTTTTTTAGCCCCAAATGTTGCATTTTCATAAGGATGAACAGAAGTCGCACAATACAATTTGAAGTGAAATTTCTCCTGAGTACGCCGATACCCCATATTAGGGAGAAAACTACTGTGTGGGTGCACGGCAGGGCTCTGAAAGGAAGTTCATCAGGAGTGTTGTGTGCATACAATGCCCTAGGGAAGTATGCCACCTGTACTACATCTTGGGTGGGAAAGGCAGGGCACTGTAAGAAGAGATTGTCACTAACTGATAAGAAATAGGCAGTGGGAGTAGAGGCAGCAGAGCTGTAAGTTCTGCATCCTAACACTGCACTTGCAGCACATTTCCATTTATCTTAAATGTAAAACACAGATTTACAAAACTTAAAGTATAACTGTAGCCAGCATTACAGCGTCTCAATATAGATGGAATTAGTTTGAGGCATAAAAAGCAGATGACAGCTTCTCTTTAAGGCTTTGTTCACATATGCAGTATTTATTGCTTTTTTTCTCAATATACAGAATGAGGTGGATTCTTGAAATAAGATAGCACCACCCCCATGGTGTCAATCATTTTGGGGGCAAAATAAATTCTTTTTTATTTTTACAGAATATCTCATTTCCCCCTTGTAAGGATATGTGTTATGAGTGGCGGAACACACTAAATAAAAAATATAAATAAAGTGTGTTCGCTGCTCGGGGTCCACCGTGCGGTAGTTGTAAAAACCGCTGCTAGTTGGTGGCAGAGCAATCTGGCGGTAATGTGCACGGAGTTAGATGTCCCCCAGGTGCACTAAGCAAACTCTGTTGAACTCACAGAGCTACTATAAACACAAAAGAAAATATAATGTCGCTGAGCCTGTTAGAGGCACAGGGACCAGCGACGCACACGTGGTAATTGGTCACAGGAGAAGCCATAGATGGTGGCACTAACTCCGTCTAGACCTACCGTAATACTCGTGTGCCTTGCAATTGCAAGTGCACGTAAGAGCTGCTACCGCAGCGCGTCGTAGAGAATACCGCAGAGTAACACCGCAAATAGCGCAGGCGCGATGTTAGACGCTAGCAGGTGTGTCCGTGGAGCAATAACACGCTGGCGCTGGTACTGGCTAAACTCAATCCCTCACACCTTTGTAATATCAAAGGAATGGGGTTTCAAATGAGTCATTCACCAAAACATGCATCCATCAACATACACACAGCAGCAAGTATGACTATACTAGCGTATGGCGGAACAGCCATGCGCACTTTTTATAGCGAACGGGACCTTCCGGAAGTCTCCAGAACCCTGAGCTGGACCAATGGAATCAGGAGCAGGACCTGAGCACCTGACTCCTGAACTCCAATGGGAGATCGTCCCACAAGCATGCTCAGAGGATGGGATGAAGGACTTAGCCTCCGGAGAGAGTTGCTGTAAAGCAATCTCCTCTGCAATCTCCTTCGCATTAGACAAAGAGCAGGAGGCTGCAGCATGTGAGGGTCTAGATTCCTGCCTAGTAATGGCCGAAATCTGACTCCTAACAATATGTAAGAAAACATATGTTCTTTTAAGTTTCACATGCTTCCAATGTGTATACATATATATTGTTGTTACGTGTCATCGTGATTCATACCGTATTGTGACATAATGTGTATATTTCATGTTGCTGTTTATTTTATGTACATACTAGGGATAGTGTAATTAGTGTTATGGCCACTAGATGGGGGCATAGAGTTTGTTACATTTAGATGGAGATATAGGGGTTAACAATAGGAGAAGTTAGCTGTATAGGAGTAGAGGGGGACTTCTTAGTTAGAGTTAGATAGGCAGGGGTGTTTGAACCCTGTAGATGGGCTTAATTGCCAGGGGGAGTGAAAACCCTCTTTTTTTACTTGAGCTTTAGTGTTCAAGACTTAGGACTCAACATATACTGCCAGCAACATTAACCCCTTTCTGACATCTGACGAACTATCCTGTTCACGGTACCCAGGCCCGCATGACTGGAGACGGGATAGCATGACATAGCCATCAGCTATGAGGGCCTCCTCCCTGCAGGTCTCCGGCTTGAATATGGCTGCGGGGACCTGCGAGAGCAGGCTGTTGTGAATTCTCTTTCTGGGCTCCCTCTGGTGGTTACTGGAGGTAGTAGAGCTGATCAGACTGACAGAGGCTTGCCACCTGGTAATGATAATGATGATTGGAGATCTGGGGTTTCTGACTGGAGTATTTAAGACAGCTGACTTCCTTCAATCCTTGCTGGTGATTTTCTTCCTGTGCCTTCTGAGGTTTGATGTCTCCTGCTCTGTTCCTGCATGGTTCAGCTAATTGGTTCATTTGCTAATCTTTTTGCATTTGATCTGGTTTTGTTTATCCCTGCTTTGTGCGGGTCAGCTTGCTCCTGCTGGGGCTGTGCTGGATCACCACCCATATGTTACTGCTTGTGTCAGTTTGTTCTGTTGCCTGTTATATTGGTCTCTTTTTGCTTTGCTTTCAGTATATACCAGAGTGCTGATATAGTGGGGGCAAAGTCGTGTGACTTCAGTGTTCTTTTTGAGCATCAAACGTGTTAGATTTTTCAGGGTTTTTTGCGCAATTGCAGACAGTGTCTTTCCTTTCCTGTCCTGTCTAGTAAGTCTGGGCCCCATCATTTGCTCAGTCTATTTTTCTGCCTGTGTTTGTGTTTTCATCTTGTCTCACCGACAATATATGTTTGGGGGCTATCTATTCCTTTGGGGTCTGCTCCTGGGCAGTTTAGATTTCACCTTTCTTGCTTTAGGCTGATTTAGCTCTCCGACTGTGCCGAGGCATCTAGGGCATCACAGGTACGCTCCATGGCTACTGCTAGTTGTGTGGATAGGATCAGGGGTCTGCAATCTGCTTAGTTACCAACCTCTCTGGTTTTCTGGTGGCTTAGCCTGGTCCTGCTATCCTCCTCGGTGACCCATTCATAACAGAATCACCAGCCTTACTGTAGACTCTAGGGTACTCTAAAGAAGGAAAGAATTTTTTTTAAAAAGTGTCAGAATTTTTTTTGTATATTTTTTCCTTTTCTTTTCTGGGGCCGAAGGAGGATATTTTTTGTCTAAATGGAGACTAAGCAATTGTCTGATCGTGCTGAGCAGCTCGCTGCTGAAGTGCGGGGAATTTCTGTCTATCTCGCTCAATCATCTGCTGTTGAACCTAAAATCCCTACTCTTGATGTGTTTTCTGGGGATCGGTCTAAATTTTTGAATTTTAAGAATAATTGTTAACTATTTTTTTGCTTTGAAACCTAACTCATTGGGGAGCTCTGTGCAGCAGATTAAAATTGTCATCTCCCTGCTGCGCGGCGATCCCCAGGATTGGGCCTTTTCTTTGACACCCGGAGATCCTATTCTGGCTAATGTGGACGCGTTTTTTCAAGCCCTGGGGTTGTTGTATGATGAACCTAATGCTATTGATCAAGTTGAGAAAATCTTATTGGCATTGAAACAGGATCAGGATTCTGCAGAGTTATATTGTCAAAAATTCCGAAAGTGGGTGATCCTTACTAAATAGAATGACGATGCACTAGCAGCTCTCTTTCGGAAGGGTTTGGCAGAAACCGTAAAAGATGTTATGGTGGGATTTCCTGTCCCCTATGGGCTTGACGACTCTATGTCATTGGCCATTCAAATTGATCGGCGTTTACATGAAGGTAAAGCTACACGAGAGGCGTTGCCACCTTTTGAACGAACTTCTGAACCCATGCAATGCGATAGGGTTTTGTCTAGGGTGCAACGTCAGGAGTTTAGAAGGCGTAATAAGTTGTGTTTTTTTCTGTGGGGACGCCTCTCATACTATTTCTGTCATCCCTAAACGAGAAAAGCGTTTTGCTCACGCATTTGCGGTGGGCAGTGTACAGCCTAAGTTCCTTTTGGCGATTACCTTGATCTGCTCCTTGTCTACATTTTCCGCTAAGGCTTTTGTTGACTCAGGAGCAGCTTTGAATCTGATGGATTTTGACTTTGCCAAACGTGATTTTCCCATGACACCTCTGTGGACTCCTATCCATTTGAGGGGTATTGATGCTACTCCTTGGGTGGAGAATAAACCCCAGTTTTGGACCCAGGTGATAATGCGGGTCGCCCCGAACCACCAAGAGAATTGTAAATTTTTGGTGTTGCACAATTTGCATGATACTATTGTTCTGGGTTTTCCTTGGTTGCAAACTCATAATCCTGTTTTGGACTGGAAATCTGTGTCTGTGGCGAGTTGGGGATGTCAATGTGTTCTTAGTGACACTCCTGTTTTCTCCACCTCTCCCCAGTCTCATGATATTCCTGACTATTTGGCTGATTTTTCTGATGTATTTAGTGAGAGTAAGTCTGCGTCTTTGCCTACTCATAGGAGTTATGACTGTGCAATTGAGTTAATGCCCGGGTGTAAATTTCCCAAGGGTTGGCTTTTCAACTTATCGGTACCCGAACATGATGCTATGTGATCTTATATCAAGGAGTCGTTGGAGAAGGGTCATATTAGACCATCCTCTTCACCTTTAGGTGCTGGGTTTTTTTGTGGCTCATTAAGGCCATGTACTGACTATCGTTCCCTTAACAAAATCACTGTTAAATATCAGTACCCGTTACCCCTGATTTCTGATTTATTTTCCAGAGTTAAAAGAGCCTGTTGGTTTACCAAACTTGACCTCAGGGGGGTGTATAATCTTATTTGCATCAAGCAGGGGGATGAATGGAAGATGGCGTTTAATACTCCAGAGGGACATTTTGAGTACCTGGTGATGCCTTTTGGGCTCATTAATGCCCCTTCTGTCTTCCAGTCTTTTATGAACGATATTTTCCGGGACTTTGTGGATAAGTTTTTGATCAATTATCTGGATGATATTTTGATCTTTTCCAGTGATTGGGATTCTCATGTGGAACATGTCCGGACTGTGTTCCGGGTTTTGAGGGAAAATTCTCTGTTTGTTAAGGGATCGAAGTGTCTCTTTGGTGTACAGAGGATTTCATTTTTGGGATTCAATTTGTCCCCGTCTGCTATTGAAATGGCCCCGGCCAAGGTCTGTGGATGCAACGGGCCCACTAGAATTGATATGCAAAGCCAGATTAGAGGTGTTGTGATTGGAAAAGGTAATTGACTGAGGTCCTGAAGGGCTAAATCCTGTAAAAATATCATACCAGTGATGTTCAGTAAATGATGTATAAATGAAAACAAATGCACTAGTTTATCTTTAGCAAAATCTGCATCTACAGGAAACATTTGTCAACAACCAGAAAAGTGTCCTGTTGTGAACTACCAAAGAAATAGCACACAAAATTAAGCTTATATCCATCTCTAGGGGAATGGTTACTACACCTTTCCCCCTTTTTAGATTAACATATGCCTCTTCACGACAAGTCTGATTATTTTTAATGCTTCCAACACCATGTGGCCTGGTGTTCACCCATACGTCTTTATCAAAATCATACATAAAAGGTTATATGTTCTCATTTTTGAGGCATGAGTCTTTAACAGTGACTGTTATGAATCCAATTGCCTCTTCCTTCTAACTTCACAAAAGTGGGTGTGGTCAGCAGAACTTGGTATTAACTATCGTGTCTGGGCTCCAGGAGTTTCCTGACATGTCTTTTTACCATAGCCAAATATCCAGGCTTTAGATCATGAGTTCTTTCTAGACTGTATGGGTTTCAAATGGAAGAAAAGACCTGCTTGTGCAGAGATGCTAGCTTATTGTGCAAACTTTGCATATAACAGAACAAATCATCATACTTCAAAATAAGAACCTGAGGAAAATACAATCCTGTGTTATCTGTCCTCCCGAAGAGTATCTAAATGGGTGTCAATCCTGTCTGTTTATTCAGAGCTTCCCTATCTCTGCCATTGCTTCCTGTATCTTCAGTTTCAGCCTCCTGAAGTTACTGCTGGTCACTGAGGCTGCGTTCCCAGCCAGGCTGAACTGTGGTGATCTTGATGAGACCCCCGCTGGTACCGTGAGAATTTCTTTCACTGCGGTGAATTTGAACTGTGGTGAACTTGTCTCTGCACAGTGAGACTTTCTCACAGTACTAGTGGGGATCTCTGCAGTTTAGCCCAGCTGGGAACGCAGCCTCAATCACCGGCAGTAACTTCAATAATGTCACCGCTAGTCACTGAGGCTGCACTCCCAGCAGTACAGTCAACAGTGGATCTCAGCCTGGATGGTCACATCTTGAACCATCCAGGTTAAAAACTGTTTATCCCCCCCAGACATGGATTACGGTGTGGGACAGAATGATGGATAGGTGAGGGATAGTGTTGTTTTTCACTTTTGTTTTATCACAGGAGACAAGTGATTCAGTAGAATTTGGCATTAGGTGAGTATAACAGTTTGTTATTTTTAAATAAAAAAGTAAAAGTGTTTTATTTCAAATAAAAGGCTTTATTCTGGCTGTCTTTATTTGAATACAACTATAGAATTAGTAATACATACTAATCCGTGGGTTTGATGTCATTGGACAATACAAAGGTGACATCTACCCCACAAATATTAACCCCACTTGCCACCGCTACAGGGCAAGTGGGAAGAGCCTGGCAAAGCGCCAGAACTGGCACATCTTCTAGATGCACCTTTTCTGGGTGGCTGCGGGCTGCTATTTTCAGGCTGGGGGGTCAAATATCCATGGTCCCCTAAAGCCTGAGATTACCAGCCCCCAGCTGTCAGCTTTAGCAAGGATGGTTGTCAAAAATGGGTGGACTCAATGCCGTTTTTAAAATTATTTATATAAATAATTATTAAATATGGCATGGGGACCCCTCTGTTCTTGATAACCAGTTATTCTGAGTCTGACAGCTGAGGGTTACAGCCTCAGCTGTGAGTTTTGCCTGGCTGGTTGAAGAAAATACAGAGGAACCCATGCCGGATTTTTTTTAAATTATTTATTTACAGAGCAGAAGCCGGCTGATGAATACACCCATCAGCCGCTCCTGCTCTCTGTTATTAGCGGAAGCAGGCGTCGGGTGATGGGAGCAGTAGTCCAATCAGCTGACACCAGTGACCAGAAGTAAACCTTAATATCTCCGATCATAGCTGTTGGCTCACACTGTCTTTTGACAGCATGGGAACTGCGGCTGTCTGACCGGCGGTGATGACTTTTCTGCCAATCAGAAGCGATGTTTGCCACGCTGTCATGCACATGACAGCGTGGCAAACACTGGATGTCCGGGGCCCCCATTCAAGTGAATGGGGTCGAGGTTCGGGTCCGAGTACTGTTCTGGTACCTGAACCCAAACTTTTTGTAACTGTTCGACTGGACCCGAATATCTAGGTGTCCGCTCATCTCTAATTATCATATTTCTCTGAAGTGACATGAAACATAAAAAGAGAAGAAAGCCACCACTAAGAGCATGTAAAGTTCTGCTTCCACAAAGTATGGAATTGATCGCTAAACTACCAGGATCCGGGTGTCCGCCAAGAATCAGTTCACAGACAGCTCAGCATGTCCCTGCAGTAGACTAGGCAACTAAGCTGTCAATCACTGCACAGACAGCTCAGCACTGAGGGGTGGAATCATTGTCCAAATATGTAGATTGGATCCTTAGGCCCCTCTTAAAAGAGATCCCCTCATACATTAAGGATACTAGGAATTTTGTAAATAGGTGGCAAGGACATGGGAGCCTGGGAAATGGGGACATGGGGACCTACACTACTATGGTAGTTTATGGTGGCAAGTGGACAATTACTGTAAGGAACAATTAGGGAACATTACTGCTGTAGAACAATTAACTTTTTAGAATACTGTTTTCCATGGTGGGGGAAAAAACAGGGAGGTCATGTTACTGTACGGAGCTGCACTATGTCGCCTTTTTTCTTCATCTGGCGTAGTGTATAAGTAAGGGAATAAGTGGAGAATGTGCCCTAGAAGCAATCAGCAATTGATAACTGAGTTATTTTCTGCAGACACAAGTCCTGGTTAGAAAAAGTGATGGCGGTCTGTGCTAGATGAAGGAAAGCTAAGATGAAATACTTCACCTAGAGACATCATGGTAAGTTAGTGTGTTAACTGTACACTTACATTATACAGGAATGCTGTACATACAGTTGTGGCCAAAAGTATTGACACCCCTGCAATTTTGTCAGATAATACTCAGTTTCTTCCTGAAAATTATTGCAAACACAAATTCTTTGTTATTATTATCTTCATTTAATTTGTCTTAAATGAAAAAACACAAAAAGAATTGTCCTAAAGCCAAATTGGATATAATTCCACACCAAACATAAAAAAGAGGGTGGACAAAAGTATTGGCACTGTTCGAAAAATCATGTGATGCTTCTCTAATTTGTGTAATTAACAGCACCTGTAACTTACCTGTGGCACCTAACAGGTGTTGGCAATAACTAAATCACACTTGCAGCCAGATGACATGGATTAAAGTTGACTCAACCTCTGTCCTGTGTCCTTGTGTGTACCACATTAAGCATGGAGGAAAGAAAGAAGACCAAAGAACTGTCTGAGGACTTGAGAAACCAAATTGTGAGGAAGCATGAGCAATCTCAAGGCTACAAGTCCATCTCCAAAGACCTGAATGTTCCTGTGTCTACTGTGCGCAGTGTCATCAAGAAGTTTAAAGCCCATGGCACTGTGGCTAACCTCCCTAGATGTGGACGGAAAAGAAAAATTGGCAAGATTGTGCGGATGTTGGATAAAGAACCTCGACTAACATCCAAACCAGTTTAAGCTACCCTGCAGTCCAAGGGTACAACGGTGTCAACCCGTACTATCCGTCGGCATCTGAATGAAAAGGGACTGTATGGTAGGAGACCCAGGAAGACTCCACTTCTTACCCCGAGACATAAAAAAGCCAGGCTGGAGTTTGCTAAAACTTACCTGAAAAAGCCTAAAACATTTTGGAAGAATGTTCTCTGGTCAGATGAGACAAAAGTAGAGCTTTTAGGGCAAAAGCATCAACATAGAGTTTACAGGAGAAAAAAGAGGCATTCAAAGAAAAGTACACGGTCCCTACAGTCAAACATGGCGGAGGTTCCCTGATGTTTTGGGGTTGCTTTGCTGCCTCTGGCACTGGACTGCTTGACCGTGTGCATGGCATTATGAAGTCAGAAGACTACCAACAAATTTTGCAGCATAATATAGGGCCCAGTGTGAGAAAGCTGGGTCTAACTCAGAGGTCATGGGTCTTCCAGCAGGACAATAACCCAAAACACACTTCAAAAAGCACTAGAAAATGGTTTGAGAGAAAGCACTGGAGACTTCTAAGGTGGCCAGCAATGAGTCCAGACCTGAATCCCATAGAACACCTGTGGAGAGATCTAAAAATGGCAGTTTGGAGAAGGCACCCTTCTAATATCAGGGACCTGGAGCAGTTTGCCAAAGAAGAATGGTCTAAAATTCCAGCAGAGCATTGTAAGAAACTCATTGATGGTTACCAGAAGCGGTTGGTCGCAGTTATTTTGGCTAAAGGTTGTGCAACCAAGTATTAGGCTGAGGGTGCCAATACTTTTGTCTGGCCTATTTTTGGAGTTTTGTGTGAAATGATCAATGTTTTGCTTTTTGCTTCATTCTCTTTTGTGTTTTAATTAAATGAAGATAATAATACCAAAGAATTTGTGATTGCAATCATTTTCAGGAAGAAACTGAGTATTATCTGACAAAATTACAGGGGTGTCAATACTTTAGGCCACAACTGTACTATATAGTGTAACTAGTGATCACTGCATTACCTGAACATTATATACATAGCTGCAGTGTATAATATCACTGGTGATCACTGTATTACTTAGTACATTATATACTATATAGAGAGCTCCTGTGTATAATGATGCTGGTGATCACTGTATTACCTTCACACTATATACAGAGCTCCTGTGTATAATGTCACTGGTGATCCTTGTATTACCTGTACACTATATACAGAACTCCTGTGTATATTGTCATGTGAGTCACTGTACTACCTATACACTTACACTACACACTGTATACTATATACAGAGCTCCTGTGTATAATGTCATGGGTGGTAATAACAGTGTTGTTAGTATTGTGGTTTTTATTAATGATTAATATTATAATATTCGGTCACTATGTCATAATATGTAGTCTGGTCATGGTGTGGCGGTATTTATCCCTGTATGTGGTATTATTTGGTCACTACGTGGTCTAGTCACAGTGTGGTGGTATTTCTTCATTGTATGTGGAAATATTTGGTCTCTATATGCTGGTAATAAGTGTTCTGGTCACAGTGTGGCTGTATTTCTCTCTTGTACTGTATGTGGTATTATTCTGTCACTAAATGGTGGTAATATGTGGTCTCGTCACGGTGTGGCGGTAAATCTTGCTTGTTTGTATGTGGTATTATTGGTCTTGGAATAGTGGACTGTGCTGTGTATGGTGGTCATTTGCTCTCTCTGATATTAATTAGGAGAAGATTCTTTATTTCCATAAGTGATTAATCCCTTCATCCCTTTTTTGTTAGGAAGTTATAAGGGCTAAAAGTTAACCAGCGATTTCTCAGTTTTCCAACAAAATTTACAAAACCATTATTTTTAGGGACCACATCACATTTGACTTTGAGGGGCCTATATGACACAAAATACCCAAAAGTGACACTATTCTAAAAACTGTACCCCTTAAGGTGCTCAAAGCCACAATCAAAAAGTTTATTAACCCTTCAGATGCTTCACAGGAATTTTTGGAACATGGAGGGAAAAAATGAACATTTACAACGTTTTGTCACAAAAATTATATTTATGTAAAAAATGGACCCCCAAATCTGTTGGGCAATTTCTCCCTCAAGAAACTTACCTAGATGTGTAGTGAGTTAATTTAACCCCCAGATGCTTCACATAAGTTTAAAACATTGAGCCGAGAAAATTAAAAAAAAAATATAAAAAAAAAAAATCACATTTTCCCCAGAAAAATGTTTTTTAAGCCTCAAATTTAGCATTTTATCTAGGGTGGCAGGAGAAATTGCACCATACAATTTGTTGTGAAATGTCTCCTGAGTATGCCGATACCCCATATGTTGCGGAAAATAACTGTTTGGGCACACAGGGCTTGAAAGGGAAGGAATGCCATTTGACTTTTTGAATGCGAAAGTTGCTGGAATACCGTAACTAGCAAAAGCCATGTCGTGTTTGGAGAGACCCTGATGTGCCTAAACAGTGAAAACCTCTCACAAGTGTCAGAATTTTGGAAACTAGACCCCCTCAGGGAACTTATCTGGATGTGTGGTGAGCACCTTGAAACCCCCAGGTGCTTTACAGAAGATTATAACTTTGAGCCCTGAAAATAAAAAAAAATCAAATTTTCCCCATAAAAAATATTATTTAGCCCTAATTTTTTATTTTCACAAGGACAGCAGGAGAAAATTGACTCCAAAATTTGTTGTCCAATTTCTCCTGAGTACGCCAATAACACCACATGTAATTGAAAACTACTTTTGAGGCACAGTGCAAAAGCTCAGAAGGGAAGAAGTGCCATATTGGAGTTCACATTTTGCTAGACTGGTTAGAAGGTGCCATGTCACATTGGGAGAGCCTCTGAGGTGTCAGAAAAGCAGAATCCCCCCATAAGAGACCCCATTTTACAAACGACATCTCTCATTGAATTAATCTAGGGTTGCATTAATCATATTGACACCACAGGTGGGTCACAGAATTTTAAACCATTGGTCAATGAAAAAAATAATTACATTTTTACTACCAAAATTTTGCTTTAGCCCCCGATTTTACATTTTAACATTGGGAAATGGGTTTAAATGGCATCAAAATTTAGCCCACAATTTCTACTGAATGTACAAATACCACATATGCGACTGTACTGCTTAGCCAAATGGCGAGACTTGGGAGGGACGGAGTGCTATTAGCATTGAATTGGTGTGTTTTAACCAAAGAACACAATTTATTGCAAACTACCATAATTGAACATCCCAGTTATAGTGTGCACACAGTAGATATGCAGGAGCTGCCTGTGTTTTACAATCAATGCTCCACTATAATGGGGATAACGGCTAACATGTGTTTGCAAATAGCTATAGGGTGGACTCCTAGGGTCAATTCCTCCTAGTGTCTGAATGTGGGCAAGCATTCAGATTGAAAATGGCTTGTCCGTGCAAAAAAAAAAATAAAACTACTGCAGTGCACAGGCACTGGAAAATGTTAGAGAGGCCCAGCGCCTGCGCACTGCAGTACTTAACTCTGCCCTCAACAGGGCAGATAAGTATGCCTGCGCAGGAGGGCAATGCTGGGGAGCGATGAAGCAATAGCAGGGCGGCATCACAGGAAGATGGGAGGTGCCGGACCCGGACCTGTGATACCCATTGGACCGGACCACACCAGACCCCCCCTGGGTGAGTAAAATAAAACTTATTTTTCTTATCTTTCAGTTTGGACCGGGGGCTTATTTACAGCGTTATAGAATGCTTTAGATAAGCCCTGAAAGGCAGTGGCCGTATCTTATATCGGCCAAAACTGCTGACAGGTTCGCTTTAAAGGGTGCAGCTTGCAAAATAAGATCCTTATGAAGGTTCTTCCAATTTTTTTGGGACACCAGAGACTTTTTACCGATGCCTGGAAAAAAATCTGATTAAAATGAGACCCCAAAAACATCAAGGTTCTTCATTTCTGAGGTCTGTGTTTGCATCAACTTGGTCACTATGACCATATAAAGGCTATACATTGGCATGTAAAACTTTGGGCAACCCTGATCAAAATTACTATCATTATAACAGTTAAGCAAGTTGAAGATGAAATGATCTCTTAGGCTATGTGCGCACGTTGCAGATTTGCTTGTGGAGATTTCTGCGCAGTTTCTGCCTCTCTTGGCAGAAAACGCAGTTGAAATTCCACGCAGATTTGATGCGGATTTGTAAGCGTTTTTGTTAACTAAATAAAGATAAATTATTTTAAAAAAAATTGTAATGTCATTTCCTTGTTCAACCTCTTCTTTTTCATTCTCCATTGAAGACCATAATATCATTACATACCAACATACTATGTTCAAATATAAAGTTTACACGCACAAAACAAATATATGTGAATATATTATATATGTATGTATGTAATACCAACCCCGAGGTTTAGCCAGATACCCTCATTAATAAAACGGTACATAAAGAGTTAAATAGAGACATATATACACACACACACACATGAAATCTGTGTGAAATGCAATATCTGTTAATTTTTCAAAATATTTAAAAAAAAATTTGTGTGGGCTCCCGCGTAATTTTTATAACCAGCAGAGGGAAACCTGACAGCTGAGGGCTGATGTTAATATTCTAGGAAGGAGCCAATAGCCATAAAGGTTCCCAGGCTATTATTATCAGTTCACAGGTGTTTGATTAGCCTTTACTAGCTACTTTACAGGGGAACCACAGAAAAAAATTGACATGGGTTCCCCCTATAAAATTGAACCAGCAAAGGCTAGGCAGACAACTTTGGGTTGATATTAATAGCCTGGGAAGGAGCGATGGATGTTGGCACCCCCTAGGCTAAAAACATCAGCTCTCAGCCTACCCAGAGATGGCGCATCTTATAGATGAGCCAATTCTGGCACTTAGCTTCGCTCTTCCTACTTGCCCTGTAGCGGTAGCAAGTCGAGTTCATATTTGTGGGGTTGATGTCACCTTTGTATTGTCCGGTGACATCAAGCCCATGGCTTAGTAATGGAGAGGCATCTATAAGACACCTGTCCATTACTAATCCTGAAGTTATATGGTAAGTAAAGACACAGCCATAATAAAGTCCTTTATTTGAAATAATCACAGACTCCTTTACTGAATCTTAATTAACCATACTTACTGAATACCTAATCCCCGACGCCCTTGTCTCCTGCAAACAATCAAAAAATAATAAACCAACATATAACACTCCCTGTTCAATGTAGTTCATTTATCAAGTGTCCCATGGCGATGTCACATGTAGAACAGTCACATCAGGAGATGAGACCACTCTACCTGACCTCCGGTGATACACTGACAGGAGGGAATCGCTCCCACAGTGTATCACTGCACTGCTGTGAGAGTTCACCAGAGTTCATCATCTCCAGTGCTCTCAATTACGGTACTATCGCTGTGTGAAAACTTTCCCACGAAGCGGTGCTGTAAGTGAGAGCACCAGAGCTGATCAGCTGATGTACACCGGTGAACTCTCATGGCGGCTCAGTGATACACTGCAGGAGCAATTACCTCCTGTCAGTGTATCGCGGGAGGCCAGGTAGAGCAGTCACATTCCCCGATGTGACTGTTCTAAACATGAGATAACCATGGGACACTCGGATTACCTGGACTATGGTGGACAGGGAGTATATGTTGGCTTATTATTTTACATTATTTCTAGGAGATGAGGGCGTCGGGGATTTGGTGTGAGGTGAGGATATTGGGTTTTTATTTTTATGTGAATATGTATGTAATTTTACTTTTTTATTTGTAACTGTGAGCACAGGCGCTGGCAGAGACTACTCTCCCATCAGCAGTACCTGCTGTTACTGCTATCAGTAACAGCAAACATAGCCCGAAGGGAGCAATAGTCTCATCGGCTCACGCCTGCTTTTTTATCGCAGGTCACCGCTGCGGGTCACAGCTGCGGAATCACGCTGACATCTGCCAGCATGATCCAGCAGTGCTGTGACCGACAGTCCCGGTGGTAGTGTTACCGCACACAGCCGCAGACACACATGCAGACACCTGCTCACAAACGCATACACACAAGAACATATTCTCCACGCACACACTATTCCTCCTTCTGACATTTCCTTTTCTGCAATTTTTGGCAGCAAATCCGCAGCAAATCCACAAACCTTTTTACACCTGCGGTTTTGCTGTGGATTTGACTGACTCAATGAAAGTCAATGGCTGCAGAAACGCTGCAGATCCGCAAAAGGAATTGACATGTTGCGGAAAATCAAACGCTGCAAATATGGACAGAAAATTCCGCAGCATGTGCACAGCA
This sequence comes from Dendrobates tinctorius, assembly GCF_039654945.1. NCBI lineage: Eukaryota > Metazoa > Chordata > Amphibia > Anura > Dendrobatidae > Dendrobates > Dendrobates tinctorius. The sequence goes on along the minus strand of NW_027361858.1, from coordinate 19,367,774 downwards.
ATTCAGGAATGCCATTGATTAACATTGCTTAAGTAATCACTTGCATTTTTGGAGCATTTCCATCTGTAAAAATCGCTGCAGAAACACAACAAATCTGCAACATATGCACATTAGGCTAAAGGGGCTGAAGTTAAAGACGACACATCTCCTTTGCATTTTAGGCAATGAACTGTGTATATATATATATATATATATATATATTTGTAATTTTTTACATTTTAAAAATTACATAAAGAAAAATGGGTTGATGCTAAAGTTTGGACACCGTTGTAGATTTATGAGCACAGATAACTTTGACCAAGGTTTCAGACCTTAATTAGCATGTTAGTCTTTTGGCTTGCTCACTATCATCGTTAGTGTCACGATAATGTAAATATGATGCATGATTTTCTTTACCTCCGCACCCTTCTAGAATTTACCCTTTGCACGCTGAGCCCTGATACCTCCATAGCTGCAGACTCATGCTTCCCTCTGTCTCCTCCCCAAGGAATGTGTTAATTATCCAAGAGCAGTGCAAAGACAGGCTGGGGGCTCTCCTGACCCCACTCCTTCCCCCTGCTAGAAGTTGCAGCATTCTTCTCCCCTGCCTGCCTGTAATTCAATACTCTAATGTGTGATCTCCTCACCCCACCCCTTCCTAAGGAATGTTCTTTGTCTAAAAATCATGTGCGTGCCTGTGTATGTATGGGAGATAGTTAAGAAGGCATAACTCGACCCCAGTTATGTTAGGAATATGAAAATTACATATCTGGGATGTGCTTCGACAGAGCCTCTTAGTCTGTGGTTTTCTAGGCTCCAGCTTCAGCGGAATCTGAGAAATGGATTTCTCCTGAACCAAGTGGAATAGACAGTCCGTGTTTAGAGTCGATAGGAAGCTAACTCCAAGATAAGTGATTGCTCTGGCGTTATTCTGCTAGGTTCTCCAGCCCAGTTTTGTAGCCAAGAAGTTTAAAAGTTGCAACTCCGAGAAAAAGGGAGGACAACGGTAACTCAGCCCCTTTAGTGATGTCATGACTCAGAAATATAAGTTACTGTCACTCAGTCTGCAGTCAGTAATGCCTAGAAAAAGCTGAGATACAAGATGAATCTCTGATGCATTGGGATGTACCGCTCCTTCCCCGCACAGCTGGTCAGCCTGAAATGATCTAAGAAACATGTGAGTGTTTCTTTCCTTTAATCCCTGTTTTTTTTGTAATTGCCTTGTGCATACTTTAATTGTCTCATATTGTAAAAATCTTTTTATACCTTCTGTAAACACTGCATACCTTTTTGGAGTAAAATATAAAATTACTAGTTTCGTTTTCTCCTTGCTCTAAATGAATTTGCACATGCCTAAAGTTAATTACGCTATTAATTTGGGTTGACCCCTTTATTAATTTAGAAATATTAATAGAGAAATCGTAGCTGGTGACAGCGAAGTGTGTTCTGGGCTAGTTGGGTAACGCTGGCAGTGGCGGAACGGGTTTTATAAGATTGTCTGGTAGCATGGCCAGAGCATTTATAATTCCCTCGCTGCAGCGTGCCTAATAGCCAGTACACATCCAGGCGGCCCGACCGGTGACTAATTATCCTAGGTGCAGTTCCCTGACTGACCTGAGGGTAAAGGGGGCGTCAGAGAGCTGCAAGTTCCAAAGCGGAACTAGGAAGTGGGATATACATAAATCCCTGCAGTTCGTGACATATTGTTGGCAGCAGTGGGATAACTAAAATAAGCCCCTGCGGTAAATTGATAGGTGAGTAGCCTTGTTTGCTGTTTTTCATCACATTGGTGGCAGTGGTGGGATAACTAAGATATGCACCCCTGCGCATGTGATAGCCATGTGCCAGCCAAAAGGTCTCCTCTCTCATTAATTCATGACAATTGGTGTCAGCGGTGGGATAATAGAGCATTAGTGATCTGGTTTGAGCAATCATTCCTCTCACTAAAACTTGCATGGTTCTTCCGAGGACCCTGCAGCAATAGTTTGGAGTATGAAACTCAGTGTTCAGTAGTCCTGAGACAATTGTGTGCACTTGCGATTACCCCCTGCCTTCTCTTTGTTTTTCTAACCTATCTTTTATTTGGCAACCATGGCTGCGATGGGAAAAGAGTGGTATAAGCAGCATAAGAAGGACGCTGTTATTGCCCTTTGCAGGTGGAGGCAGATTGACACCATGAACAAAACCAGAGACCAACTGGTCACGGCTCTGGTGCAACTGGAAAATGCCCAGAGTCCAGTGGACGCAGAAGCCAGCCCAAGAGGAGATGGTGCTGCAGCCGAGGTCCAACCACCGAATGCTGGCCCCACATGCAACCCGGGCAGATTGGACCCCTACCTGCAGGCGGCCTTGGAACACCTTTCCGCCGAAGATACAGACAGACGTCTGCAGCTGATCTGGAGAGAGCTGAGTGGGAGGCTGAGAGAGCCGAGCGCCAAGCTGAGAGAGCCGAGCGGGAGGCCCAAGGTCAGAGAGCCTATGAACTGGAGATGGTCCGGGTGGAAGGGACACCCTCCACTGCCCGGAGCAGTGAGCCCAACAGCGCTCAGATTCCAAAGCCCTGGCCAGAGCACTTTCCCATGTTGGAGAAGGACGGGGACTTGGACACTTTTCTGCGGGCCTTTGAGAAAGCCTGCAGATAGTACCAGCTACCTGCAGATCAATGGGCCAGGTACTTGAACCCCAGGGATAAAAGGCAAAGCCCTGGAGGCATTTGCTTCTCTCCCACAAGACCAAGATGACAACTATGAGGCCATCAAGCAGGCCCTGATCACCAAATACCAGCAAACCCCCGAGTTATATCGCAAGAAGTTCCGGAACCTCCAACATGGCCCACATGACAGTTATAACGATGTGGTGCAAGGACTCAGGACCCACTTCGACCAGTGGATCCAAGGACTGTCAGCGACCTCCTTTGAGCTGCTGAGGGACCTGATGATCAAAGACCAGTTCTTACATCTTTGCCCAGCTGAGGTTTGGCAGTTCGTCCTGGACCGAGCCAACGAATGTGGACAAAGAAGCGCAGATCGCTGACACCTATGAGGCCAACCGTAAACCGCAGACACGGAAGCCAGTCACTGCCGGCTGGAATGGGGGTAAGCCTGCAAACAATCCCAGTGCCCCTGCCAGCTGACACACCGGAGGCCATGTCCCGATTGTCAACGCCAGGCCCGCATCACACCCTCACCAGTGTTTTACCTGCAGGTGGACTGGGCATATCACCGCCACCTGTCCGCAGAGGCAGAAGAATCCCCCAGACAAGGCCACCGGGCCTAATACAGCCGTTCTTTTGGTGGTTGGAAGGGCCGATGACAATGTGGAGCACATCCGCGTGGGGGCCTGTCTCGCTAGAGGCCTCAAGGACAATGGGGCTGAACGAACCCTCATCCGACCCGAACTGGTGGCCCCTGAAGAGATGATTCCGGAGAAAACCCTTTCTGTCACCGGGATTGGGGGCATTCGCTGTCCCTTGCCGATGGCCCGGGTTTTCATTGATTGGGGTGCCAGGAGCGGGGTGAAGGAAGTGGGGGTGTCCGAACATCTGCCCACTGATGTTTTATTGGGAACTGATTTGGGGAGGATGGTTGCATACTATGTCCCTGACACCCCTCCCCAATCCGATAATACAGATAATGCTACCCCTGATAATGTTGATGATGGGAAACTGAATGTGTTACCTGACAATGCTTTATCTAGTAATGATGCATCTGATTACCATTTTTCCCTTGGAATGATGCTGATAGTGATGTAAATGTGCCAGCTGAACCTGATAACCATTTTTCTGCAAAGGTTGATGTGTCCACAGGTGCAGGAGTGCTCAGCCAAGTCGCTCTGTGGAGTTAGATGGCTGAGGAACCCCTAGCAGGAGCAAGTGATGGTGCTAAAGGAAATGGGGAGGTGCATGGGAACCGTGAGGAAGGTGATGCCATGTAACTGACCAGTGCCACTGAGGAAGGTAACTGGCCCATAAGAAGCATTGCTCCTGAAGTGTTGGGGGTGGATGGGAAGGTGGAGCCCATAGCAGTGCCAGCTGATGGGTCAGTAGAAATCCCCGGGGAGACAGTCTACGAAGTCGCTGTCACCACCAGTCAGAGTGCCCGGAACACAGGTAACGCCCTGCCTTCGGGACACTCCCCCACCACAGGAGTGACTGATCCAGAGGTGGACCCAGAGCAGGTCCCAGAGGGTCCCAGTGAGGAGGGGACCTTGACGTCACTTCTTTCTGCCTCCAGCCAGGAGTTCCAGGCAGCTCTGCACTCAGATGCGAGCCTGGAGAAATTGAGATACCTCACCTAGACGCCCACCTCCGTGACTGATAAGGAGAGAGTGTTCTGGGAACGAGGAAGGTTGTAGTGGGAGACAGTACCTGGAGAATCCCAAATGGAATGGTTAGGGGAAAGACAGCTGGTCATCCCCTATCAATTCAGGGGTGAGCTGTTGCGGATTGCCCATCAGATTCCACTTGCTGGACACTTGGGGTCAGCAAAACTAAGGCCCGACTGTCTCAACACTTCTATTGGCTCAAGATGGGGACAGATGTGACAAACTAGTTCCGCCCCTTTATCACCTGTCAAAGAGTGGGGAAGATGGGGCCTGCTCTTAAGGCTCCACTGATCCCTTTGCCAGGGATAGAGGAGCCTTTCTAGAGGATCGCGGTGGACATTGTAGGCTCGCTGGCCGTCCCCATCAGCTCTGGAAAGCAATACATCCTCACCGTGGAAGACTACGCTACCCGGTACCCAAAGGCAGTAGCTCTGTTCTCAATCAGGGCGGATGCATTGGTGACCATCTTTTCACAGGTAGGATTTCTCAGGGAGATGCTTACCAATCAAGGGACCCAATTCATGTCTTGCCTAATGGAGGCTCTCTGTAAGAAACTGCAGGTGACGCATCTGGTATCGAGTGCGCATCACCCACAAACCAATGGCTTGTGTGAGCGCTTCAACGGTACCCTCAAACAGATGCTCTGTATGCTGGTTGAGACCCAAGGATGCGACTGGGAGGGGTACCTCCCACACCTGCTATTCGCTTACAGAGAAGTTCCGCAGGCCTCGACGGGGTTCTCCCCCTTCGAGCTCCTGTATGGCAGGTGAGGTGAGTCCAGGGACCCTTTGGGTTGGTAAGAGAATCCTGGGAAGATGAGCCGAACCCTTCTGAAGTGTCCATCCTGGATTATGTCATGCGCTTCCGTGACAAGATGCAGACCTTGACGTAGTTGGTGCATGACAACATGGTGCAGGCTCAGGCTGACCAGAAGCACTGATACGACCAGAATGCCCGGGAGCGGACCTACCAGGTGGGTCAAAAGGTGTGGGTGCTGGTCTCCATACCAAAGGATAAGCTTCAGGCAGCCTGGGAAGGCCCGTACGTCATTCACCAACAGCTCATCCCAGTCACCTACGTGGTCACGCTTGACCACACTCGGGGTAGGAGCAAGGCCTTTCACGTCAACATGATGAAGGCTCATCACGAACGTGAAGCCTGCAACCAACAGGTCTACAACCTGCCCGAGGACGGGGAGGAAGAACCCCTCCTATACTTGCTGGCCAAAGCCAAGGCCGGTGGGTCCATCGAGTACATGGAGGTAAGTGCCTTGCTAACCGAATCCCAGTGGTCGCAGCTGCGGACCATGCTGGAACCCTTCCGGGCCATGTTCTCCAACTGACCTGGAAGGACTGAGTTAGCAGTCCACAAAGTGGACATCGGGAATCATGCCCCACTACGGCGAACATCTTATCGGATCTCTGAGGAGGTGCAGCAGGTTATGCGCCAAGAGATCGATAAGATGTTGCAGCTGGGGGTGATTCAATGGTCCAAGAGCACGTAGGCCTCACCTGTAGTTCTCGTTCCCAAAAAGGATCGGACCACCCGGTTCTGCGTGGACTACAGGGGGCTCAATGCCATCACAACCTCTGATCGCACCCGATGCCACGCATCGAGGATCTGCTTGAGCGTTTGGAATATGCAAAATACCTATCCATCATGGATTTGAGTTGGGGATACTGGCAGATTCCCCTTAGCCCTGGGGTGCAGGAGAGATCCACCTTTATCACCCCCTTTGGACTGTACGAGTCCATGGTCATGCCCTTCAGCATGAAAAATGCCCCTGCCACTTTTCAGCAGATGGTCAAACACCTGCTTCAGCGACTGGAGAAGTATGCAGTTCCACCTGGGAGGAACACCTCCAGCATCTCCAGGAGGTGCTCAAGCGTATTCACCAAGCAGGCCTGACCATCAAACCGGGAAAATGCCAGATGGGCATGAGCGAGGTCCACTACCTGGGACACCGGGTAGGCGGGGGTTCCATGAGTCCAGAGCCTGAGAAAGTGGATGCGATCATGTACTGGCCCACCCCCAGGACCAAGAAACAGGTGATGTCCTTCTTGGGCACTGAAGGGTACTATTGGCAGTTCGTACAGAATAGCAGCCTCGCAAAACCCTTGACGGACCTCACAAGCAGAAGCTACCCCAGTCGACTGGACAGATGGCTGTGAGGCGGCCTTCCGGGCTTTGAAAACAGCCCTGTGCAGCTCTCCCTTGTTGAAAGCAGTCGACAGCAGTCGACTGTTCCTAGTACAGACCGACGCCAGCAAGTTTGGCCTCGGTGCTGTGCTCAGCCAGGTCAACTCGGGGAACCAAGAGCACCCCGTGTTGTACCTGAGCTGGAAACTTCTGCCGAGGGAAGTGGCCTATTCCACTGTCGAGAAGTAGTGCCTAGCCATGGTCTAGGCACTGCAACATTTGCAGCCCTACCTGTACGGGCGCACCTTCACGGTGGTGACCGACCACAACCCTCTGAGCTGGCTGCACACCGTGTCTGGAAACAACAGAAGGTTGCTACGCTGGAGCCTTGCCCTCCAGCAGTACGACTTTACCATACAACACAAAAAGGGCAGTGAGCATGGCATCGCTGATGGGTTTTCCCGCTGGGGCAAACCAGCTGAGGTGCGCATGGATAAGTACCGCCAAGTCCTGCCTCCGTAGCGCACACCAGAAGGGGGAGGTGTCACGATAATGTAAATATGATGCATGATTTTCTTTACCTCCGCACCCTTCTTGAATTTTCCCTTCGCACGCTGAGCCCTGATACCTCCATAGCTGCAGACTCATGCTTCCCTCTCCCTCCTCCCCAAGGAATGTGTTAATTATCCAAGAGCAGTGCAAAGACACACTGAGGGCTCTTCTGATTTACTCCTTCCCCCTGCTAGCAGCTGCAGCATTCTTCCCTGCCTGTAATCCAATACTCTAGTGTGTGATCTCCTCACCCCTCCCTAAGGAATGTTCTTTGTCTAAAAACCATGTGCGTGCCTGTGTATGTATGGGAGATAGTAAAGAAGGCATAACTGAACCCCAGTTTATGTTAGGAATATGAAAATTACATATCTTGGATGTGCTTCGACAGAGCCTCTTAGCCTGTGGTTTTCCATGCTCCAGCTTCAGCGGAATCGGAGAAATGGATTTCTCCTGCACCAAGTGGAATAGACAGTCTGTGTTTAGAGTCGATAGGAAGCTAACTCCAAGATAAGTGATCGTTCTGGCATTATTCTGCTAGGTTCTCCAGCCCAGTTTTGTAGCCAAGAAGTTTTCTTAACAAAAGTTGCAACTCCGAGAAAAAGGGAGGACACCGGTAACTCAGCCCCTTTAGTGATGTCATGACCCAGAAATATAAGTTACTGTTACTCAGTCTGCAGTCAGTCTTGCCGGGAAAAAGCTGAGATACAAGACGAATCTCTGATGCATTGGGTTGTACTGCCCCTCCCCCGCACAGCTGGTCAGCCTGAAATGATCTAAGCAACATGTGAGTGTTTCTTTCCTTTAATCCATGTTTTTTTTTGTAATTGCCTTGTACATACTTTAATTGTCTCATTGTAAAAATCTTTTTATACCTTCTGTAAACACTGCCTACCTTTTTGGAGTAAAATATAAAATTACTAGTTTTGTTTTCTCCTTGCTCTAAACAAATTTGCATGTGCCTGATGTTAATTACGCTACTAATTTGGGTTGGCTTCGGACCTCCTTTATTAATTTAGAAATATTAATAGAGAAATCGTAGCTGGTGGAGCGAAATGTGTGTTCTGGGCTAGTTGGGTAACGCTGGCAGTGACGGAATGGGTTCCCAGCTTTATAAAAACCCAGCCTCCTCTAACCGTGTGCCAAAAACCAGCAGCCATGGGTTCTTCTAGGCAGCTGCCTTGCTCTCTGAAAATGAAAATTGTAGAGGCCCACAAAGCAGAAGAAAGCTATAAGATGATAGTGTGAGGGACGAGGGAGACTCCATTTTGTATTTATGAAATCATGCCCCATAGATTCGGAAGCTATCCCTCCACTCCTGAAATGTGGCCACCACCCTTGGGAAAAGCATACAGATTCCCATCAGAGCGGGACTTTTACAATTTGGCCAGAGAATTAGGGTACCGTTACACCTAGCGATGCACCAGCGATCCCGACTAGCGATATGACGCAGTCAGGAACGCTGGTGCATCGCTAGGTGGTCGCTAGTGAGCTGTCACTCAGGCAGATCTCACTAGCGACATCGCTGGGGACGGGGATCGCTACTTACCTGTCAGACACGGCGATCCTGCGTCCTCCCGCCCGGCTCCACGCGTCGCTCATCGTCACAGCAGGAAGCGCCGCAGGAAGCAGACGACGAGAAGTGATCCAGCAGCTTCTCGCGCGATCAGCGATGACCAGCGGGGGAGCCGGTCGGAGGTAAGTATCACATGCAGCAATATCGCTACCAATATCGCTGCAACGTCACAAAATCGGTGACTTTACAGCGATATTGCTAGCGATATCGCAGTGTGTAACGGGGGCTTTAGAAGCCAAATGTTAATGAAGGCAGGGAGGAGCAGAGCTATGACCCCCTGCTGTCTTTTGTGCAAGGCAGCCACAATCAAAGCAGACTCTAGACCAAACATCACTGACAACTAGAGACGAATTATGAGCGTAACGTGAATCTCAGGGTAATGTCTGATATCCCACAAGTGTGACGACTGTCTGGTGCGAGTCTGGACTGGAATCGAGACAGCACCCCGAGCAACCCAGAGACCCTTTACCCCTATACAGGGATCTAGAATTACAGCAGAGCCCAGGAGGTAGCTGTCTGTATAAGAGCAGTGGACCAGAGCAGGACGGTCACCAGAAAGGGATAAATTAACGGAACCAAAGGAGTAGTCAGGAGTCCAAGTCTAAACCAGGCGGGCGGCAGAGGTACAAAATTGGCAGACAGTAGCAAAGTCAAAATCCAGGCAAAGGTCAGAGTCAGCAATAGCAAATAACACACTAGCACACTGGAGAAACCAAGACTATATCTGGCGGCCTGCAAGACAGGCCCCAAGGTATTTGAAGGATCAGGCTATCCCTCACAGGCTCACAGTCTGATGACGTCATTTGGACTTCCCCCAGGACCAGGCCAGATAGTGATGCACCAACCCCTTCATGACTGACAGAGGAGGTGAGCCTGTGCCCACCAGATGCCTGCGCAGGAGCCCCTTCTCTGTCACCACCACCCACGGGAGAACCACGGCGCCTCCTAGTGGCAGAGGCAGGAACAGCCGTCCCCGAGTCTGACGGCGATGTGACAGTCTGGCGCCTCCCAGTGGCCGAGACTGGAACAGCAGTCCTCGAGTCTGACGGCGATGTGACAGTCCCGTGCCTCCCAGTGGCCAAAGCAGGAACAGCAGTCCCTGTGTCTGACGGCGATGTGACAGTCCGGCGCCTCCTAGTGGCCGAGGCAGAAACAGCAGTCCCTGTGTCTGACAGCAATGTGACAGTACCCCCCCTTCCTAAGAGGGACCTCCGGACCCTCAAAACCTGGTTTGTTAGGGTGAAGGAGGTGACATTTCCTGATCAACCCTTTGACATGAATGTCACCAGCAGGGACCCAGGACCTCTCCTCCGGACCGTAGCCCTTCCAGTGCACCAGATACTGTACGGACCCTCTCACTAAGTGGGAGTCAAGGATACCCTGGACTTCGTATTCCAAGGCACCCCCACCAAAACTGGAGGAGGAGGGGACTGGACAGGATGAATTGGGAGCGGAACAATTTGAGGAGAGACTTGTGGAAAACATTTGGCAGTATGAATGACTGAGGGAGTTTCAGACGAAAAGCTACTGTGTTAATCACCTCAATAATTTCGTACGGACCAATGAACCTGGGACCCAGTTTGGTAGATGGCACTTTAAGCCTAATATTCCTGGTAGAAAGCCAGACTTTGTCTCCAACTCCCAGGTGTGGCCCTTTGGATCGCCATCTATTAGCAGCCGAAGCTTGTCTAACCTGAGCCCCTTTCAAGTTTGTGTTCACTTCTGACCAAATCATCTTTAACTGATGTATAGATCTTTATACCCCAGGGAGCTCTGACATTTTAGCAGAGAATGAACCAAAGCGTGGGTGCAGCCCAAGATTACAGAAAAAAGGGGTAGTCTTGATGGTCTCCAGGTACTGATTATTCAGGGCGAACTCTGCTAATGGCAGACGTTCCACCCAATCGAACTGATGCTCAGACACATAACAACGGAGATATTGTTCCAGAGCTTGGTTAGTGCGCTTGGTTTGACCATTGGTTTCAGGGTTATAGGCAGAGGACAATTCAATGCCAATGCGTTTGCAGAATGCCCTCCAAAATTTTGAAATGAACTGGGTACCCCTGTCGGACACAATATTCACAGGAGCGCCATGCAGTCGTACAACATGAATAATGAACAGTTTGCTTAGGGTTTCAGAATTAGGTAGTCCAGACAGAGGAACAAAATGACACTGCTTACTGAACCTATCCACCACCACCCAGATACACGTCTTCCCTTCTGAGGGCGGTAGATCAGTAATAAAGTCCATGGATATGTGGGTCCATGGACCTTCAGGGGTAGGCAAGGGCTGGAGCTAGCCGGCAGGGCGATTATGGGGAGACTTAGCGCGAACACAGATTTCACAAGCCAGTACATAGTCCTTACAATCCTTTACTACAGTTGGCCACCAAAAATTCCTGGTCACTAGCCTGATGGTATTATTGATACTTGGATGCCCTGCAAGGTCAGAATCATGCTATTCCTTCAGAACTTGCAGGCGGAATGTGGCCGGAACAAACAATTTTTGGGGAGGCATAGTGTCAAGGGCTTGTTCTGGGGATCTACGAATCTCCTCCAGAAGATCCAAAGACACAGTTGAAACAACAATCCCGCTGGCCAATATTGGAGATGGTTCAGAGTCCTCGGCCTGTGAGGGGCAAAAACTTCGAGAGAGGGCATCAGCCCTTACATTTTTAGTACCTGGTCGAAAAGTGATCACAAAATCAAATCTCGAGAAGAACAAGGCCCACCTTGCCTGTCTAGGATTCAGTCTTTTTGCTGACTCCAAGTAGGTCAGGTTCTTGTGATCCGTGATCACGGTGATCTTATGTTTCGCACCTTCGAGGAAGTGGTGCCATTCCTTGAAGGCCCATTTTATTGCCAACAATTCCCGATTCCCTATATCATAATTCCTCTCAGTGGAAGAGAATTTATGGATAAAGAAGGCATATGGACGAAGTTGAGTGAGGGATGCCGTGCCTTGCGATAGCACTGCTCCTACTCCAACCTCAGAGGCATCAACCTATAAAACAAAGGGGCGGTCTAGATAAGGCTGAATCAATATCGGGTTAGAAGCAAAACATTCTTTTAAAACAGAAAATGCCTGAAGTGCCTCAGGCTTCCAATTAACCACATCCGCCCCTTTCCGGGTCAAATCCGTGAGTGGTTTGGCAATCTCCGAAAAACCTTTAATAAATTTGAGATAATAGTTAGCGAACCCTAAGAATCGCTGCAGCGCTTTAAGAGACTTGGGTTGTACCCATTCCTTAATGGGTTGGATCTTGGCAGGATCCATGCGAAACCCTTTAGCTGAGACAATGTACCCCAGAAACTGTACCTCCTCAGCCATAAAAACGCATTTCTCTAGTTTGGCAAATAGAGAATGTTCTCTAAGTCTCTGGAGAACAGAACAGACATGTTGGACGTGCGTCATAAGGTCAGCAGAGTAGATCAGGATGTCATCCAAATAAACGACTACATATACTCCACAGATGTCTCTGAAGAAATCGTTCACAAAATTCTGAAACACGACAGGTGCGTTACTGAGCCCTAACGACATTAAGAGGTACTCAAAGTGGCCAAGGGGTGTGTTAAACGCGGTCTTCCACTCATCTCCCTTTCTTATACGGACAAGATTATATGCTCCACGGAGGTCAAGCTTAGTAAACCAACAGGCTCCAAACAGCTGATTAAAAAGATCAGGAATGAGTGGAAGCGGATACTGCGTTTTTACAGTGACAGCGTTTAACTCACGGTAATCAATGCAACGTCTGAGACCACCATCTTTCTTTTCCACAAAAAAGAACCCAGCTCCAACAGGTGAGGTGGATGGTCTAATAAACCCATTATGTAAACTGTCTGCTATGTAGTCTTTCATGGCCTGATGCTCTGGACCAGAGAGATTAAATATTCTCCCCTTTGGGAGATGAGAATCTGGTATCAAGTCTATGGGGCAATCGTATCCTCTGTGAGGGGGTAATTTCTCTGATTCCACTATGGAAAAAACATCCTCATAATCTCTAAATCAGGGGTCTCAAACTCAATTTACCCGGGGGCTGCTGGAGGTAGGATCTGGGTGAGGCTGGGCTGCATCAGGTTTTCCACAATAAAAGCTCTTACAAAAACATTCCAAACATTCTGAACCCGGCGCACCTGAGTCTGTGGCGTGGTCCGGTCCTGTCCCTGCTTGGCTGCTCCTGCTGCATGTGTTGTGAGTGTGACTCATATGCCTTTGCCTGCTGACAGTAGGCTGTTGTGACTGTCTAGCCATCATCATACTCACCTCCTCCTGCTGCAGCTCTGATGGTCCAGCGCCGACATCTTCCTGTATAAGCACGCGGTCACACATCACGTGGTACCGCTCATTAAGCTCATGAATATGGGCGCCACGCCTATGAGTGGAGTGGCGCCCATATTCATGACCTTAATGAGCAGTACTATGTGTGACTGGGATTTCACATGCGAGACTCGGCCGTGTTTCTCGCATGTGTGATCCCGGCCAAGGTGAGGGCCGCAAACTATTGTCCCGAGGGCGCATGAGGTGAGGACCGCAAACTATTGTCCCAAGGGCCGCAGTTGGCCCACGGGCCGCAAGTTTGAGACCCCTGCTCTAAATGCATAAGGTACAAAGGGAGGTTTGATTTTAACTTGGTTCACCGATAGCCATATACAGTTGTCCTGACACTGTGGGCTCCAGCGCACAATATCACCAAGGTGTCAAAATAACTGCGGCTGATAAATTATCAATCACAAAAAATGACACATGTTCAGTATGTAGTGTCCCCACTGACATTGCAATTTCTGCAGTAACAAACTCTACTCCACCCTGGACAATAGATGTGCCATTAATCACAGTGGTTTGAAGGGCATTAAGCCTTAGCAGTGGTACAGCAAGATTCCTTGCTACCAGGAAATCCATGAAGTTTCCCTCAGAACCACTATCCACATAAGCCTCCAAACACAGAGATTTCTTAAGGTATGACAGAGACATGGGTAAAAAAAACTTTAGCTGCATCTGCGGGCAGTACCTCTGCCCCTGAGCAGGCATGACCAGAGCTGCCCAGGGGCTGACGTCCTGGGAGTGAAGACTTCTGACGTCCAGCATTTTCCCTGGTCTCCAGACTGCAGCATGCTTCTGTAGAATGGGAGTGTTCCTCCAGGCTGTGCAATGAAGCAGGTAACAGGTGCTTTTAGCCAAAGAATCAGCTCAGGCAGCGAGGCAGGAGAGAAAAAAAAAGTTCATGGGTAATGCTTTATATATATGCTGGATATATAAAAATGATTTTTGGGCCAGATATAATGTGACGACCGTCTGGTGCGAGTCTGGACAGCAATCGAGACAGCACCCCGAGCAACCCCGAGACCATTTACCCCTATACAGGGATCTGGAATTACAGCATAGCCCAGGATGTAGCTGTCTGTATAAGAGCAGTGGACCAGAGCAGGATGGTCGCCAGAAAGGGATAAATTAATGGAACCAAAGGAGTAGTCAGGAGTCCAGGTCTAAACCAGGCGGGCGGCAGAGGTACAAAATCGGCAGACAGTAGCAGAGTCAAAATCCAAGCCAAGGTCAGCGTCTTAAACCAGGAGGGCAACAGAGGTACAAAATCAGCAGGCGGTATCAGAGTCAAAATCCAGGCTAAGGTCAGAGTCAGCAATAGCAAATAACACACTAGCACACTGGGGAAACCAAGACTATATCTGGCGGCCTGCAAGACAGGCCCCAAGGTATTTGAAGGATCAGGCTATCCCTCACAGGCTCACATTCTGATGATGTCATTTGGACCGCCCCCAGGACCAGGCCAGATGGTGATGCACCAACCCCTTCATGACTGAGAGGAGCGGAGCCTGCGCCCACCAGATGCCTGCGCAGGAGCCCCTTCTCTGTCACCACCACCCACGGGTGAACCACGGCACCTCCTAGTGGCCGAGGCAGGAACAGCCGTCTCCGAGTCAGACGGCGACGTGACAGTCCGGCGCCTCCCAGTGGCCGAGTCCGGAACAGCAATCGAGTCTGACGGCGACGTGACAGTCCAATGCCTCCCAGTGGCCGAAGCAGGAACAGCAGTCCCTGTGTCTGAAGGCGATGTGACAAGAATCCGAGGAGCCCCTGCACACACCCCCGTGCCTTATCTCTCTAGTGCTCTCGGATTTGAGCTATCGAGACTGGCTCTCCAGAACAGCTTAGGCCAGTTTCACATTTGCGCTTTATGGCTCAGTGACGGCCCGCGCATGGCTGCCGCTAAGCCCCGTCCATTGCCGGCTCCCTGCCCGCCCCATCCGGTCATCGCCGCCTACTAGCGCACATGGACGCTTGCGATCTGCGCACCCTATCTTTAGCATAGGGTTCGCAGATCGTGCGCTGGCAGTGCGCTAGCAGGATTTTGCCGTGCGCTGCGCACTTTTGAAGGTGCGCCCGTGTGCGCCGAACGCAGCATGTTGCACTTCGGCGTGCACGGCGCACCTTCAAAAGTGCGCAGCGCACGGCAAAATCCTGCTAGCGCACAGCCAGCGCACGATCTGCGCACCCTATGCTAAAGATAGGGTGTGCAGATCGCAAGCGTCCATGTGCGCTAGTAGGCGGCGATGACTGGATGGGGCGGGCAGGGAGCCGGCAGGGGGCGGGGCTTAGTGGCGGCCGTGCGCAGGCCGTCGCTGCGCCATAAAGCGCAAATGAGAAACCGGTCTTAGCCGACCCGAGTTTGGACTCTCTGCATCAGTCCAGCCCCAAGAACCCGTTGAAATGTCAGTTGTCTCGTTTGTACCTCCACTGAGAAGTTATGACCCATCCCAGATATTGGGCATTATTTCGGCTAGTAGGTCAAGGGAAAATTAAGTACAACCCAGAGGGGTGGTGGCAAATATGGGAGGGGGTGAGCTAAGGGTTAAAAGCTGGCTACATACTTCCAACCCCATCTTTGTACTGCCAAGGAAGCCACGTCACATTACGTGTTTGTCATAACTCTGGACGAGATGGTTCTGCCTCCGTCCTGGTCAGGGTTAATTCTAGTTCGTCTCTCGTTGGTTTTGGGGCGGCTATTTATTGCTGGTTGTTCCTGGGTCTGGTGGCGGTGATACTTCCGTGTACTAGGTTAGAGGTAGCTGACCCAGGTTACTCTTCTGTCTTGCCCCTGGGTATCTCGCTCTCTTCTGGCTTTTGACCCTTGGCTTCCCACTGAGTGTTATCGTTCTGTGCCCTGTATTCAGCGCTCTTGGCTGCTTCCCCGTCCTCACGCACAGTGGCTCCACCCCCCACCATCTCTCCTGCGATCATGTGACTGCTTAGTCTCAGCTCCTGTGCACACTGCATGCCTTAGTCCTCACATTCCCTGCGCTTGGTCCCATGCACTCTGCTAGTGGCCCCTAGGCTTCCTCAGTGACACATATCGGTGTCATTAGTGTGGAGATGGACCAGGAACTAAGGAAGGACCCGTGGACTCAGCGCTTCCATATGGCCCACATGCTATAAGACATGGTAATTTGACACATATCCCTAACTGCTATCCACCAACCCGTATCCGAATTTGTATCTGTACCTCTGGCTGTATGCGCCTTTGTTTTGTAGCAATATTATTATGCATTTATATAGCACCATTTATTCCATGGCGCTTTACATGTGAAAACGGGAAATATAGACAGGTACAAAAAACATGTGTAAGAAAGGGACACACAAGTACATAAGGAGAGGGGACCCTGCCCACGAGGGCTCACAGTCTACAGGGATGGGTGACGATACAGTAGGAGAGGCTAGAGCAGGTCGTGCGGTGGTTCAGTAGACCAAGGATCATTGCAGGCTGTAGGCTTGTCGGAACAGGTGGGTCTTCAGGTGCTTCTTGAAGGTTGCCGTTGATGGTGAGAGTCTGATGTGATGCGGCAGAGAGTTCCAGAGTATGGGGGAAGCACTGGAGAAGTCTTGTATCCGGCTGTGGGAAGAAGAGATAAAGGGGGAGTAGAGAAGGAGATCTTGAGATGATAAAACGTTGCGTGCAGGTAGGTACCTAGAGACCATGTCACAGATGTATGGAGGAGATAGGTTGTGGATGACTTTGTATGTCATGGCTAGGGTTTTACGAATATGCAAATAAAGTCCGTGGAGCCTCATTTAAGAGTCTCAAACATGGGACTAGCCAGATCTTCCTCCAGGGAAGGACCCAGCCAAGGGGTGGCTCCTTTCGGAAACCACCATTGCCACCATATTAAGTGGCCCTTTAAGTCAACATCCAGCTCTTTACGAGTTTACAGATATGACAAGAGAAATACCAAGGCCAGGTAACAATCCACAGACAGCTGTTTCGGGGTGTTGCCCCTCATCAGTGTGGAGTAGGATTCTGGCTAGGTGGGAGCAATGCCTAGTAGACCAACATCACGAAACAATCACTGACCTCAGGGAGACCAGTCAAAGAGAACACTGCGGCAGCCGGCAAAGGCGCTCAATCAGTGAACTCCTAGGTGCAATGCTCCCTGGGAAATACAAATATGCAAATAAAGTCCGTGGAGCCTCATTTAAGAGTCTCAAACACGGGACTAGCCAGATCTTCCTCCAGGGAAGGACCCAGCCAAAGGGTGGCTCCTTTCAGAAACCACCATATTAAGTGGCCCTTTAAGTCAATATCCAGCTCTTTATGAGTTTACAGATATGACAAGGGAAATACCAAGGCCAGGTATCCATCCAGACAGCTGTTTCGGGGTGTTGCCCCTCATCAGTGTGGAGTAGGATTCTGGCTAGGTGGGAGCAATGCCTAGTAGACCAACATCACGAAACAATCACTGACCTCAGGGAGACCAGTCAAAGAAAACACTGCGGAAGCAGGAAGATCTGGCTAGACCCGTGTTTGAGACTCTTAAATGAGGCTCCACAGACTTTATTTGCATATTCATATTTCTCAGGGAGCATTGCACCTAGGATTTCACTGATTGAGCGCCTGTGCCGGCTGCCGCAGTGTTTTCTTTGACTGGTCTCCCTGAGGTCAGTGATTGTTTCGTGATGATGGCTAGGGTTTTGAATTGGAGCCTCTGGGCAATAGGAAGCCAGTGAAGGGCCTGGCATAAGGGGGAGGCTGGGGAATAGGGAGGAAACAGGTGGATTATTCAGGCAGCAGAGTGTAGGATGGACTGGAGCAGAGCCAGAGTGCTAGAGGGGAGGCCAGAGAGTAGGAGGTTGCAGTAGTCGAGGCGGGAGATGATAAGAGCATGCACTAGTGTTTTTGTGGTTTCAAGGTTGAGGAATGAGCGGATCCGGGAAATATTTTTGAGTTTGAGGCGGAAGGAGGAGGCGAGGGCTTGGATATGTGGTGTGAAAGAGAGCGCAGAGTCGAGGATCTCCCCAAGGCACCGAGCGTGCGGGACTGGGGAAAGAGAGCAGCCATTGACATTGATGGATAGGTCTGGTGGAGGGGTAGAGTGAGATGGGGGAAAGATGATAAATTCTACTTTGTCCATGTTCAGTTTGAGAAAGCGAGCAGAGAAGGCTGAGATAGCAGACAGACATTGTGGGATTTTAGTCGGTAAGGAGGCGAGGTTGGGTCCAGATAGGTAAATCTGCGTGTCACCGGCACAGAGGTGGTTCTGCAAACCGTGGGATTCTATGAGCTGTCCCAAGCCAAAGGTGTAGATGGAGAATAGTAGGGGTCCTAGGACAGAGCCTTGAGGAACACTGACAGACAGGGGGCGAGCTGAGGAGGTGGTGTGAGGGAGACACTAAATGTTCGGACTGTTAAGTATGATGAGATCCAGCATAGGGCCAAGTCTGTGATGCCAAGAGATGAGAGAGTCTGTAGCAGGAGGGAATGGTCTACGGTGTCAAAGGCAGAGGACAGGTCCAGGAGAAGGACAGAGTAGTGTCGCTTGCTCTTGGCGGTTAGTAAGTCGTTAGTGACTTTAGTTAGGGCAGTTTCAGTTGAGTGATGTGGTCGGAAGCCAGATTGTAACCGGTCAAAGAGGGAACAGGAGGAGAGGTGGGAGGACAGTTCAAGATATACATGCTGTTCCAGTAGTTTTGAGGCGTAAGGGAGAAGAGATATTGGGCGATAGTTAGACACAGAGGATGGGTCAAGGGAGGGCTTTTTGAGGATGGGTGTGATTGAGGCATCTTTGAAGGATGAGCGAAAAACACCATTTGTAAGTGAAAGGTTGAAGAGGTGTGTTAGAGATGGGATGAAGACTGTGGCCAAGTTAGGGATGGAGTGAGACGGGAGTGGGTCGAGGGCACAAGTGGTGAGGTGTGATCTTGACAGAAGGCTGGAGAGCTGATCTGTCATGGTGGAGAAGCTGGCTTTTGCAGAACAGGGCTGAGCGGCTAAGAGGGGCATTGGGGGCTGCGGGCCAAAGTTTTGTCTGATCATGTCAATCTTCTGCTTAAAGGAGGCAAAGTCTTCAGCAGAAAAGAGAGGAGGGGGAGGAGGTGCTGTGGAACGAAGTAGAGAATTGAAAGTGCTGAAGAGCTGTTTAGGGTTGTGAGACAGGGAGGATATGTGAGATGCGAAGTAAGTTTGTTTTGCGGCAGAGAGCGCTCAGCGTCCCTGGAAACCCATCTCAGTTCTTTGGTCAGGCTGGTCAGCCAGGGCTGCCTGTTGATTGTTCGAGTTTTGCTGTGCGCGAGGGGGGCAGCTGAATCAAGTGTTGCTGTTATTGCGGTGTTATAAAAAGTGGCAGCAGCATCTGTGTCATGAAGGGAAGCTATGTCTGTAAGAGGGAGAAGGGACTCAGAGAGTGATTGTAAATTGTTAATTGGAGGCAGTTTCAGTCTCCAGTACACATACCTTGGGACATCAAAGCCAAATAAGTTTCTATGTAGTTTTTATATATAAAAGTTACACACAGAGAGCGGAGATTGGAGATGTGAGAAAAGAGACAAGATGTGCTCTCTTGCACTTGCTTCCTGGATGAACACACAGATGGATGGACTTTTCTACCTTAATAATGTAATGTATGACTAATGTTTGGATTGAGGCATATGTATTTATAGTTTATACTGTTTATTATTTAATCTAATCATTTATTAAGTAAATCAATTTAAGTACTGTATATACTTGAGTATAAGCAGAGAATTTTAGCGCATTCTTTGTTGGGCTGAAAGTCCCCTTCTCGGCTTATACTCGAGTCATTTACGGGGGTCAGCGGGGGTGTCAGAGATCATACTCACCCCTTCCTGGTGCATGGTCTCTGCATTCCCTCTTCTCCTATGGTCTCGGTGCCCTAGCTCTTCCTGCGTTCAGTGGTCATGTGGTATCGCTCATTAAAGTCATGAATATGCACATATTCATGAGTCTAATGAGCGGTATCACATGACCTGTGGCGCTGAGACCATAGAAGAGGGGCTGCAGAGACCATGCACCAGGAGGGGGCATGACGTGGGGAGCCATACTCACCTGTCCCCGTTCCATCGCCACCCACCACTCTGTCTCCCGGGTCCTCTGGCTGTGACGTTCAGCAGAGGGCACGATGACGTAGTCAGTGTGCACCCTCTGCTGAATGTCACTGCAGAGACACGGGAGACACCGCAGTGGACGGCGATGGAGCGGAGACCGGTAAATATCGCCAGTGCCGGGGGCCTGATCAAGCGGCGACACCGGCACCTGGCCCCCAACAACGAGTGGAGAGTATGTCATTTTTTTTATTGCAGCAGCGGCAATATATGGGGTATTTATCTATGGAGCAGCTTCTTGGGCCAGCTTTAACCCTTGTGCAGCAATATATGGCAAATCAAAACCCCTGCTTGACTGCAAAAGACCTTCAGAAAGATTTATCAGACTTTGGAGTTGTGGTATATTGTTCTACTGTTCAGAGACACCTGCACAAATATGGCCTCAATGGAAAAGTCATTAGAAGAAAACCTCTCCTGCATCCTCACAATAGAATCCAGCATCATAAGTATGCAAAAGAATATCTAAACAAGCCTGATGCACTTTGGAAACAAGTCCTGTTGAGTGATGAGGTTAAAATAGAACTCTTTGGCCACAATTATCAATATGTGTGGAGAAAAAAGGGCAGAGTTTCAAGAAAGGAACATCTTGCCAACCAACGGTAGAGGGAAGAATGGATTCAATGAAATTTCAACAAATTCTTGAAGCAAACATAACATCTGTAAAAAATCTGAAGTTGAAAAGAGGATGGCTTCTACAAATGGATGATCCTAAACACATGTCAAAATCGACAACAGACTACCTTAAAAAGTGCAAGATGAAGGTTTTACAATGGCCCTCCCAGTCCCCTGATCTGAACATCATTGAAAATTTGTAGCTAGACCTCAAAATAGCAGTGCATGCAAAGACGACCCAGGAATCTCACAGAACTGGACGAAGTTTCCAAGTAAGAATGGATGAAAATCCCTCAAACAAGAATTGAAAGACTCTTGGTCTGACTACAAGAAGCATTTACAAGCTGTGATATTTGCAAAAGGGGTGCTACTAGGTACTAACCATGCAGGGTGCCCAAACTTTTGCATCGGCTCATTTTCCTTATGGTAATTTTTAAAATGTAAAAAATATTTTTTTTCCTTTTGCCTAAAATACAAAGGAAATGTATCATCTTAAACTTTAGCCCTTTTAGGCTGTGTGCACACGTTGCGGATTCCGCTGCGGTTTTTTCCGCGTGGAAACGCAGGTAAAACCGCAGGTAAAGCTGCGGAAACCACACAAACAATTGACATGCTGCGGTTTGTAAACCGCAGCAAAACCGCACGGAAAAAACCGCACCGTCAGCACAGCGTTTTTGAAACCCCATAGGGTTTCATTGTACTGTACTTGGTCAGCGGAACTGCTGCGTTTCCGCAGCGGCAAAACCGCTGCGGAAACGCAGCAGAAACCGCACCGTGTGCACACAGCCTTAGAGATCATTTCATCTTCAACTTACTTAACTCTTCACAATAACAGCAATTTTGTCCGGGGGTGTCCAAACTTTTACATGCCACTGCATGTAAACATTCCAGAATCTGGGTAATCAATACTGATTTGCATTTCTCTAATTTTGAATACCTCCAAAACATGACTTTTTTTACATTTCATCACAACTTTGTTTTAATTCTTGTGAAGTACCTGAAGAAATGACAAACTTTCTATATACTATTTTGAATACTTTGAACTTTGCAGTTTTTAAAATGATTGATCTTAGCATGTTTCTAATTTACTGGCACTTATGAATTGAATTAGTTCCTAAAAAAATATTCTTGGAAAATTTTTTGAACATTTGAAAAATCTCTGGTTAAGAGCTCGCACTCATCTATCTGCACTTAAAACATCTGATGTTGATCCTGAAAAGTAGGACGAGTGTCATGCGAGAGCAATGCGATTTTCCTCACATAGCACCTGTATTCCCTTTTTTTCTCTCTGCAACTATTATTCTACAACCATTTGCAGGACTATTTACAGTGATCTGTGCTACAGAATGGTAATGTATCGGTAAAAGTCGCATGGCTTATGGATTGTTTGTGTTTTTCTCACACCCATTGACTTGAGTTGGCTACTGCCGGGGCACCGACTCGCCGTCAGAGACACCGACACACTATCGGGCCCATGAGTTGGGGTAGCCTAGTGCCAGTGTCCCCATTCAAATACTCACCTCGTTCCCCGTTGCTCCGGTGTCTTCAGCGTCTTCTGACTCTCTGTGATGTCTCAGGGCAGACAGCATGATCATGTAACTACAGAGCACCCTCTCCCAAGCAGTGCAGAGTCATAGTTTATGTATAACACATAATGCCAAGTGTTGTGGGAAAAGCATTTAGCTATTACAGTATGCATTTTCACCCCGAAGCCTGGTTTCACCTTCCTGACCAGGCCAATTTTTACAATTCTGACCATTTTCACTTTATGAGGTTATAGCTCTGGAACGCTTCAACGGATCCTAACGATTCTGAGATTTTTTTCTTCTAGTGAAGTATTGTAATTGTATTTCTCATTGCATCATTTTTTGCCTCGTTTTTTATTTATTATTTTAACGGTGTTGAAAAAGGAGTTAACTAGTGGGACAGTTTTATAGGTCGGGTCGTTCCAGATGCAGCAATACCAAATATGTGTACTTTACTATTTGTTTTGCATAAATAAATGTATTTATTGGATTCATATATTTTTTTGTTCATTTTGAGATTGTCAAATTTTTTTTTTTACAATTTTTAATAACTTTTCTACATTGTCCCAGGATGGGACATCAGCTTTCCCTGCCATGATCGTCGATCTGCTTTTGCATTGCAGAGCATTAGATCAGCATCTCACACAGAGAGGAAGCGTCTCAGCTCATGCTCTGAATAGGAGCTTACAGCCACCGTCCCTGGGTGATCCCGCGACCATCTTTCAGCCCTTGGTCACCATCACACGTGATCACAATCATGTTGTGCTGATGGGAGCAGAGATGAAGCGATGCCCCTCAATGTTGTGGTCACTTGACATTGGTATCAGAGGAGGTAAATGCTCGCGATCAGTGCTGGTATCGTGGGTGTTGCTGTAGAGTGTCTGCTCATATATAGCTGTATTTGATCACAGTGACGTATATACACATAACATGGAGTTAAAGCACATGGTTAGGGCTCATTCAGATGAGGGTGTTATATAGATGAGTGCTCTCAGAGTAAAAACCAGATAAATCAGATAAACTAACCAATGTAATTGAGTTGGAATGTTTATATGACAGTTTCTCACATGGACTGAGTAATGGTGTGAATAAAAACAAAACACGCACGCGTCACTTCCAAGTATTGTACGAGATTCACTCATATACAAGTCTATGGCAGTGACAAGGCAATTGGATCTCATACGGAACATCTATGTGTAGCATCCCATTTTTATGAACACATTTCCATTATCAACCTTGGAAACGTAATTTGATCATTTACATTTTAAAATGTTAATGTATAAATACAGATGCCACATGGCCATAAAAAAAACGACACATGGATAACAATATGGATGAAACCAAAATTTTTCATATGGATGTCTACCCTCGGCCTTAGTGTTAGGTCTGCTCTTTAGATAAGTACATATTATGGAATACAAAAGTGATTTGGTAAGCTGTCATGTCCCCAAATGCTTTTAACCTACAGATATGGGGTTAACCTGTAGGTTAGTAGAGTTTTGAAACATCCGGCTGCCAAGAGGAAATGATCTTTGCTCCCTGCCTGAAGTCTCCACCTTTCAGTCATGGAGGTGAGGAGAGGCACAGCTTCAGCATATAGTGAGTGGCAGCTGTAATCATACCCTGGTGCTGATTGGCTGCCAGGCAGTGGCAGGGCATGCTAACAGCTGCCGCTCACTATGTACTGAGTGGTGCCTGTAGCCTCGTTGGCCGCACATCTATAACTGAAAGCTGGAGGCTGCCAAGAGGAATAAACATTATTTCCTCCCTGGAGCTGGGCATGCAGTGAGGAGGCCGCATGGCTTTAGAACCCTATTAACCTGAAGATTAATCCAGTATATGCAGCAGATTAATAGCTTTTTGGGACATGACAGGTTGCCTTTAAATCATTTCCATACTTATATGAAGTGGATATCAGATTCCTGGGACCTCTACTGATCATGTAAAGAAGCAGTGATGCTTGTTGGAGCACAGTGGTTCTTCAATGTTTTCTGTACTGGCAGCTGCGCCTTGTACCAAGTATCTCTATGTATGAATATTCCAATGCATCTGGATCAACATTGAAGGAACCAGAACATTGCTTTTTTGGGGTTTGACCTCCAAAGCCCGGCTATTCCACAGATCTGGTTTTATGATTTAATCACAGCTTTTATTTATGTGACTGTAGATCGTATTGGAGAAAATGTGACGCAGGTCAGATAACGATGCAATCCTATGGCTAATAATACACTTGCTATCACCCAACATTGTCATGGTAGAAATAATAATTACATGCAATTCCAGCCTAATATAGATTTAGACACTAAAAATGTCCTTAAGATCAATTTTTGGCACTTCAAACACAATAATACACTTAGGGGTAAAAAAGAATTCACTAATTATCCCCAAAAGAAGCGAACCAACACACCATATATATAAAAAATATTATTTTATTGAATATCAAAAATATTCCAATTTTAATAAAAATTACAGACTACATAATACCTTACTCATAACATACCCCAACGGGGAAAAATGCACAGACCATGAACACGGATAAATAATCCTTCTGTTAATAATCATAATATTCCTGTACAATTCATGGAATAAGGCAACAAGACCAATATTATAATAATCCTAAATAGGAATCAATCTAACCTTGCCGTTATAAGACGCCACTAAGTTTTATAGTATGCAATCATAAGTCTCACTCTAAATATAAAAATTCAGGGTAATAAGAAATCCTATGAGGTTATAGAGATACGACATAATACCAGCACCATATAAAGCCTTCATATCGACAAAATCGGGGAGGATTAATCTAACCCCGCTGTGAAAAGCACCGATACAACATGGGCTAAAATAAACTTAGGACACATAAAATGACAAGGTAGAAGAGCTATCAAACTGATAATTACCTTAGACCGGATTATGCAGGTGTAAATAATCCTGTGCACAGATCCCCGCTCCCGGAAGAAGCTAGAGGGCGAAACGCGCGTCGGGGCGCGGGGATCTGTGCACAGGATTATTTACACCTGCATAATCCGGTCTAAGGTAATTATCAGTTTGATAGCTCTTCTACCTTGTCATTTTATGTGTCCTAAGTTTATTTTAGCCCATGTTGTATCGGTGCTTTTCACAGCGGGGTTAGATTAATCCTCCCCGATTTTGTCGATATGAAGGCTTTATATGGTGCTGGTATTATGTCGTATCTCTATAACCTCATAGGATTTCTTATTACCCTGAATTTTTATATTTAGAGTGAGACTTATGATTGCATACTATAAAACTTAGTGGCGTCTTATAACGGCAAGGTTAGATTGATTCCTATTTAGGATTATTATAATATTGGTCTTGTTGCCTTATTCCATGAATTGTACAGGAATATTATGATTATTAACAGAAGGATTATTTATCCGTGTTCATGGTCTGTGCATTTTTCCCCGTTGGGGTATGTTATGAGTAAGGTATTATGTAGTCTGTAATTTTTATTAAAATTGGAATATTTTTGATATTCAATAAAATAATATTTTTTATATATATGGTGTGTTGGTTCGCTTCTTTTGGGGATAATTAGTGAATTCTTTTTTACCCCTAAGTGTACTAATATAGATTTAGCAGCAATTTGCCCATCCGTCTGGAATAAGTCAGGACAACCAACCAACTTTCATCTAATCTGCTACTAGAAAGAAAAAGGTTCACATTGTTCATTACTGGCCGTGTACTCTACTGACGTGAACAGAAAGAAAAACAATCAAAAAACAAGAAACTTTACTTTTTCGTTGCACATCAAGATAAAAAAATGGAAAAATAAAAACTAGTATAAATAGTTTATAAAATAGACATTTAAAGCATGTGAAAGATAGAATATACAGAAACAAATTGAATGTATGGGACATCCGCTGTGTGAATCACAGATGTCCAGGACAGAAATGGCATAAATAATGGCAGATACAGCACTATCACGTCAGAGTAGTCCTCTTTTATTCTGGGTGAATCTTCTTGTGCGTTCATCACTTCATTTTAGCAACGTTCACCTGGATTCCTTCACTTTTAGTGCCATATATTCTTCTATCAGTCTGTTTTTCTCACTAAGTTTAGTTCTGACAGAGTCGATTAGAGAAGAGGCAAAGGGAACCTGTAACAGTAGAAACAAGAAAAGCGATTAGTCTGAAGATGCTTCAGCTCAAACACAGCCAAAAACATGGTCGGCGCTCATAGCAAGTCAGCAATTCTGCTACATACAGGCAACCTGATCATCGGCTGTATGTAACAGAGCTGATCGGGTTATGGCAACTTCTTGTCTCCCATGGACCAAAAGAAAAAAAAAATATATAAAAAAAAAATAAAACTGCAAATCACCCCCCTTTCGCCCCCATTCAAAATAAAATAAAAAAAAATTCAAACATACACATATTTGGTATCGCTGAGTTCAGAATTGCCTGATCAATAAAAAAAAGAATTAACCCGATCGCTAAACGGCGTAACAAGAAAAAAAGTCAAAACGCCAAAATTAATTTTTTTTTGGTTGGCGCAACATTGCATTAAAGTGCAATAACGGGCGATCAAAAGTTTGTATTTGCACCAAAATAAGAAAAAAAAAGCCCTCACTCAACCCGATATCACAAAAAATGGAGAAGCTATGGGTATTGGAAAAAGGTGCAATTTTTTTTTTTTTAACAAAGTTTGGAATTTTTTTTTCACCACTTGGATATAAAAGAACCTAGACATGTTTGGTGTCTATGAACTCGTAATGACCTGGAGAATCATAATGGAAGGTCAGTTTTAGCATTTAGTGAACATAGCAAAAAAGCAAAACAAAAAAACATTTTGGAATTTCACTTTTTTTTGCAATTTCACCGCACTTGGAATTTTTTCCCGTTTTCCAGTACATGATATGTTAGAACCAATGGTGTCACTCAAAAGTACAACTTGTCCCACAAAAAACAAGCCCCCACGTGGCCATATTGACAGAAAAATATAAAAGCTATGGCTCTGGGAAGAAGGGGAGCAAAAAGGAAAATACCTCCGGTCATGAAGATGTTAAAGATTTTACCACAAATTGAGAATTAAAGAACAATCTAGGAGAAAGAAGCAGATTTCTCTGATAACATATATTACAAAGTTGCTTATTTTCATGTGTACGATTGATTTATTAAATAAAAATTAAAATGACGCTTACTCTAACTGTACTTTGCACCGTATAAAATCTCTGAATGTTCTTGAAACGAATCAACATATTCTCCTCTCATCCATTCTCCACCTATCACTTTATTTACAGCAAAGAATATTGTGCTGTATCGTAAAAATTATCTTAAAGAAGCACGCCCATCAAAGTTTTTATCCTCTTAATATATTGCAGCCATCATATTATATAGCACTGTGTACTTACAATTGCTCATTTTGCCTTTCTACCCAGCTAATTCTTCTCTTTTCCATTAGGTCTATGATAGACCTGGGCAAAGTGCGGCCTGCGGGCCACATTTGGCCCTCTGGCTGTCTCGGTCCGGGCCGCAGACCTGGACAGCTGTGGGGCTGGAAACCTGAGGTCCGTCGGTCGCACCGTGTCCGCTCGCTGTCTCCCTAGGTGAAGAAAGCATTGTTGGAATAGGGGTCTCCGGCCACTTCCTCCACCAATCAGCGTGTGAAACAGCTGACGAGATGTCATTTCATTGCGTCAGCTGTGTATCGCCGGAGAGTCAGTGCATCGGAGACGGCAACAGAAGCAGGGAGCCTGGGAACCATACCGAGGTGAGTATGTGGTGTGTTTTTTTCATGTGTATGAACATGGTGATTCTAAGGGGGTGAACATGGGGATTCAATGGAAGTGGACATGGGGATTCTATGGAGGTGAACATGGGGATTCTATGGGGGTGAACATGGAGATTCTATGGGGGTGAACATGGGGATTCTATGGGGTGAACATAGGGATTCTATGGAGGTGAACATGGGGATTCTATGGAGGTGAACATGGGGATTCTATGGAGGTGAACATGGGGATTTTATGGGGGTGAACATGGGGATTCTATGGGGGTGGACATGGGGATTCTATGGGGGTGATGTACAGCACATGGGGATTCTATGGGGGTGACATGCAGCACATTGGGATTCTATGGGGGTGACATGCAGCACATGGGGAGGCTATAGGGGTTACATGCTGCACATGGGGAGGCTATAGGAAGGCTGTATACTGTCATGCAGTACATGGGAAGGCTGTGTGGGGCTCATGCAGTATATAGGGGGGCCGTGTGGGGCTCATGCAATATATGGGGAGATTGTGTGGGGCTCAATCAGTATATGGGGAGGCTGTGGGGGCCTCATGCATTATATGGGAGGCTGTGTGGGGCCTCATTCATGTGGAGAGACTGTAGGGCTCATGCTGTATATAAGAAGGCTGTGTGGGGCTCATTAACAAAAAATACTCATGAAAGCAAGCAGCATTTAAGAAAAAATCAGTGAGAATATATATATGGTTATAATAATTAAATTAATGCTGACGTGATGGCTGGACCTAAATGTGGACTGGTCGCTAGGCAAAGGACAAAGGAGAAGGTTTGAAAACAGAGAGACGATAAATGAGTCCATCGTATGTGGAAAAATATATAGCTTTATTGAACAAATTAGACAAATGGTGGACAAAAGAGGTGCAACCATGAATACAATCGCACAGCTGAAAAAGGGGGCACAGACACGTAGAAGCCAAAGATTCCCGCAATATAGGCATCATAACAACAATATCAAACAATAGAGTAAAATAGCGGGAGAGTCTGCCATAAATCAATGTATATGGTTGCGCTTAAAACATGCATTAGGTAAAACAATTGACCATGGTTGTCATAAATATTAGGTAATATATATATATATATATATATATACCTGAAGCAACCCACAGTTGGTAGCAATTGTCAAATATAGGGAGCAGCAATGCATATAAGGCACACAAGTGTGGAAAAACGCATAACAAGAGATAGAATGCTAGATAGCTATCAAAAAGAAGATACCAAATGTATACAGAATTACCTCCAGTGAGTGGCAGAGTAATGCTTCCTGGGTCTGTGCGTCTACCCCGACGCGACTTTCAGATTCTTATCCTTCGTCAGTGGGAATGCTATCTTGCCACCAGTATTTGTTGCATTCATCTTTCCTTCAACTTTGACCAAGTTTCCTGTGCCTTTGTAGCTCACACATCCCCCAAAAAAATCAATGATCCACCTCCGTGCTTTACTGTAGGAATGGTGTTCCTTTTGCTGACCTCTCTACAAACGTAATGTTTATGGTTGTGGCCAAAAAGTTCAACACTCCAAATAACCTTGTTCCAGAAATGTTGAGGCTTGTTTCTGACTTGTTTTGTGTATTGTAGGCAAGATACTTTGTGGCATTTATGCAGTAATGACTTTCTTCTGGTGCCTCGACCATGCAGCCCATTTTTCTTCAAGTGTCTCCTTATTTTGCATCTTGAAACAGCCACACAACTAGTTTTCAGAGACTTCAGTATTTCAGCTGATGTTATTTGTGGGTTTTTCTTTGCAACCCGAGCAATTTTCCTGGCAGTTGTGGACAAAATTTGTTGGTCTACCTGACCGTGGTTTTGTTTTCGGAGAGCCCCTGACTTTCCATTTGTTAATCACAGTTTGAACGCAGCTGACTGGCATTATCATTCCTTGGATATTTTTTTGTATCCCTTTCCTGTTTTATACAGTTCAACTACCTTTTCCCGTAGATCCATTGACAATTCTTTTGCTTTCCCCATGACTCTCAATCCAGAAACGTCAGTGGCTGGATGAAAGATGCAAGAGTCTATCTGGATTCCAGAAACTCAGTCAGCTTTTATGCACGCAGTGATTACAAGCAAATAGTTTACAGGTGAGGATGTCACCTTTAGTAGTCATTGAAACCCATTTGTGTCAACTTCTGTGCATGTTATCAGGCAAAAATCACCATGGTATGTGAACTTTTGATCAGGGTCATTTGGATGTTTTGGGTTGTTATTATGATTTTAAAAAAAAAGAGAAAACACAATTTAACAATAAGTGGCTTCACCCAACCACTATCCATGAGTGGAGAGAAAGTTTTGGTGTTATCACTAATATTTTCTGAAAAAAGGCCAAGAAGCAAAAATTCTGCCGGGTTATGTACAACTGTATGTTGACGGAGAATAAAAAGGTTATGGCTTTTCGAAGGGGAGGAAGAAAAGAAAATGAAAAAACAGAAAATAGCCCTGTTGTCAGGAAGGGGTAAAAGGGATTATGCTTTGTGCTAATCCCTAGCCATGTAGATTTCTGCTGCTTAACCTGAAGCAATGCATGTAAATTTGACAAGCGATTATACGGGAGGTGACTTTCTTTCCTTGTGTGGACCCTCACTTATCTCTCCAAACCACTAGGCTCAATAGTAACTCTAAGGGTCCGTACACCGCTCTGTGAGGGAATGTACAGACCCACTGTCTTTCTACTGAAACTGTACATCATCCTGTGTACACAACTCATGCAGGGGCTGCAGACATCAGAGCAGCGTTTTGAGAGATCAATGGGGCTCCCCCGACCTGGATCCCCCCAATCAGCACCTGTAGTTTTTCTATAAAAATATTTGTAATATTACAAATCCAGTAAGTTGTATCTTCTTTCTTAGCCTGGGTTCATAGTATATCATAACATGTGGAAGCTGCATCCAAAATCTATATAGGGAAATAAATTCCAAGTGTGGGGTGATAAAAAAAACCCCCAAAATATTGCTTTTGAGTTTTCTTTTTCCGAACTTCATATTGTATAAAAATAAAAAAATGACCTAGCAATATGATTTTCCATGTCACGATTGGAAGTATATCATACTTTTATTGAATAAAAAAGTCAAAGTCAAAACCTCGTGTTTGGTAAGAATTAAAAATAAAAAATAATAATTCTGGAGTTTCGATTTTTTTTTCTTCTTAATGGTGTTTAACGTACGATTTATATAATGTTATTTTTTGATAAATCATACTTTTTTTTTTACACATAAAAGTGTTTATTTTTAACATTGCTTTTAAATTTTACTCTTGTAGGGGATAAAGAAGGTAACTTAAACATATCTACTATATATATGTTTAATATATTAATTTTGTTTTAACTTTTTCCTTTTTCAATTTTTACTCTCCATAGGAGACATGGTCCGGTGATTGTGTATAAATATATATTTATCTGCATGTTATACTGCAGCATTGCAGAACATCGTAAAGTTACGGTTCCCCTATGAAACTCACTCTTTATCAGAGGGAGTAGACAGCCGTGCAGAAGCAGAAGTCCTCTATTAGCATTTGGGAAGTCTTGGCTATCTCAGTTAGTTATGGGTTCCCAGATTATGGTGCGGTGTATTGTTGGAATTAAGGGGTTCACGGTAAGAATCTCTGCTGTCGAATACAAGAATAAAGGATTCCAGTCTACAATATTTCGCACTTGTGTGCTGTAATGTCCGCTTACCAGAAGGTGGTAGTGGTGGATAACCGAAACACAAGAAATTTAAGCTACGTCTGATGTTCACAGCAAAATGACTACCGGTATTTCAAAATATCCAAGTCTTTTCTGTTACTATAGAAATTAACCTAATGATAAGGAATCTATGAATACAGTTATAATATCCGTTTTCGACAGGACGAGTTTCTGTTTTTTCTGGTTACTTTTCCCCCTCTTCCTTTTCTAAGAATGAGAACTTTTTTTCCTGTTGATTTTTTTGCATTCTTGGATTCATTTTACCTTATAATGTACTAACAATCATAAAAAATTAACACCTGGGTGAAAACGTGAAAAACAATGGCAGATTTGTTTTTTTCAAGTATTGTATTTCCAACATTGATTGTGTGGTAAAAATGGCCTGGAGATGTGATTCCTCAGGTCTTGTATAGCTTTACTTACGATTTTAGCAGTAAACATTTGGAACTTTTAGTTTGTGTCATTATCATCTGAGACCCGTAATTCTTCTCTGTCTATGGAGCTGCATGAGGGCTTTATTTTTTAAGAGGTGGTTTTATTAGTAGCATTTTGATGTATATACGACGCATTTAGAACTTTTTATTGGGGGAGGTGCGGCCATTGAAAAACCGCAAATCTGACATTTTTATTTATGTTTGGCATGGTTTAACTAGGAAAAAGGAATGCATTTAAACTGTTATATGTTATTTTTTTTTTTATATATTTTTCAAACCTTATTTATTTTGGCTTTTCTTACACTTCTTTTGTAGTATGTGCATTTGATCACTTATACTATATACCACAATAATACAGTACTGCCACATATTGTTAAATTCAGCACAAAGTGGGCCTTCCTCAGGGACCCCTCCGCCACGGTGACCCAGTGGATCTCAACGGTCTCATTGCGGGAGTGGCCAATGAGAGCTGGTGCATTAGCCCACTTGCAATTATACTATTTACTGTGATAAGTCAATGACATTGGCATCTAATTTCGTAAAGAGCAGTGATCAAGGCAAGCTCTGGTGTTGCAGTTACATTCGGATGCCGGCTGGGTAGCACAACTGGCACCTGCAGGATCTGGAGATTAGCCCACCCCATACACAAGCACCCTTACTATGATGTACACTTACTTTAGGGTGTACCATGGGGGTCAAGAAGACTTGTATAATTTCATAGATTAAATTATGTACTTTAGGGCAACACATTGGGGCTTAGTAATCAATGTAACTATGGCGGTTTTATAAATTGCATTGAAGACAGAATACCACGTGTATCAATCCACTAAAAAAATATTAGTGTCAAAGATGTGTCACTTATTTACTTAAATATTACACTATACATTATTTATGCACAGGATTACACGGTGGTAAGCTGTGTTGGTACAGCTTGGTAAGTACATAGTATTTTACAATCAGTATGTGGTATGTACAGTGGTGCTTGAACATTTATGAATAGTGATGAGTGAGTATGCTCGTTGCTTGGGTTTTTCCGAGCATGCTCGGGTGTCCTCCGAGTATTTTGGCGTGCTCGGAGATTTAGTTTGTCGTCTCAGCTGCATGATTTGCAGCTGCTGGACAGGCTCAATACATGTGAGGAATGCCTGTTTGTTAGGGAATTCCCACATGTATTCAGGCTGTCCAGCAGTCGCAAATCATGCAGCTGAGGCAACGAAAACAATCTCCGAGCACGCGAAAATACTCGGAGGACACCCGAGCATGCTCAGGAAAACCAGAGCAACGAGTATACTTGCTCATCAATATTTAAAATAATGTGTGCAAAACTGTAAAGCGCTGCGGAAGAGGATAGCTCTATATAAAAAAAAATAAAGATTATTATTATTTGTGAACAATTTCGAATTTTCTATTTCTATTATTTTTGCATAAATTTGACAAAAAATGAGTCAAAGATATTAGACTGAGGTTTTAATTGAGAAAAAATGATTCACTCTCAAATTTGTATAAGGCATATGTATAAAAACTTTTAGGAATAGCTCATAATTTGAAGGTGAAATTAGAGTCTGGTGTTTTCAGTCAATGGGATGACAATCAGGTGTGAGTGGGCAACCTATTTTACTTAAAAAAAAAAAAAAATAGGGATGTATCAAAATCTGAGCTTCAAATCACATTTGTTGGAGTGTATAAAGGCATGAACAAAGAAGATTTCTGAGGACCTCAGAAGAGTTGTTGATGCTCATTAGGTTGGAAAAGTTTACAAAGTTTTGACTCCGCCAATCCATACAGCAAGGCAAAAGAATGGTTAAAGAAGAATAAAGTAGTCTTGACCTCAAATCTACAGAAATGTTGTGTGCGGACCTGAAGTAAGCAGTTCATTGAAGAAAGTCCACCAACACAACAGGGTTTAATCTGTTTTGAGGGGAGAAATGGACTAAAGTTCCTCCAAGCCGAAGTGCAGGACTAATCAACAATTACTGTAACCGTTTAGATGCAGTAATTGCTGCATAGGGAAGGGGTCAAAACCAGATGTTGTAAGCAAAGGTTCACATCATTTTATCATTCAAAGACATGTGATACAGGATCATTTCCCATAATAATAATTAAAAAAGCCCCAAAAATCTAATATTTTTATCTCATTTGTTTACTTTGGTTCTGTTTCGTTTTAGAAGCTGTGTGAAAGTCTGATGTAGTTTTAAGTCAAATTATTACAGAAATATTGAAAATTATGAAGGATTCACAAACTTACAAGCATCACTATAGCTCTTGCTACACCAACATTTTAATATGCCCCACTGAGTGTCATTGCATTGTGGTTTGCATCAAAATATTGTTCACAAGCGTTTTTTTTCTTCATGCTCTCACTCGATTAAATCGCTATCATCAAAATTAAAGGTAACCCGTCATAAGATTCATAAAGTCCAAACCACAGGCAACATGAAATACTGAAAGTCCTAGAGCCCATGTCCGTCGGGCTGGTCCCCTCCCAGTTAGGAACTGATTGACCGGTCTCTCCTTATTTGTGACTCGCCTATAAAACTAGGTTTACCCTGAATGCCGCAGTATTTCTGAGTAAAGCATAGTTCTATGTAATGAAAGAGAAATTTTATCTCAAATCTGGCAAAAAGAAATGTTCTGTAACCATTGCCAAGTTGTATTAGCTACCGGTTACTTTTTTTGTTGATACAGTATAACGAATATATATATATATATTTATATACACTGTATACACAAGTATATACATAATATATATATATATACACTCACTGGCCACTTTATTAGGTACACCTGTCCAACTGTGTGTTAAGACTTAATTTCTAATCAGCCAATCACATGGCGGCAACTCAGTGCATTTAGGCATGTAGACATGGTCAAGACAATCTCCTGCAGTTCAAACCGAGCATCAGTATGGGGAAGAAAGGTGATTTGAGTGCCTTTGAACGTGGCATGATTGTTGGTGCCAGAAGGGCTGGTCTGAGAATTTCAGAAACTGCTGATCTACTGGGATTTTCACGCACAACCATCTCTAGGGTTTACAGAGAATGGTCCGAAAAAGAAAAAAAATCCAGTGAGCGGCAGTTCTGTGGCCGGAAATGCCATGTTGATGCCAGAGGTCAGAGGAGAATGGGCAGACTTGTTCGAGCTGATAGAAAGGCAACAGTGACTCAAATTGCCACCCGTTACAACCAAGGTAGGCAGAAGAGCATCTCTGAACGCACAGTGCGTCGAACTTTGAGGCAGATGGGCTACAGCAGCAGAAGACCACACTGGGTACCACTCCTCTCAGCTAAGAACAGGAAACTGAGGCTACAATTTGCACAAGCTCATCGAAATTGGACAGTAGAAGATTGGAAAAACGTTGCCTGGTCTGATGAGTCTCGATTTCTGCTGCGACATTCGGATGGTAGGGTCAGAATTTGGCGTAAACAACATGAAAGCATGGATCCATCCTGCCTTGTATCAACGGTTCAGGCTGGTGGTGGTGGTGTCATGGTGTGGGGAATTTTTTCTGGGCACTCTTTGGGCCCCTTGGTACCAATTGAGCATCGTTGCAACGCCACAGCCTACCTGAGTATTGTTGCTGACCATGTCCATCCCTTTATGACCACAATGTACCCAACATCTGATGGCTACTTTCAGCAGGATAATGCGCCATGTCATAAAGCTCGAATCATCTCAGATTGGTTTCTTGAACATGACAATGAGTTCACTGTACTCAAATGGCCTCCTCAGTCACCAGATCTCAATCCAATAGAGCATCTTTGGGATGTGGTGGAACGGGAGATTCGCATCAGGGATGTGCAGCCGACAAATCTGCGCCAACTGTGTGATGCCATCATGTCAATATGGTCCAAAATCTCTGAGGAATGCTTCCAGCACCTTGTTGAATCTCTGCCACGAAGAATTGAGGCAGTTCTGAAGGCAAAAGGGGGTCCAACCCCTTACTAGCATGGTGTACCTAATAAAGTGGCCAGTGAGTGTATATATATACACACACACACATACAAATTTGCAGGAGAGACCACCGAAAGTTAAAAATGATAAGAGAATAAGAAATGGCGCATTCAATGAGAGCTGCTGGTTTGGTGGTAATTTAATGAAAATATAAGGGCTTGTTTTGCATAAGCAGCAGTTTTCATATAGATTATTATTAATACTATAGACTGCCGTACCGAAAAAAGTGGAGCAGGGCACACAGGAGATCAGGAGAAATCCCTGCCAGGCCGCCTGCTTCTCATCTGCAGATTATAGACTGCTGCTCATGAGAGGAAGGGCAGGCTGATAGGCTCGCTGTAAAGCTTCTGGGAATATGAAATGCCCCCAATAGTCCCATTTTATTTTTGTTTCTTACAATGAAAGTAATTCTGACGATGATGATAATATTGGGAAATTGCTGTTTCTGCAAAGCGTAATTAGAAATAATGAACTTTTTTTTTTTTTAAGTGAACTGGGCATCAGCACTGATATACTAACTAGACAGACCCACAGGTTTAAGTTTGTAATGTAGCAATGTGTATACGCCCAGAATTTGTAACTACGGAGTGTGAATAGCGTAAAGATTGTACTGTGACCAAGAATCAAACGTTTTCTTTTTAGTAGAAATTTAAGAAGAAAATAAATCTGGGCATCAAATGTCATTTTATAAAGTTTTCATTACATTGAGTAGAAAGTGTAGTGAGTTTTGCACATCGCTATGTTCACACATGTTCTTTTTCAGCAGCCCAAACTTGGCCTTCTAGTAGTAAAAAATGCTGCATTCAAAACGCAGGTTTTGCCCCATCTTCAGCAAAAATGCAGCAAAAAAAATGCTGCAAAGATGCAACAAAACCTGATTGCTGCAAATTTTTTGCCCTTTCCTCGTTGCTTTCTATGGGTGGGAATATGAGACGGAAACGCCGAAAGAATTGATGCGCTTAAGAGTTAAAAAAAAAAAAAAAAAACAGCAGTTCTCAAATTCGGTTAGGATAAAAATATAACAAGCGGGTACATGACATTTCACACCGCTATTGGTGGTACTGTAAATGCAGCTTCTTTTCTGCAGAAAAAAATGCTGCGTGTGAACATACCCTTAAATTCGGGAAACACCCAACTTTCTGAACCAGTTGGATTGCGGCTTCTACAGCAACGTTGGACAAAAAGATGACATATATATACTGTATATATATATATATATATATATATATATATATATACACATATATAAATAATCCCATCTTTTTGTCCAACGTTGCAGTAGAATATATGTGTGATCTAAGGTAGTGGGTTTTATATATGCAGTATATACCGACTACCTAACATCACATGCACGCATCACACACATGACCTCGATATATATGATGCAGGCAATAGTTAACTGAAGAGTAAAGGTGGAGGAGAGGCTTTCCCTGCTGCACCGCTGTCTGATAACTGCTCGCTAGTGTTCCCATCCAGCCGCATTCTGGAGTGCACATTTAGAATATTAATCGTTGGATACGGACAGCTCAGCACATAAAACAAATGCAGAAAAAAATTCTAATTAAAGGAGAAATAAACCTCTTCAATTAAAGAGTTCACATTTCAAGTACTATGTGATCCCCCCTCCCCAAAATAAATCTTAATGGAAGGTAACAATAAATGAACTAATGGTTCACTGAAGGTTACAGACTCCCTGCAGTTAAGCTGTAAAGAGCAATTACTGATTAGTAAATGGTAACGTCCCACTCCCCAGTTTTTATTTCACCCTAAACCATAAGACAGGGCTGTAAAAAAAAAAAAAAAAAAATAAGTCTTTAAAACATTATTGTTGTCACCAAGGAATAAAATGAGCTTGAAAATGATCTAAAGGGATATGATGCAGTTCATTATGTTAAACAGCATCGGCAGTGGTTCATAAAGACTGCTCTATTAAATTTACCTCCAGTCAATAATTAGGAGTCCACAAATAAACGCAGGCAATTAAATCAATACTACTGGACAATTACCTTCCATAGACCTCATTCAGAAAGACGCTGGATTTCATGTAGCTGCATTAAATGGTCTAGAGCAACAACCAACATTCTCACGCTTCTCGTTAGCAGAGGTATAGAAATCCGACGTACGCTCCCATCTATAGAGGATGTATAGCCAACGCCAAGAGGAAAATTACAGCTAATATCACCAGTGCAAAGTAAACCAATAACATGAAACAAAAACGAAAAGTCATCATCAGCACCAGAGCGACACTAAAATAGGAGGATTTTATATTCAGATTTACATTTTCACGTTTCCGGTTTCATACTAACATTAGTTTAATAGGTTCTATAAATGTGCTACAGGACACATGACATGGAGCTGCAGACAGTGGTTCAATGATCGATTTTACCATATTTATATGGTTAGTTGTTTTTTTTTAATAACCGAAATCTGGGTTTGAATGACAGTCTAACAGTACACGTCCGTGAATTATATAGTAGCGCTATAAGTACAGAAGACGGACATGGTGGTGACATGGCGCCCTGTCCCAGGCTGATACTGTAAGATGATAACTGCACATAGTTACATTTAATTGAAAAGCGCACATTCACAGGATCCTATAATGGAAAATTCAATTGTAGACAAACAGGGAAAATGTTGAGTAAGCCGCGGCAGGCAATGTACAAGGATTCGAGCGTGCTGCTCATCCACACCATGTAGCTCTAATGATAGACGATCAGCTTCATGACATCAGCTGCCTAATTTTCCCCTCTAAATAGCCGCATGTATCATGGATACATATCAAATATTTCAATAGCTTTCACACTATGTGGGATTATTTCACAGACAGAGAAAACTTACATGAAACAGAAGAAAAGTTTTGAGAATTCTTGTAAACGATGTCAAAAAACAAAAGCAAATCTATGTCTTGAGAAGCAGGGCTCTCACCTGCCAATAAACTGCCCTTGATCACTTGCAAGAGGGGATCCTCCCAGCTGACTAGATGTGTGGAGAAAAAGAGATACTTGAAAGGCAAGAAAAAGTATCACACAGGTCACAGCAGCAGTCTCCGCGAAACCCTCCGGGACGTCAACTAGTCTCGGCCTTGTCATCCTCTATGCAGCTTTCCACTCTGCCCAGAAAATGTCGATAGGAAAATGTTTGAGGGGCCTCTGGTGGAAATTTTTTCATTCTTTCTGCATCGACAGGATGCCAAATCAATATTTAGTTCCCACTAACAAGCTGCTTGAGGTCTCAGTAGAAAATATTGCAGAGAGTGCGGGAAGACACAGTAATAAACAGCTGTCTGACTGTGAGGAAAACATGAATTGACTGGAAGCAGGTCCATAGTAAAAGGTCACTGAAACCCATGAACTCTTCAGGTGTCCCCATCAACTACTGACTTTAAAGAAAAATCTGCTCTGGAGAAGAGGGGGGAGAACTGATCCTTGGTCTTAGCATGTGCACAGACAGATAATTTAATTAGTCAATTTGCTAGGATGTTTCTTGCCTTTCCCCTCCATTTTATTTTGTTAACTCTTTGCAGCACCACTACAACACAATCACACATCTGTGATCCCAATAGGATGTAGAGAATATGTCCACTAAACAATGCAATAGTTTCCTTTGACATTAATCACATATTCTCTTCGGTTTATATTTATTTTCGAAAAGTTGGACAAGCAGCCTAATAATTTCTGTTGTTGGTCTTAGTAGGTTTGTCCAGAAAAATCATTGTATGAGCTGCTGTCATGAGGAAAAAAAGATATAGGCATAAAGGAGGAGGTGGGTGCGTAGAAGTGTGGTTTGTTTCACTAAGGGACATACAGGTGCATCTAACAAAATTACAATATCATCAAAAAGTTAATAATAATAATCTTTATTTAAGTTAATTTATTTCAGTTCCTCAATTCAAAAAGTGAAACTTTATTTCTCTCTTTTTATGTTTATCAGGTTTCCATTTGTGGATTATGGCGGATTCCCAAGACTATTTCGGACCTGCATGAATGTTTTACAAAAATAAACTGATGAACCACGGAAAGTGGCTGGGAGTGTTTTTTCAAATAAAAAGTATTTTATTTCTGTTAATGCTGATGATTATTGCTTACAGCCAATGAAAACCCAAAAGTCATTATCTCAGTAAATTAGAATAATTATCATAAAACACCTGCAAAGGCTTCCTAAGCGTTTAAAACGGTCCCTTAGTCTGTTTCAGTAGGCTCCATAATTATGGGGAAGACTGGTGACTTGGCAGATGTTCAGAAGGCAGTCACTGACAAACTCCACAAGGAGGGTAAGCCACAAAAGGTCACTGCTAAAGAAGCTGGCTGTTCACAGAGTGCTGTATCAAAGCATATTAAAGGGGTTGTCCGGGCTTTTCACATAATCTCTGTACATATCTGGGCTGCAGAATTATGACAATAAGTAATTTACTTTCTGTCAATAGTTTGCACGGTTTTCTAGATATTCTGAACAGAACATCCAAGGGGGGGTGTGTTATGGCATTGAAATGAGAACTAGTCGTAACCACCTACTTCATGTGGATGCTGCTGTGTGAAGACATCAGTGACACAGAGCTGTCTCATTCACACAGCAGAGGCTTTGTCACAGAACAGATTACATCAGTGACTGCCATCCCCTGTGCAGATTAGAAGCTGCAGACACCCATCACTGGCCATCACACAGTCTCTTCTCACTGCTGCCAGCAGCCTGGGACAGTGAGGGAAGGAATTACTGATAATGAGTTACTGTATGTATTGTAATCATGGAGTGGCCCAGAATACAGGACAATTTTCACTCCTCCTCACTACTTTCACTTTCCATAGATAACTGTTCAGTGTGTGTCTGGGGGAGGAGCAGCTCTCTGCACTGAGGCTGCTGGAGGGGAAGAATTCCTTACTGTGTGATGAGGGCTGCTTCATGTGGACGGGGAGGGCCTGTAGCTATGGAGGGTGGGGTTGTTGCTATAGAGGGCATGTTTGTAGTAGAGTAGGAGGTTACGACTAGTTCTCATTTCAATGCCATAACACCCCCCCATTGGACGTTCTGTTCAGAATATCTAGAAAACTGTGCAAACTAGTGACAGAAAGTAAATTACTTATTGTCATAATTCTGCAGCCCAGATATGTACTGAGATTATGTGAAAAGCCCGGACAACCCCTTTAATGGAAAGTTGAGGGGAAGGAAAAAGTGTGGAAGAACACAACCAACTGGGATAACCAAAGCCTTGAAAGGATTTTTAAAAAAAGGCCATTCAAAAATTTAGGGGAGATTCACAAGGAGTGGACTGCTGCTGGAATCACTGCTTCAAGAGCAACCACACTCAGACGAATCCAGGACATGGGCTACAAGTGTCCTTGTGTCAATCCACTCATGACCAGTAGACAACGCCAGAAGCATCTTACATGGGCCATGGAGAAAAAGAACTGGACTGTTGCTCAGTGGTCCAAGGTGTTGTTTTAAAATGAAAGTGAATTTTGCATTTCATTTGGAAATCAAGGTCCCAGAGTCTGGAGGAAGAGTGGAGAGGCACACAATCCAAGCTGTTTGAGGTCTAGTGTGAAGTTTCCTCAATCAGTGATGGTTTGGGCAGCAAATGTCATCTGCTGGTGTAGGCCCACTGTGTTTTATCGAGATCAAAGTCAGCGCAGCCGCTTACCAGGAATTTTAGAGCACTTCATGCTTCCATCTGCCGTCAAGCTTTTTGGAGATGTAAATTTCATTCTCCAGCAGGATTTGGCAACTGTCCACACTGTCAAAAGTACCAATACCTGGTTTAAAAACAACAGTATCACTGTGCTTGATTGGCCAGCAAACTCTCCTGACCTTAACCCCATAAAGAATCTATGGGGTATTGTCAAGAGGAAAATGAGACACCAGACCCAACAATGCAGACAAGCTGAAGGCTGCTATCAAAGCAACCTGGGCTTCCATAACAACTCAGCAGTGCCACAGGCTGATCACCTCCATGCCACGCCGCATTGATGCAGTAATTGATGCAAAAGGAGCCCCGGCCAAGTATTGAATGCATTTACTGGACATACATTACAGTAGGCCAATATTTCGGATTTTAAAATTTATTTTTCAAGCTGGTGTTATAAAGTATTCAATTTTACTGGCATAATGACTTTTGGGTTTTCATTGGCTGTAAGCCATAATCATCAACATTAACAGAAATAAACACTTGAAATACATCACTCTGCTTGTAATGACTCTATATAATATGAGTTTCACTTTTTGCATTGAAGAACTGAAATAAATTAACTTTTTGATGATATTCTAATTTTGTGAGAAGCACCTGTATTTATAACATATACATGTATAATATAACATCATCGATCAGCGTCGGACTGGCCCACCGGGGAACCGGAGGATTCTCCGGTGGGCCCTGGCATCTGGTGGGCCCTGGCACCTGCAGGCATACAGGGCCAGCAGTTGCCTAGGGCCCCCGCTGCTCCAGGGGCCCCCAGCCAGTGGTGTGTCACACACCATGCAGCTGCTATGGGGGCCCGTGCCAGCGGAGCAGCAGCGGGTGTCAGGAGGCAGGAGCCCCTGTCCCCGCTGCTAAAGAGAAATGAATATTCACTGCGAAGCAGTGAATATCATTTCAGGTCTCCACCCCCAGAGGCCCCGCCCCCAGCCCAGTAAGCCGCTCTGCATCTGTAAATCAGGGCCGGCGCCGCCCTCAGGCCCCTCTGCTCCTGACTCACAGCCAGTGCGCGATGACGTCACTACATCGCGCACCCGCTGTGTGTCTGGCAGAGGGGGCAGCTCCTGACACTGAAGCCGGGATCAGCGTGGGAGCGAGGAGGAGAGGTGAGTATTGTGTTTTGTTTTTTTTTTTTATATCTCTCTCGCTCTCTCTATCTGTCTCTCTCTATCTATCTATCTCTATTTCTCAATATATCTCTCTCTCTATCTCTCTTATATCTATCTATCTTTCTATCTCTATCTATTATCTATATCTATCTATTATCTATATCTATCTCTATCGCTCTATCTTTCTATCTCTACATCTATCTCTATATCTATCTATCTATCTCTATATCTTTCTATATATATCTCTATATCTATCTATCTCTATATCTATCTATCTTACTCTATCTATCTCTATATCTATTATCTCTATATTTATTATCTATCTAGCTACCATCTATATCTATCTATCTTTATCTATATATATCTCTATCTAATATCTATATCTATCTATCTCTATACCTATCTATTCGTTATCTATCTCTATATCTTTTCTCTGTATCTATCTATCTCTATATCTCTCTATCTCTATATCTATCTTTATATCTATATATCTATCTCTATCTATCTCTATATCTATCTCTATTTCTCTCTATATCTATCTCTATAGCTATCTATCTATATATCTATCTATCTCTATATCTATCTCTCTATCTCTCTTTCTATCTCTATATCTATATATCTTTATCTATCTCTATATCTTTTCTCTGTATCTATCTCTCTATATCTATCTATCTCTATATATATCTATTATCTCTATATCTATTTCTCTCTATATCTCTCTCTATATCTATCTATCTATTTATCTCTATATCGATCTCTCTGTATATCTATCTATCTTTCTATCTCTATATATATCTATCTTTCTCAATCTATCTATCTATTTATCTCTATCTATTATCTATATCTATCTCTATCTATCGCTCTATCTCTATATCTATCTTTCTATCTCTACATCTATCTCTATATCTATCTTTCTATCTATATCTATCTATTATGTCTATCTAGCTATCTCTATTATCTATATCTACCTATCTCTATATCTTTCTATCTTACTCTATCTCTATATCTATCTGTTATCTCTATATTTATTATCTATCTTTATCTATCTATCTCTATCTATTATCTATATCTATCTCTCTATCTATTTATCGATCTCTGTATCTATCTCTCTCTATATCTATCTCTCTATCTACCGCTCTCTCTATCTCTATCTATCTTTATATCTATATCTATCTATCTCTATATCTATTATCTCTATATCTATCTACCTATCTATCTCTATATCTATCTATCTATATATATATATATATATATCTGTTTCTCTCTATATCTATCTCTATATCTCTCTCTATAGCTATCTATATATTATCTCTATATCTATCTATATATTATCTCTATATCTATCTCTATATCTATCTATCTATCTATCTCTATATCCATATCTATCTCTATCTATCTCTATATCTATCTTTCTATCTAACACTATATCTCTATATCTATCTCTATATCTCATTATCTATCAATCTCTATCTCTCTCTTTATCTATCTATCTATTGATCTATCCATCTATCTCTATATCTATCTCTATATCTATTATATCTATCTATTATCTCTATTATCTATATCTATCTATCCATCCATCTATCTAGCTATCTCTATCTATCTCTATATCTCTCTATATCTATCTTTCTAACTCTATATCTATCTATCTCTATACATATCTCTATATCTAGCTATTATCTCTATATCTATCTCTATATCTATCTTTCTATATCTATCTGTCTCTATATCTATCTCTATATCTATCTATCTATCTATCTCTATATCTATTATCTCTATATCTATCTCTATATATCTCTATATCTATTTTTATTTATAGCCATCTATCTATATATATTTATCTCTATATCTATCTATATATGTCTATATT
The DNA here is from genome assembly GCF_039654945.1 of Dendrobates tinctorius. NCBI lineage: Eukaryota > Metazoa > Chordata > Amphibia > Anura > Dendrobatidae > Dendrobates > Dendrobates tinctorius. The sequence continues at coordinate 19,323,176 of NW_027361858.1, read as the reverse complement.
ATTATTATTATTATATCTCTATCTATTATCTATCTCTATCTATTATCTATCTCTATCTATATATCTCTATATCTTTCTATCTATAGCTATCTATCTCTATATCTATCTATTATCTATCTATCTCTATATCTATCTACCTATCTATCTACCTATCTATATTTCTTTCTATATCTATCTTTATATCTATCTCTATCTATCTCTATGAATCTTTCTATCTATATCTATCCATTATCTACTATCTATCTCTATATCTATCTATTTCTACATCTATCTTTCTATCTATTTCTATCTAACTCTATATCTATATATCTAAATAGCATTATACCCTATGAGGGGGTGCATTATTCCCTATGAGGGGGCAGCATTATACCCTATGAGGAGGCAGCATTATACCCTATGAGGAGGCAGCATTATACCCTATGAGGAGGGCAGCATTATTCCCTATGAGGGGATGCATTATTCCCTATGAGGGGGGCAGTATTATACCCTATGAGGAGGCAGCATTATACCCTATGAGGGGGTGCATTATTCCCTATGAGGGGGGCAGTATTATACCCTATGAGGGGGGCAGTATTATACCCTATGAGGGGGGGCAGTATTATACCCTATGAGGGGGGCAGCATTATACCCAATGAGGGGGCAGCATTATACCCTATGAGGGGGCAGCATTATTCCCTATGAGGGGATGCATTATTCCCTATGAGGGGGGCAGTATTATACCCTATGAGGAGGCAGCATTATACCCTATGAGGGGGTGCATTATTCCCTATGAGGGGGGCAGTATTATACCCTATGAGGGGGGCAGTATTATACCCTATGAGGGGGTGCATTATACCCTATGAGGGGATGCATTATTCCCTATGAGGGGGGCAGTATTATACCCTATGAGGAGGCAGTATTATACCCTATGAGGGGGGCAGCATTATACCCTATGAGGGGGCAGCATTATACCCTATGAGGGGGGCAGTATTATACCCTATGAGGAGGCAGCATTATACCCTATGAGGGGGTGCATTATTCCCTATGAGGGGGGCAGTATTATACCCTATGAGGGGGCAGCATTATACCCTATGAGGAGGCAGCATTATACCCTATGAGGAGGGCAGCATTATTCCCTATGAGGGGGTGCATTATACCCTATGAGGGGGTGCATTATACCCTATGAGGGGGGCAGTATTATACCCTATGAGGGGGCAGCATTATTCCCTATGAGGGGATGCATTATTCCCTATGAGGGGGGCAGTATTATACCCTATGAGGAGGCAGCATTATACCCTATGAGGGGGTGCATTATTCCCTATGAGGGGGGCAGTATTATACCCTATGAGGGGGCAGCATTATTCCCTATGAGGGGGTGCATTATTCCCTATGAGGGGGGCAGTATTATACCCTATGAGGGGGGCAGTATTATACCCTATGAGGGGGCAGCATTATTCCCTATGAGGGGATGCATTATTCCCTATGAGGGGGTGCATTATACCCTATGAGGGGGTGCATTATTCCCTATGAGGGGGTGCATTATTCCCTATGAGGGGGGCAGTATTATACCCTATGAGGGGGGCAGTATTATATTCTATGAGATGGCTGCATTATATTCTATGAGATGGCTGCATTATACTATGTGAGGGGGCTGCTTTATATTCTATGAGGGGGCTACCCCAACTCCTGCTACATAATTAAGACATGTACAACCTTATATTATACCCGGATATTAGCGTGTTTTACCGCATAATTGGTGGTCTAGTATTTAACTCTATGCAGCTACATAGTGGGCCCCAAGAATGATTTTCTCTGGTGGGCCCAAGGTGTTCCAGTCCGACGCTGTCATCGATGATCGCATCACAATGCAGGGAGTGGCTGGCGGCTCTCCTGACCAGAACATGACAGCTTGTTATTCTGTATGGCTGTCACGCTCGAGTCAGGAGAGCCGTCGGCCAGTCCGTGCATTGCAATGCAAATCTTAATGTTATATGGCCGTCTGACTGCGCTCTTAACGTGCTAATCACAAGATTGAGACAGAGACTCATTGCCAGACAAAGTAAAAATAATCCCAAAATATTCTTTAACTACATAAATAGTAAGAAACTAAAAAAATGATAGTGTTGGCCCCCTTAAAAATAGTCTGGGTGAAATGGTGGATGAGGATGAGGAAAAAGCCAATATGCTAAATGACGTTTTTTCAACAGTGTTTACACAAGAAAATCCCATGACGGATAACATGATCAGGGATAAAAATTCTCTGTTAAATGTCACCTGCTTAACCCAGCAGGAAGTACGGCGGCGTCTAAAAATCACTAAAATTGACAAATCCCCGGGCCCGGATGGGATACACCCCCCGAGTACTGCAGGAATTAAGCACAGTCATAGATAGACCATTATTTTTAATCTTTAAAGATTCCATAATAACAGGGTCTGTACCACAGGACTGGCGTATAGCAAATGTGGTGCCAATATTCAAAAAGGGGACAAAAACTGAACTTGGAAATTATAGGCCAGTAAGTTTAACCTCAACTGTGGGTAAAATCCTGGAGGGTTTTCTAAGAGATACTATACTGGAGTATCTGGAGAAGAATAACCTCATGACCCAATATCAACATGGGTTTACAAGGGACCGTTCCTGTCAGACTAATCTGATAAGCTTTTATGAAGAGGTAAGTTCCGGACTGGACCAAGGGAATGCAGTGGATGTGGTGTACATGGACTTTTCAAAATCTTTTGATACGGTGCCACACAAAAGGTTGATACATAAAATGAGAACAATGGGGATAGGGGAAAATATGTGTAGGTGGGTTAAGAGCTGGCTCAGGGATAGGAAACAAAGGGTGGTTATTAATGGAGCACAATCAGACTGGGTCACGGATAGCAGTGGGGTACCACAGGGGTCAGTTTTGGGCCCGCTTCTTTTTAACATATTTATTAATGACCTTGTAGGGGGCATAGAGAGTAGAATTTCAATATTTGCAGATGACACTAAACTCTGCAGGGTAATCAATACAGAGGAGGACAATTTTATATTACAGGAGGATTTATGTAAACTAGAAGCTTGGGCTGATAAATGGCAAATGAGCTTTAATGGGGATAAATGTAAGGTCATGCACTTGGGTAGAACGAACAAGATGTATAATTATGTGCTTAATTGTAAAACACTGGGCAAAACAGTCACTGAAAAAGACCTGGGTGTATGGGTGGACGACAAACTCACATTTAGCGGCCAGTGTCAGGCAGCTGCTGCAAAGGCAAATAAAATAATGGGATGCATTAAAAGAGGCATAGATGCTCATGAGGAGAACATAATTTTACCTCTATATAAGTCACTAGTGCGACCACACTTAGAATACTGTGTACAGTTCTGGTCTCCGGTGTATAAGAAAGACATAGCTGAACTGGAGCGGGTGCAGAGAAGAGCGACCAAGGTTATTAGGGAACTAGGGGGTCTGCAATACCAAGACAGGTTATTACATTTGGGGTTATTTAGTTTGGAGAATCGAAGGCTTAGGGGTGATCTTATTACAATGTATAAATATATGCGGGGACAATACCAAGAGCTTTCTAATGATCTTTTTACTCTTAGACCTGTGACGGGGACAAGGGGGCATCCTCTACGTCTGGAGGAAAGAAGGTTTAAGCATACTCACAGACGCGGATTCTTTACTGTAAGAGCAGTGAGACTATGGAACTCTCTGCCATATGATGTTGTAATGAGTGATTCCCTACTAAAATTTAAGAAGGGACTGGATGCCTTTCTTGAAAAGTATAATATTACAGGGTATATACACTAGTTTCCTTAATATTGCGTTGATCCAGGGAGCAAGTCTGATTGCCGTATGTTGAGTCAGGAAGGAATTTTTTTCCCCAATGTGAGGCTTACTTGTTGCCACATGGGTTTTTTTTGCCTTCCTCTGGATCAACATGTTAGGGCAAGTTAGGATAGGATATGGGTTGAACTAGATGGACTTAAAGTCTCCCTTCAACCTTAATAACTATGTTACTATGTTACTATGTTACAATCCGTCTTCAGGCCTCTAAATGCTACTTATTTAAGATGTATTCAAACATCCGTGTGTCATGGTCCATAAGTCACAGATCGGCCATGGGTCTCCCGACCCGAAATCAATAGCCTCATAGGCATATGTGAAGATGTCACGTTTGAGTCAAGAGACTGGCATCTAGTCCGTACTTCTCCGACTGTACTTGCAGCACAACACTTGGATGTTTGAATCTTGCTTTACGAAGAGGAACAGACATCCATGATGTCTAAGGAAAATGACATGAGAAATCATTGGCTATGGTGCAGTGACTATTTAAATAATGAAATGAATGTATTGTATTAAGTTTTTTATTTATAGACTTCCATCTCTACATATATTAACAGACATAAGGATTACACTGCTGAAGTCATTTATTGTGCTCATTCAGAGAGGTACAACCAGAAGACAGAAGCCAGGTACTGAGCCTAAATATAATAGGGTGGATATTACCCTTTTCCATGCTATGGAAGAAAGCACTAATAACCATTGAGCACGGTGGCTCAGTGGTTAGCACTGATACTCAGCTCTGGGGTCCTGGGTTCAAATCGCAAAAAGGAGAACATGTGCAAGGAGTTTGCATGTCCTCCCCGTGTTTGTGTGGGTTTGCCCTGGGTTCTCCGGGTTCCTAACACACTCCAAAGCCATACGGATAGGGAATTTAGATTGTGAGCCTCAACGGAGACAATAATGATGTCTGTAAAAAGTTGTGGAACTAAGGTCGCTATTTAAGTGGGTAAATTAAATAAATAAATAGGAAAAGCGACGCTTCTCTGTGAAAGGTAAATTATGCCACAATTTACAGTACAAAATCTCATTGACATGTGGCAGAAAATATCCACCAAGGCTTAAGAACATGCTGCAATGTAAAGGGAGACATCTACAAAAAAAAAATGCATTAACGTATCTACCTCGTCTGAGTAGAATCTACTCAGTAGATCATTGCTGAAAAGCAGCAGCCAAGATCAGGCTACCTCTATACAATAGCACCATAACATGCATGTTATGCATGGTGAGTTAATGTGCTTTCTGCAATTTTACTTGGCCTGCACATATAGCTACTACAAGTGCCATTTTGGAGCATGAACAGCACTACATGACTGCTACAGCTATAAATAAGTTTTAATTATGCTTAAAATTTCACTATTGCTGGCATCCTTTTCTCTAAGGCCTCTTTCACACATCAGGTTTTCGCCGTCAGGCGCGATCCGGCGCTTTTGACAGAAACCGGATCCGGCGAAATGCAATGCCGGATCCGGTTTCCCCCCCATTGACTTGCATTTGCGCCGGATCGCGCCGGATGGCCATGCGTTTCATCCGGTTTTCGCCGGATCCGGCAATGTGTCGCGATCCGGCGTCTGGAAAAAACGGCTACTGTAATGTTTTTTGTCTCCGACGAAAAAGCCGGACACGCCGGATCCGGCGCGTCCGTCTTTTTCACACAATGAAAGCCTATGAGCTCCGCAATGCGCCTGATCCGGCGAAAGCCGGATCCGGTATTTTTGGTCTGAGCATGCTCAGTAGCTCTGCCCACAAGACATATATAAAAGCAAGACAGTGGGACCCACAGCCACACCCAACATGCCACCCAAGAAAGCAACCAAGCGCAGCAGGAGAAGGCAGGAGACCACTGCAGCACCAACAGCACCACCACCACCCCAAATGGAGCAGCAAATGGAACATGCTGAGGAGGGGAGGCCAGCAGCAGATGAGAGACGGTAATTATCAAATCCCCCATTCCTCCAAACTAGGGCTATTGAATATCAAGATATTCATTGGCCCATTGTTTCTCTTTATTCAACAGCCGCCCAATAGATGCAGCAGCAGCAGCAATGGCAGCAGCTGGAACACCACCCACAGGCATGGAGTGTGGCCACCAGGAAGACAGCACATCATCTTCTGGGAGCCCTCCCTCGCATCGTCAGCGTTTGACGGTAAGTTTTTATTTCCAAAATCCATCATCTCTGTAATATATGTGTATTCATTGCCTTTTATTTCAAAACAGGATTCACAAGATGAAGAGGAGCTCCCAGAAGAAGAAGGAAGGGGTGGACAGACACCTGGAGTGGGCTCACAATTGGTAAGTTTTTTGCATCAAATGCAGAAACACAACATCACACTACACACAACACATAGAAAACAATGTTCTGCAGACCACACACAGCAAACAAATGCCTACATCCAAAGACATAACATTTTTTGTTTTCTTCTCTAGTCTTCCCAATCTGGTGCTCGGCCAAGAGGTCCTCGCAGTGCCTCCCAGGGTCGTCGGCGACAGCAACGCGGCGGTCACCAGCGTGTAAGTATAAATATTTTTGCTTTGTTTTTTTGCACTTTTTATTTAATTTCTTTTGTGGAGGCTAATTATGTTATTTTTGTCTTTTTCTTTAACAGCCTTCACAGCGTGCTCCCGACTCTGACGGTGAGGATGGAGGACTCGATGTGGACCACCTCATCGATCTCGTCAGAGAAAGGGAGCCGCTCTGGAATATGGCTGACCGCCGCCACGCTGACCTTATCGTTACCCGACGACTCTGGGAGGAAATCTGTTCGCTCCTTGTGGGCCGCTGGGAGGACCTCGATGTTCGGGCCCAGATTAAAGAGCGTAAGTATATACAGTACCGGTTGCTTGATGTAAACCAGTGTTTCCCGAACTCCAGTCCTCGTGGTCCCCACGGATCATGTGTTCAGGATTTCTATTTACTATGGAAATCCTGAAAACATGACCCCTGGGGACCATGAGGACTGGAGTTTGTGAAACACTGATGTTGTATACTAACCACTCCTTTCTCGTTTCAGGGAACAGAATTGTGAATCGGTGGCGGTCTGTGAGGGATCGTTTCAAGAAGGAGTTCAATAAAGAGATGCGGGCCCCGAGTGGATCTGGAGGACGCAGGAGCAAGTACAAGTACGCACAAGCCCTGTCGTTCCTCCGGGAAACAATGGTCACTAGAAGGTAAATATTACACACCACATGTGAAAAAAAATGTTAGATGTAACTTTTTTTTTTCAGCCAGGGCCATACCATGTCAGTATTTTAATTGTTTTTTTTTCTCTTTATTCCACAGCACGGTGAGCAGCACTCAGGAGCCTGCACGATTGGACCCTTCTGAGGCGATCCCTGAGGAGACCGGCACCGAGGGACACTTCGACCGCCCCGGTACATCTGCACCTTCCCAGCCTTCCCACACATTCGACCCATCTGTCCCATCCACCAGCACAGGAGCATCGTGGCCGCCTACATTACATGAAGCTGCTGGTGAGGAGATCGCTTTCCCTTTACCCCACCCTTCTGCCCCTGCCACCTCTAGTACACCTGCGGGTACTGGGCGGCAGCGGCAGAGGGGTCAGGAAAAGAGTTATGCGCCAGAGTTCTTGCATCTGAATGCATCTTTCCAGAACTGTCTAAAAGTCTTGTCAGAGCAAATCTCCGCAGGCTTTCAGCAGATCAACTCCAGCATTCTGGAGGTGAAGACACTTCTGCAAACCATGCATTCAGAAGCAAGATCTTCGCCAAACCACACCTTTTTCAGGTCTGTTGTGGAGCGCATGGCAACACTATCTCCTACCCAGCAGATGCATGTAATGCATTCGTGCCACGGTGCTCTACAGCAGGTTACCTCCCAACCTCCACCTCCCACCACTGTAGTTCCTCCACCTGCACCCCCTCCAGCCACTTTCCATCCTCCCCCTCCTATTACATCTGCACCCCCTCCAGCCACTTTCCATCCTCCCCCTCCTATTACATCTGCACCCCCTCCAGCCACTTTCCATCCTCCCCCTCCTATTACATCTGCACCCCCTCCAGACACTTTCCATCCTCCCCCTCCTATTACATACCAGCAACCTCACCAGTACCAGCAACCTTCCCAGTACCAGCAACCTCCCCAGTACCAGACATCTCCCCACTTCCAGCAACCTGCCTCGTACCAAACTCCTTCCCCGTACCAAACTCCTTCTCCGTACCAAACTCCTTCCCCATACAACTTTCCATCAACATCATCTGCTCCTACAGTCCCTGCCCAACCCTCCACTCCACCGCCCACCACCTCTTCTGCCTCCCACATGTCCACCCATTCTGTAGCTTTTTCCACACCATCACCTCTAACTGTTCCTTCCCCACCACGATCCCAGTCCTCTCTCCACACTCCCATTGTCGAAGTGTCCCGCAGCCCCTCCAGCAGTATTTCCACCCCACACTACACCGAGTTATAATGTTTTTTTTGTAATAAAAATGCCCATTTGGTTGGTTTCAAACCTTTATTAAAAAAGTTTTTTTAACTTTAAAAACAGTTTACACAAAAAAAAATATTTTAAATAAAAGTTAAATTATTGTTTACACTGGTTGTCTGTCATTTCTTTCTGCGGCGAAATATGTTTAAAAAAAAGGTTAAATACAGGGTATTTAAAAGGTAAAAAGGTATTCAAAACCAGGTATATAACTGTGGGTAAATTTTAGCTTTTTGCCACAGTTGTGTTCCTGGTTGTGTTTGAAGCCAAGTATTTCACCTGAAAAGTTGTGTTTATTGTTGGTGATTTCCTAACAATGTACACAACTTTTGTTAAAAGGTGAAATACTTTGCATAAAACACAACCAGGTACACACCTGTGGCCTAAAGCTAAAAATAGTAAGACCATGACAAGATAGCCAACTTTGGTTGGCAAAGGTATATACTGTTGGTCCAGAAGGTACACAAGTTTGGTTAGGGCACAAATCTTTCACACTCTGTCATCCTGCCAGTGTACTCTGCCTTGAGGTGACATAAAGTATAGTGCAAAATTGTCCCTCATTACTGAAACCGTCACAGAACTTCTAGTGGTAATATTTCCAATGACAACATCCATCTTCGCCAGTAACTTGCTCTTCTCTCCAACCTGCACTTTCTCCTCTACAACCTGTCAAAGAAGAGCTGTCGGAACATGCTATATATAGTTTTCCAGTAGCCAATCCCGTTCGGAAGGCCACAAGGGTCAATTTTAAAAACCAGATCCGGCGTAATCCGTCGATAGAAAAACGGATGAACCGGATGAGACGGATCCGGTTTTGTCTGTCAAGAACAAGACGGATCCGGCAGAAAACCGGATCCGGCACATCAGGTTTTACAAAACATTTGCCGGATCCGGCATTCCGGCACGACGCCGGATCGCGCCTGACGCCGAAAACCTGATGTGTGAAAGTAGCCTAAATCTAGTATATTTTAAGTGTTTTCATGAATTTTAGCCTTGATGCTTTCCACAAACCAGAAAAATTAACACTACAAAAGTGAAAGTAGCCATAAAGTTCTATAAAGAAATAAGTAGGAAAAAGGAAAACAAAACAAACTTTGCAAGTAACTTTTTTTTCCAAGGCATGTCTAATTCAGCACACTTCTTTTATTCTAGAAAAAACAAGCTATTGCTATTACTTTAGCCCGAGGTATGACCGTCTCTCCACATACTCCCGAGAAGCATGCTGTACTCCACATAGCTTTGCTTTTCTACAGCTTGCCTTGACTAAAACGCACACATTCCCCCTCTGCACAGCAGACAGTTGTCAGCAGCGACAGGTGGACAAGGTTAACTCCGTAATCAAACATAGATATGGCGCTGAATGCTGGAGTGGCTGGCTGCTGATAGTATGGGACTAAGGGCCACAAATGCCATTGCAGTGAACCTTTACAGCCTGGCGGGTCTTTGCAGAGGCACAGTTACACATTTTTCAGTACGGGCCTCACATGGTTTTATTACAGCAAGCAGATGTTAAATTGGATAGGGTTCTGAAAAATTCACACCAAGTAGACCACAAAAATTTATTAGGGCAAGTCTTTGAGTTTTTTTTTTTTTTTTTTTTAACAATACCATTGTCTTTCCATTACTTATATTGTTGGGTTCTTCCCAATAACTTCTGTGGTTAAAACAGGGATTTTTGTGATAAACTCACCACAAAATCCTTTTTCTCCGAGACGCTCATTGGGGGACACAGATACTGTGGGTGTATGCTTCTGCCGCTTGGAGGCTGACATTAAGTGAAAAAAAGAGGTTAGCGCCTCCTCTGCCGTATACACCCTCGCCCCTATTGCAGGCGGAAATCAGTTTGGTGCCAAAGCAGTAGGAGGACAACAAAATCAGCCTTAATACAGGCACAACATGTCCAGAAAAAAGACCACCCTTATCTCCCATAAATAAATGCGTATAAATTAAACAAAATAGAAGCCAACTTGGCTAATAGGGTGGGTGCTGTGTCCCCCAATGAGTGTCTCGGAGAAAAGGATTTTACGGTGAGTTTATCACAAAAATCCCTGTTTCTCCTTCGCCTCATTGGGGGACACAGATACTGTGGGACGTCCTAAAGCAGTCCCTGGGTGGGAGATTGACTCACTGATCCAAGCTACATGCACCTCTTGTTTAAAGGTGTGCCACCGCTGCTTGGTGAATCCTTCTACCCAGGCTCGCATCCGCCGAGGCCTGTGTATGGATATTATAATGTTTGGCAAATGTGTGCATGCTGGACCAGGTTGCTGCTTTGCAAACCTGTTCCATCGAAGCCTGGTGCCAAAGCGCCCAAGAGGCGCCCACTGCCCTAGTAGAGTGCGCTCTGATCCCTACGGAAATCGGCGTGCCTCTAATGCGGTAGGACTCCTGAATAGTCAAACAAATCCATCTGGCTATGGTCGATTTCGAGGCAGCGAGTCCCTTCCTGCGCCTTTCGGGGAGCACGAACAGTGTGTCCGTCTGACGAAAGGGTGCCGTCCTCGACACGTACTTCTGGAGGGCTCTTACCAGGTCTAACGTGTGAAGAGCCTTTTCCACACGGTGCACCGGTGCTGGACAAAATGAAGGCAAGACAACATCCTCATTAATGTGAAATGAGGACACGACTTTTGGCAGAAAAGGAGGGGTTGGTCTGAGCACCACCTTATCCTTATGGAAAGTGAGGAACGGAGCTCGGCAGGATAGGGCCGCCAGCTCTGAAACCCGCCTGATAGAAGTGATGGCCACTAGGAACACCACTTTCCAGGAAAGGTACCTCAAAGAGACATCCTGAAGTGGTTCAAATGGAGCTTCCTGCAGAACACTTAGGACCAGGTTAAGGTCCCAGGCGTCCATAGGCCAAGTGGGAGACTCGCTGGATGAAAGTCTTAACCTGCAAATTGGTAGCAATTCTGCGCTGGAACAGGACAGATAAGGCCGATATTTGTCTCCTGAGGGAACTTGGGGCCAAGCCCCAGTCTAGGCCCGACTGGAGAAAGGCCAAGATTTTGGGAATCGAGAATCTCAGTGGAGAAACACTCCGGCCTCGACACCAAGCAAAGAACACCTTCCAGGTGTGGTGGTAAATTCGTGCTGAAGCAGACTTCCGGGCGCTAACCATTGTAGCGACCTCCTTGCTCCCAAACCCTGCCTGTGATAGAATCCAAGATTCAACGGCCATGCCGTCAAACACAGGGCCCCTGAGTTCGGGTGGCAAATCGGCCCTTGAGAAAGTAGATCTGGGCGCTCTGGCAGTCGCCAAGGAACGTCGGCGAGCAGCTGCATTAGATCTGCGTGCCACGCATGACGGGGCCAGTCCGGGGCCAGCAGAAACGCCGGAACCCCTTCTGCCTTGATCTTTTTGATGACTCTCGGGAGTAGTGGCAGTGGGGGAAATAGATATGGGAGGCGGAACTGGTTCCATGGCAGAACCAACAAATCCAATGCAATTGCTTGCGGGTCCCTGGCCCGAGTGACATATGTGGGCACCTTGGGTTAACTCTGGACGCCATCAGGTCCACATCCGGAGTTCCCCACCGTTGACAAAACTGCTGGAAGACCTCGGGATGTAGTGACCACTCTCTGGACACAAGACCATGCCGGCTGAGAAAGTCTGCCGCCCAGTTTTCCACGCCCGGGATGTGGACTGCCGAAATCACCGAGTGGTTTGCTTCGGCCCACTGAAGACCGTGCCCCACCTCGCGCATGGTTGCTCTGCTGCGGGTGCTGTTGTGAGTTCGTTTTTCCCTTCACCATTTAGGTCTGATGAACTCCCTCCTCTGGTGAAGGAAGGTAGTGAGGCTGATTACCAAACACATGGGCAGCTTAGATGATGACTGGGTGGCTGGAATTGAGGACTGGATATAAGGCTGCCGACGCCCTTCCTCCTGGCTGGTGACTTTCCTGCTGGATTCTTGAAGACCTGTCTGATTCCTGCATCTCAAAGGTAAGTTTTTCTGCTCTGCTTTATACACTTCAGTTTGGTTTTTGTTTTGCCTTGTTTTTTGGGAGTTCTGCCATCCCCGGCCGGGGGTGAGCTGAATTCCAATTTTGTCTCTGATCTGTTGATCTTTTGCTCTGTCTTCAGAATATACCTGAGTGCTGATATAGTCTTTTGAAGCCTAGCGTCTTCAGGGCCTGTTTTTCCTATCAGTCGGTTGGCTCATTTTGATAGGGGTTTTGCGGATGGCAGACAGCAGCTTTCCTATCCTGTCCTATGTAGTTAGCTTGGGCCCCATCATTTGCTCAACCTATCTTTGTATCTGTTAGTGTTTTCATCTTGCTTCACCGTCATTATATGTTGGGGGCTGCCTATTGCTTTGGGGTCTGCTCTGGGGCAGTTGTTTTTCCCCTTTCTGTCTTTAGGCTATATAGTTCTCCGGCTGTGATCGAGGGGTCTAGGGCACCGTAGGAACCCCTCACGGCTACTGCTAGTTGTTGTGGATAGGTTCAGGGGTCTGCAATCCGATAGCTGCCAACCTCTCTGGTTTTTCTGGACTTAGCTGTTATTTTGTTTTTTCCTCCTTCGGTGACTCATAACAGAATCACCAGCCATACCGCAGATCCTAGGGTACTCAATAGCAGGAGAGAAATGTGTAAAAAAAAAGTGTCAGAATTTTTTTTTTGTGTGCATATTTTTTCCTCTATATCTCTGAGGCCATAGGGGGAATTTTTCTCTCAATGGAGATGAAGCAATTGTCTGATCGTGTGGAGCAGCTCGCTGCTGAAGTGCGGGGAATTTCCGCCTATCTTGCTCATTCACATGCTGCTGAACCAAAGATTCATACTCCTGATGTATTTTTGGGGGATCGGTCTAAATTCTTGAATTTCAAGAATTGTAAATTATTTTTTGCCTTGAAGCCTAACTCGTCGGGGAACTCCACGCAGCAGGTTAAAATTGTCATCTCTTTGCTGCGCGGCGATCCCCAGGATTGGGCGTTTTCTTTGAAACCAGATGATCCTATTCTGAATAATGTGAACGCATTTTTTCAAGCCTTGGGGTTGTTGTATGATGAACCTAATGCTATTGATCAGGCTGAAAAGACCCTGTTGGCATTAAGCCAGGGTCGGGATTCGGCAGAGTTGTACTGTCAAAAATTCCGAAAGTAGGCGGTCCTTACTACCTGGAATGATGGTGCCTTGGCAGCCCTCTTTCGGAAGGGTTTGTCAGAAACTGTAAAAGATACTATGGTGGGATTTGCTGTTCCCTCTGGTCTTGACGATTCTATGTCATTAGCCATTCAGGTGGATCGGCGTTTATGTGAACGCAAAACTACACGAGAGATGTTGCCACCTGTTGAACAAATGTCTGAACCTATGCAATGTGATAGAGTTTTGTCTAGGGCGCAACGTCAGGAGTTCAGAAGGCGTAATAAGCTGTTTTTTTGTGGAGATGCCTCGCATATTATTTCTGTCTGCCCTAAACAAGAGAAACGTTGTGCACACACGTTTTCTGTGGGTGGTGTTCAACCCAAGTTTCTTCTGGCAATTACTCTGATCTGCTCCCTGTCCACATTTTCCGCCAAGGCTTTTGTGGATTCAGGAGCAGCTCTTAACCTGATGGACTTGGATTTTGCTAAACGTTGTGGATTTCCTATGACACCTCTGCGGACGCCTATCCCTTTGAGGAGTATTGATGCTACTCCTTTGGCGAAGAATAAACCTCAGTTTTGGACCCAGGTGGTAATGCGGGTCGCCCCAGACCATCAAGAAAATTGCAGATTTTTGGTGTTGCATAATTTGCATGATACCATTGTTCTGGGGTTTCCCTGGTTGCAAATTCATAATCCAGTTCTGGATTGGAAATCTTTGTCTGTGGTGAGTTGGGGTTGTCGGTGTGCCCTTAGTGATGCTCCTGTTTTCTCCACCTCTCTCCAGTCGCATGATGTTCCTGACTATTTGGCTGACTTTTATGATGTATTTAGTGAGAATGAGTCTGCGTCTTTGCCTCCTCATAGGAGTTATGACTGTGCAATTGAGCTGAACCCAGGGTGTAAATTCCCCAAGGGTCGGCTTTTCAATTTATCTGTACCCGAGCAGGAGGCTATGCGATCCTATATTAAGGAGGCATTGGAGAAGGGTCATATTAGACCATCCTCTTCACCCTTAAGTGCTGGGTTTTTTTTCGTGGCTAAAAAGGATGGTTTATTAAGGCCTTGTATTGACTATCGTGCCCTCAACAAAATTACTGTTAAATATCAGTATCCGTTACCCCTGATTTCTGATCTATTCTCCAGAGTTAAAGGTGCTTGCTGGTTTACCAAGCTTGACCTCAGGGGGGAGTATAATCTTATTCGCATTAAGCATGGGGATGAATGGAAGACGGCGTTTAATACTCTGGAGGGACATTTTGAGTACCTGGTGATGCCTTTTGGGCTCACTAATGCCCCTTCTGTCTTCCAGTGCTTCATGAACGATATATTCCGAGACTTTGTGGATACATTTTTGATTATCTATCTGGATGATATTTTGATCTTCTCCAAGAATTGGGACTCTCATGTGGAACATGTTCGGACTGTGTTCCGGATTTTGAGGGAGAATTCCCTGTATGTCAAGGGATCGAAATGCCTTTTTGGGGTACAGAGGATTTCATTTTTGGGATTTATTTTGTCTCCGTCAACTATTGAAATGGACCCGGCCAAGGTACAGGCCATTTATGATTGGGTTCAGCCAACTTCTTTGAAGGCCCTCCAGAAGTTTTTGAGTTTTGCTAATTTTTATCGGAAATTTATAGCTAATTTTTCTGGTATTGCCAAGCCATTGACGGATTTGACTAGGAAGGGTGCTGATGTGCTGAATTGGTCTCCAGAGGCTGTTTCTTCTTTTCGGGAGCTGAAGCGAAGATTCACTTCTGCTCCGGTTTTGCGGCAACCTGATGTCTCACTCCCGTTTCAGGTGGAGGTGGACGCTTCTGAGATTGGTGCAGGAGCGGTGTTGTCCCAAAAAGATCCAGTGACATCTAAAATGAATCCTTGTGCTTTCTTTTCCCGAAAGTTCTCCCCATCCGAACGTAACTATGATGTGGGAAATCGGGAACTGTTGGCCATGAAATGGGCATTTGAGGAGTGGAGACATTGGTTGGAGGGAGCCAAACACCAAGTCGTGGACCTTACTGACCACAAGAATTTGATTTACCTGGAGTCGGCCAAGCGCTTGAATCCTAGACAGGCTAGGTGGGCCTTGTTTTTCACACGTTTTGATTTTGTGGTCTCTTTTCTTCTGGGCACTAAGAATGTCAAGGCAGACGCCCTCTCTAGGAGTTTCCTTGCTGATTCTCCTGTTGTGACTAAGCCTGCTACCATCTTAGGCGAGGGGGTAGTTCTTTCTGCCATCTCGCCCGATTTGAGATGTGCTATGGAAGAGTTTCAGGAGGACAAACCTGAGCGTTGTCCCAGTGGAAAGTTGTATGTTCCTGACCAGTGGAGGAAGAGAGTGATGTCTGAAGTTCATTGCTCTGCATTGGCTGGTCATCCAGGTATTTTTGGTACTAGAGATCTGGGGAGTCAGTCTTTTTGGTGGCCCGCCTTGTCTCATTATGTCAGGAATTTTGTGCAGTCCTGTGGGACTTGTTCCCGGTCTAAACCTTGTTCTCGCTCTAGTGGCTTGTTGATGCCTTTGCCGGTGCCCAGGAGGCCATGGACCCATATTTCAATGGATTTTATCTCTGATATGCCTGTCTCTCAGAGAATGACTATTATTTGGGAGATTTGTGATAGATTCTCTAAGATGGTCCATCTTGTACCACTCCCTAAGTTGCCATCTTCCTCTGAGTTGGTGCCCTTGTTTTTGCAACAGGTGGTTCGCTTGCACGGGATTCCTGAGAACATTGTATCTGGCAGAGGAGTTCAGTTTGTGTCTAGATTTTGGAGTACTTTCTGTTCCAAGCTGGGAATTCAGTTGTCCTTCTCCTCTGCGTTTCACCCTCAGACCAATGGGCAGACGGAGAGAACAAACCAGACTTTGGAGTCGTATTTGAGATGTTTTATTTCTGCCGATCAGGATGATTGGGTTTCATTTTTGCCCTTGGCCGAATTTGCTTTAAATAATAGAGCTAGTTCTGCCACTTTGATGTCACCTTTTTTTTTGTAACTTTGGTTTTCACCCTCGATTTTCTTCAGGGCAGGTGGAGCCTTCTGCCTGCCCAGGTGTTGACACTGTGGTGGAGAGAATGCACCAGATCTGGGACCAAGTAGTGGATAAGTTGTCTCTCTCCCAGGAAAAGGCCCAGCGGTTTTCCAACCGGCGTAGGACCGTTGGTCCCCAGTTTAAGGTGGGTGATATGGTTTGGTTGTCATCAAAAAATATCGCTATGAAGGTGGCTTCTCCTAAGTTTAAGCCTAGATTTATTGGACCTTACAAGATTTTGGAGATTATTAATCCGGTCTCTCTTCGGTTGGCTCTTCCTGTCACATTTAAAATTCATAATGTGTTTCATAAGTCCTTGTTGAAGAGGTTTGTTGAACCTATAGTTCCTGTGGTGAAACCTCCTGACCCTATATTGGTTGAAGGTAACATGGAATATGAGGTAGAGAAGATACTGGATTCCCGTCTGGCTAGACGGAGACTCCAGTATTTGGTTAAGTGGAAGGGTTATGGTCAGGAGGATAATTCCTGGGTCTCTGCCTCTGATATTCATGCCGAAAGATTGGTGCGTGCCTTTCATCGGGCTCACACGGATCGCCCTGGTGGCATGGATGAGGGTTCGGTGACCCCTCCTCAAGGGGGAGGTACTGTTGTGAGTTCGTTTTTCCCTTCACCATTGAGGTCTGATGAACTCCCTCCACTGGTGAAGGAAGGTAGTGAGGCTGATTACCAAACACATGGGCAGCTTAGATGATGACTGGGTGGCTGGAATTGAGGACTGGATATAAGGCTGACGATGCCCTTCTTCCTGGCTGGTGACTTTCCTGCTGGATTCTTGGAGACCAGTCTGATTCCTGCATCTCAAAGGTAAGTTTTTCTGCTCTATACACTTCAGTTTGGTTTTTGTTTTGCCTTTTTTTTTGGGAGTTCTGCCATCCCCGGCCGGGGGGTGAGCTGAATTCCATTTTTGTCTCTGATCTGTTGATCTTTTGCTCTGTCTTCAGAATATACCTGAGTGCTGATATAGTCTTTTGAAGCCTAGCGTCTTCAGGGCCTGTTTTTCCTATCAGTCGGTTGGCTCATTTTGATAGGGGTTTTGCGGATGGCAGACAGCAACTTTCCTATCCTGTCCTATGTAGTTAGCTTGGGCCCCATCATTTGCTCAACCTATCTTTCTATCTGTGTTAGTGTTTTCATCTTGCTTCACCGTCATTATATGTTGGGGGCTGCCTATTGCTTTGGGGTCTGCTCTGGGGCAGTTTAGTTTTTCCCCTTTCTGTCTTTAGGCTATATAGTTCTCCGGCTGTGATCGAGGGGTCTAGGGCACCGTAGGAACCCCCCACGGCTACTGCTAGTTGTTGTGGATAGGTTCAGGGGTCTGCAATCCGATAGTTGCCAACCTCTCTGGTTTTTCTGGACTTAGCTGTTATTTTGTTTTTTCCTCCTTCGGTGACTCATCATAACAGGGTGCCCCCTTGGTGATTTATGTAAGCCACCACCGTGGCGTTGTCTGATTGGATCCGGACAGGGCGGCCTGCTAAGAAGTGATGAAACTGCTGCAGAGCCAGCCGAATTGCTCGTATCTCCAATAAGTTGATCGGGAGGCGTGCCTCCTGTGGCGACCACCGTCCCTGGGTCATGTGGTGGCGAAACACCGATCCCCAGCCGAGGAGACTGGCGTCGGTTGTCATCACCAACCAATGGTCTGGGGGGGAAGGGTTTCCCCTGGGTCAGAAAGGAACTGGTTATCCACCATCCGAGCGACTGCCTGACTTGAGAGGACAGTCAGCACCGCCGATCGAGCGTGAAAGTATTCTTGTCCCAGGCTGATGAGAGCATGCTGCAGGGGGGCGAAAATGGAACTGGGCGAACGGTATTGCTTCCATTGCTGCCACCATTCTTCCTAGAATCCTCATGCCAAAACGAATGGTATGAGGGACTGGTTGGCGAAGAGTCCGAACTCCCTGCCGGAGAGCTAGGGCTTTTCCCTGAGGGAGAATTACCAACCCTCGACAAGTGTCAAAGACCATTCCTAAGAAGGAAATCCTCTGAGCTGGCACAAGGGATGACTTCTTTGCATTGACCAACCACCCTAAGCGGGCAAGAGTATCTAGCGTGATGTTGACATTTCCCTCGCATGCCCGTCTTGAAGGGCCCTTGACCAATAGGTCGTCCAAGTAAGGTAAGACGACTATGCCTCGAGAATGCAATATGGCCATGACAACTGCCATAATCTTTGTGAACACTCTGGGAACCGTGGCTAACCCGAAAGGTAGCGCCACGAACTGAAAATGTCGACAGTTGATCACGAAATGCAGGAACCTTTGATGAGGAGGAAAGATGTGATATGCAGCTATGCGTCCTGGATGTCGACCGAGGCCAAGTATTCTCCCTGCTCCATGGCCGATATGACTGAACGGAGAGACTCCATCCGGAAATGTCTGACTCTGGTGAATTTGTTCAGAAGTTTGAGGTCCAAAACAGGTCTGACAGACCCGTCCTTTTTGGGAACCGCAAACAGGTTGGAATAGAAGCCCTGAGCCCTTTCGTGCTCTGGCACGGGAACAATGACCTCATTGCGCTGGAGTGATTCGATGGCTCCCAACAGAGCTCTTGCCGGGGTATCCACCCTGGGAAGACGAGAAAGAAAAAACTGTTTTGGAGGGTTTCTGACAAACTCTATTTTGTAACCCGAGGCCACCAACTCCATTACCCATGCGTCGTCTGCGACACTGAACCAGACGTGGCAAAACCAGAGTAGTCGGCCGCCCACCTTGCTGGTGTAAACACCTCGAGTCATTTGGCTGACGATCTTTGGGATCTCGATCCCCTCGATCTGGGTTGTTGAGTACGCATTCTCCCCAATGGGTTGGTTCTATATGAGACCTGCCGCTCCCTATCCTGGTTGGGGCGGCCTGAAGCTGTGGAATTGGCCGCTGTGGTCCACCCGGGGTTGCAAAGGCCCGAAAACGTGCCTGAAAAGGGTGGCGAAAAGGTGGTTTGACCTTTTGCTGAGGAAGAAAACCGCTCTTTCCTCCTGTGGAGTCGGAGATAAGTTGATCTAACTTCTCCCCAAATAGACGGCCGCACTGATAGGGCAGGAAAGTCAAGGACTTCTTGGAAGTAGAATCGGCCCGCCATTTCCTTAACCATGGAGCTCTTCTGATAGAAATTGCGTTAGCGGCAGCAAGTGCTGAGCAATTGGCCGCATCCAAAGATGCATTGATTAAGTAGTCTCCGGCCATCGCGATCTGACTTGCGATCTCCGATATCTCTGAAGGTAGCTCTTGCTCCTGCGCGACCTTGTTTAAGGATTCTGACCATGAGATCATGGCCTCGGCTACCCAAGTTGCTGTGAACGAGGGAGAGAGCGCTGAGCCTGACGCCTCATATACAGTCATATGTAAAAGTTTGGGCACCCCTATTAATGTTAACCTTTTTTCTTTATAACAATTTTGGTTTTTGCAACAGCTATTTTAGTTTCATATATCTATTAACTGATGGACTCAGTTATATTTCTGGATTCAAATGAGGTTTATTGTAATAACAGAAAATGGGCAATCTGCATTTTAATAAAATTTGACCGGTGCAAAAGTATGGGCACCTCAACATAAAAGTGACATTAATATTTCATAGATCCTCCTTTTGCAAAAATAACAGCCTCTAGTCGCTTCCTGCAGCTATTAATGAGTTCCTGGATCCTGGATGAAGGTATTTGTGACCATTCCTGTTTACAAAACAATTCCACTTAAGTTTGATGGTCATGGACAGCCCGCTTCAAATCATCTCACAGATGTTCAATGATATTCAGGTCTGGGGACTGGGATGGCCATTCCAGAACATTGTAATTGTTCCTCTGCATGAATGCCTGAGTAGATTTGGAGCGGTGTTTTGGATCATTGTCTTGCTGAAATATCCATCCCCTGCGTAACTTCAACTTCGTCACTGATTCTTGCACATTATTGTCAAGAATCTGCTGATACTGAGTTGAATCCATGCGACCCTCAACTTTAACAAGATTCCCGGTGCCGGCATTGGCCACACAGCCCCAAAGCATGATGGAAACTCCACCAAATTTTACTGTGGGTAGCAAGTGTTTTTCTTGGAATGCTGTGTTTTTTAGCCTTCATGCATAACGCCTTTTTGTATGACCAAACAACTCAATCTTTGTTTCATCAGTCCACAGGACCTTCTTCCAAAATGTAACTGGCTTGTCCAAATGTGCTTTTGCATACCTCAGGCGACTCTGTTTGTGGCGTGCTTGCAGACACGGCTTCTTTCGCATCACTCTCCCATACAGCTTCTCCTTGTGCAAAGTGCGCTGTATTGTTGACCGATGCACAGTGACACCATCTGCAGCAAGATGATGCTGCAGGTCTTTGGAGGTGGTCTGTGGATTGTCCTTGACTGTTCTCACCATTCTTCTTCTCTGCCTTTCTGATATTTTTCTTGGCCTGCCACTTCTGGGCTTAACAAGAACTGTACCTGTGTTCTTCCATTTCCTTACTATGTTCCTCACAGTGGAAACTGACAGGTTAAATCTCTGAGACAACTTTTTGTATCCTTCTCCTGAAAAGCTATGTTGAATAATCTTTGTTTTCAGATCATTTGAGAGTTGTTTTGAGGAGCCCATGATGCCACTCTTCATAGGAGAATCAAATAGGAGAACTACTTGCAAGTGGCCACCTTAAATACCTTTTCTCATGATGATACACCTGGCTATGAAGTTCAAAGCTCAATGAGGTTACAAAACCAATTTAGTGCTTCAGGAAGTCAGTAAAAAGTAGTTAGGAGTGTTCAAATCAAGAAAATGATAAGGGTGCCCATACTTTTGCACCGGTCAAATTTTGTTTAAATGCAGATTGCACATTTTCTGTTAGTACAATAAACCTCATTTGAATCCAGAAATATAACTGAGTCCATCAGTTATTAAATATGTGAAACTGAAATAGCTGTTGCAAAAACCAAAATTGTTATAAAGAAAAAAGGTTAACATTAATAGGGGTGCCCAAACTTTTACATATGACTGTACTGAGCGAGCTAAGCTCTCTATGAGGCGATCTGTGGGATCCTTAATAGAGGAACCAGTAGGTACGGATAACAGAGTTTTAGTGGCTAGGCGTGACACCGGTGGATCCACCATCGGAGATTCCGTCCATTTTTTACGGAGGTCCGGGGCAAATGGATACCTTGCTTCGAGTGCCTTTGACCCGAGAAAAGCCTGTCTGGACGTTCCCTGTGTCGCTGCACTATGTCCTCAAACTCAGGGTGAGAGGAAAAAATTCTGTGCGGCCGCTTCACTCGCTTAAACGCCACCTTATGCCCTGTAGCCGCTGTGGGATCATCCTCAATCCCCAAGGTCTGATTGACGGCTTCTATGAGGCTGTCCACTGTCTTATGTGACCCTGGAGCATCCAGGTCAAGGGGCTCGTCTGAGTCGAAATCTGAGGTCTGCTCGCTATCAACCACTGGCGACAGGGAGTGAGTAGCAGAACTTACGGATGCCAAAGCACCGGATGGACTAAATTTATCCATCGCCGCCGAGGCCTGGGGGGCGGGCCGCCGGAAGTGACACGCGGCCCGGAGGCGGAACTTCCAGCCGCGGCCTAGCTCCGGCTAAAGCCACGGCCTCAATTTATCCCCTGCCCACGACCGGGGGGGGGGGGACGGGGGGGCGCGGACCTTCCATGGCGCCGCAAAAACTGGTGCTACTTACTGGCGCGGGCTGCTCCGCACCGCACTCTCAATCTGCAGCCACGCTCAGCCAAGAATGGCCGGTGGCATCCGCCGGCTAAGGGCTCCAGCCCCAGATCTTCGCCGCAGGAGCCCTCCCAGGCCCTTCTCCTCACTGACGATCCTCTTCGGCTTCCCAGTTCAGGTATGTGAGGGGGCCTTGAAAAATAGGACGGTGCAGGCACCCTAACCCCATCTAACCCCTTCAAGGGGTGAGGAGAGGGACCGTCCGCCGCCTTGCAGCACCGCAGTCTAAGCATTGGTGGAGCAGTGGGGGCCGCACGGACTAGTCTTGTGCCTCTGTACCGCCCATGGTTTCAATACCTAGGGGTGGTCAGGGCTAAATCCGGCATCGTGTCCCACGTCGCAGGAGAGGATACATGGACACTCGCACGTTGTCGCCCGTTGTTGGTTTGGGGAAATCGGACCCTTTCAATAAGATCCGTTGCCCCTGTCTAATCTTCATGGAAAAAGTCTGGAGCAAAAAAACAGACGTGTGCCTCCATGGACACTAAGCAAAAAACTGTTTTCCGCCCGCAATAGGGGCGAGGGTGTATACGGCGGAGGAGCTAACCTCTTTTTTTCACTTAGTGTCAGCCTCCAAGTGGCAGAAGCATATACCCACAGTATCTGTGTCCCCCAATGAGGCGCAGGAGAAAAAAACAAACAAGAAAATATATACAAACGCATTTAAAAACTGTAAATCACGGGCTTTAAATAAAGTATCACCATAACGTCATTTCTCCTACAATTATTTAATATGAATAGGCTGTGAAGCTACCATTTAACAGGTGGTTTTGCCGGCTGTAATGCAGCTTTCATGTCGCAGTGCTTTGCATCGGATTTTCATCAGTGTATGGTCACTTTTTACAATCAATGTTTTGATTTTTCATGTGCAGTGATTTTTCACAAATTAAAAAAAAAAAAAAAAAAAAAAAAGAGTTTGCATAGCTTCTCCCATCCATTATATATTTAATCATAGCCTGCGTACGGATAATAGATTGCATGCAAATGATTCTCAAGGACCCACAGACTTGTATGGACAATTTTGCTCAAAACAGTCACATTTTCATGACTTTTGGAATAACATGTACATGTGAACAGAACCCATAGATTAGAAGGCTTGGGCTACACTTGACATGCATGTGTCACACCAAAGCAGTTCTCAGTGTAACTTGTCAGCGAGTTGCTGTTGCGCGATTATTGTAAAGCTCAGATGATGCGGTCAATGAACAGCCAAGTCGCCTGCAAGCTGCATGTCACAGTTTGACAAGTGAGACACATGCGACCTGCAACCTGCAACAGAAAATCTAACTCATTAAGAAACATTTGTGTCGCAGTGGGTTGCAATGAGACAATAGGAAATCATTAGAGGCGATGTCGGAATGTGACACGTGTCGCCGTAGAACACTAGCCCAGTGTTTCCCAAACTCCAGTCCATGCGGCCCCAACAGATCATGATTTCAGGATTTCGTCAGTATTGTACAGGTGATGGAATGATTATCAGAAATGGTGGCAGGTTCCCTCACCTGTGCAACACTAAGGAAATCCTGAAAACATGATCTGTTGGGGTCCGCAAGGACTGGAGTTTGGGAAACATTGACCTAGCCTAATGGGTACACACAGATAGAACACGTACATGACTCATACATGTCTGATATAGGGCGTAGTGCAATTTTATTAAAGGGAACCTTTTCAATAGATTGATACTGCTCAAACCACTGGGCTCATGAATCAAAGCCAGGTTACCAGGTATGACTTATTCTCAGATGCCTTCAGTCCAGTTGATTAACAAATCTCTGCCTATGTATACACACATGTGAGAGACTTGTCAATCAACTGGCGTGGTGCGGGGAGCAGAAGGTCACATCAAACTATTCAGGGCAAATTCCTTCAACAGAACTGCCAATAAATAGTTATGTAGAAATCAACAGTGGTACTTTCTAGGAAAGTTAGCAATGAAGACCTGCATATACTGCCTAATTCTAAGAACATATCTCAGTGCATACCAACGACATCCTACTGTACTAATTGCCATAGTCACATCAAGTAATACCGCACTGTGTTTTTAACACAAATAGTGAATTATAAGCTGATCTTGAGGAGAGATAAAATTGTTCCTTTTTCTCAAGTTGGCTATGCACTCCAGGGCCTAATAAAGCTTCTTCATTGGTCTCAAGAAGGGACATTCATTGGCTTCTAAAAGCATTATCAGGGGATAATAACATATGTAATAAAATATGTAATCACTATAACTGGAATAGTCATTTCCTTTACACATCATTGAATCAAGGCTTTTTTTTTAGAAAGTGTGCTCCTTGTTGTTGTTCACAGATGTTCGAAGTGACCACTGGAAAATATCTCTATTTCTAATATCATTGAACAGATGCTGACGAGGTAAGTCTTCAGAGATAAGCGAAGTGCTATAGTGTTTTTCTAGACAAAGGGAAGTACAGTACGCTAATATTAATGCAATACATATACCCAAAACTATACTTGACTGACCCTTTTATTTGTGACACCCATCTAGCAGCACATTGGGTTAACATTGACCACTAGGTGTTG
Organism: Dendrobates tinctorius; assembly: GCF_039654945.1. Lineage (NCBI taxonomy): Eukaryota > Metazoa > Chordata > Amphibia > Anura > Dendrobatidae > Dendrobates > Dendrobates tinctorius. Next base: position 19,298,541 of record NW_027361858.1, on the reverse strand, counting down.
AAATCATTCTGTAAGAATACTAGCCATGTGGATAGCTTAGAGCATTTGCTGCAAATTAGATGGAGGTACTGACATGCTCCGAACAGCCTTCTCTACCTCGTCCCAGAGAGTCTCTGAGGGGTTAAGATCTGGAGACAGGGAAGCAAGAAAAACTTACTGCCTGCTTCATGGAACCACATCATGACTACTCTATTCTTGTGGCATAGTCCATTGTCCAGCTTAAAATGTCCTTCTGCCTTTGGGTGAACATTTGCCATAAAGATATTAACTTGGTTGGCCACAGTGTTTATATAGGCCTTACTGTTCAAAGGTCCATCCACAAGTGTCAGAGGATCCAAGATTTGCCAAGCAAACATTGCTTACACCACTACTGCACCTCCACCAGCCTGAATTGGTAACATCAGATAGGGAGGGTTAAAGGGAATCTGTCACGCCGTGGGACGTATATTATTATTGTACATTTTTATAGTGCCATTTATTCCATGGCGCTTTACATGTGAAAGGGGCAAATATAGACAACTACAATAAACATGAGCAACACAAGGCACAGACAAGTACAGAAGGAGAGAGGACCCTGCCTGCGAGGGCTCACAGTCTAGTAAGTACATAGAGGTGATAGATATGTTACACTAGTCCTAACTGTATGAGTCATATTTGCAGTCTTGTTGAGAAATTGTATTTTATTTCTGTATGCTAATGATTTCTTAAAAGCTCTGGGGCATGCGGTGCCTGTAAGAAATCTCTGCCTCCTGTCTTCATTATAATACCACCCCCCTCCCATCAGTGTCACAGTGCTGTGTGACGTGTAATGCTCACCTCGAAATCCCGTGCCTGCGTCCTGCAATAGTGTGATTATACATACCTATTCCGCTCTTCTACGGCCATTGGCTTTAGCGTTTTTCTGAGCAGGCAAGGTGCTCTCCCCACATCCTTCCTCCTTGCATAGTTAGGAACCATACAGTTTCTAATGCCCCTGTCACCCATGTATGCATGGTGAGGACAGCACCTTATTTCCTGGCACGCCCGGAGGTCACTGCAATGGAAGTAGAAGTGACTCGCCGGCGCCTGCACAGGAGAACGCTGAAACCAATACCCATAGAAGTGTGGAATAGGTATTGTATAAACGCGCTCATGCAGGGCGCAGGAGTGGGATTCCAGGGCCACCAGGATGCATCACAGGTTAATGTTGGGGCAATGATATGCCTATCTGGCAGAAGATAGCAGACTATAGGGAACCTAGGTTGCAGGAGAATGATAGATGGCACATGGCTATTTTAATTTCTAGCGCACACTAAAAAAAGGTGGTCAACCCCACCCCTTAAAGTCATTCCAACTGCTATTCTGAACAGTCCAGTCTTTTGCTTCTACTCTCGTGAAATTTTACATTGTGTTGCAGTGTAATGCTGGAATTGTGTAAAATAATCACACTTTTTGGATTATTAGATGCAGGATTTCACTGATAATTTATATCTATATTTAAAATATTAGACTGAAGTGGGTGAATAGTATTTAGCATGAAAATGGATTGAAAAAAAAAAAAAAAAAAGAAATCCACTAAGATATATTTCCAATACCTGTCCTTCTAGAAGCTTCATTATGTGGTTCATCCATTCTTTATCATATTCTACTGACCGCTTCACATTTTCTATTTCCTAATGGGAGCAAAGGAGACACAATAATTTATGACAGGTTTATGAAAGCATTATGGACATAGAATAAAAAAAACACATAGCGTTTAAAACACCTTGCATCAAAAGTGACCAGAGTGCTCCATGGATGCATTACACATCCTTATTTTGCTAATAACAAGGAACAATCAATAGCCCTGTATCTCCTATAAAAGCGTGAAATGGCTACATGGACAAGGTCCAGTTTTACCCTGGCTGCATAAAGATTGTGAGGCATGTTCCTTAAATTGCTGAGCAGTCTAGTTTTCCATTACATTAACTACACACCAGCAGTGAAAACTTCATGCTGCAGTATGAATCTATGGGAGAATTTATGGAAAGGAATACGGTGGAATGTGTTCTTTGTGGTGGATTAGGACTTGGAGAGACTTATGGTCAAAAGGTTATGAAAGGACATCCCTATTTACTTTCTCAAGTAAATTTCACTGTTTCCCAAAAAATATGCAGAAATATAGAGGTGTTCCTACATTGCCGCCATTACATGGATGGAAGCAGACAAGTTCTCTAGAATATCATATCTAGAAATGTAGTATACACGTCTCACTAGGACTATCTTACCCAGTTTAAACCACACACAATCCTTAAGGCCCCCATACACAGTAGACTAACGCCATCTGAACCCGCCAATATCAATGTATCAATGGGTGTGGAAGATACTCTAATGTGTATGGGGGCGCCAGCCAATTGTTCGTCAGGGAAGAGGACGATAGGGCATGTCCAATTTTGGATAGCCGATTGCTTTAGCTTTCCGAGATAAGCTGTCAACAAAGAGGTTTCTCAGGAGCTTTCTCATAGAGAACACAGGAGTGCTCAGCCGTCCAAGTGTTCCTGTGTATGGGAGAGATGGCTGTTGACCTAATGATCGTCAAAAGCATTGTTCGCCCGACGGCCATCTAATGCATATGGACACCACTATCATTCCTTTCCTAAAGTTTTACACATTCAGAAAAGAAGTCATCTTCTGGCATGTGCCAAAAGTTCACCTGCCAGACTCACTATATGGTGAGAAAATATTTTACCGTATAGTACATTGCTGTTGACAACTGGCTTGAAGATGGGTTTTTGCTGCTCCTAGATATTGTATTTAAGATATTCTAGAGTTCACAAATTGATTTATTTAATGGTATATAATGACACAACATTGAAAGTAAGGGCCTATTTAGAAGAGCTGACCGCATTTAAATGACCACCTACTGGTTGCATACTGTACAAGCCTATCAGCATTTTGTTCATCTGGTGATTGTTGGCCTATTTAGACCGCCTATTAATTGTAGGTCGTAGATCAGTTATTAGGTTCTTTAGAAGGACGTAGATCTGGGGATTTATTCTGACGGAATATTGGCTGAACTGGATGGACAAATGTCTTTTTTCGGCCTTGCTAATAACTATGTTATTATGTTACAATTTTACATGGAGCTTTACTTAACTTGGATTAAATATAAACCATTTAGAATTTGAATGCCAATACCCCAACACTGCATCAAGATTAGTATCATACGTTAGGTCAGTGGTCCCCATTGGTTCTCCAAAGGAGTAGTTATGACCATACGTACAAGCAGTAAACATTATTACAGACATATCCTATCCACAAAACAATGCAAATTTATATATACTGACAGCTTTCAATTAGAATATCTTTGCACATTCTTGGTTTATTGCTCTACATTTAATACACTGCTCAAAAAAATAAAGGGAACACTTAAACAACAGAATATAACTCCAAGTAAATCAAACTTCTTTGAAATCAAACTGTTCACTTAGGAAGCAACACTGATTGACAATCAATTTCACATGCTGTTGTGCAAATGGAATACACAACAAATGGAAATCATTGGCAATTATCAATACACCCTCAATAAAGGAGTGGTTCTGCAGGTGGGGACCACAGACCACATCTCAGTACCAATGCTTTCTGGCTGATGTTGGTTGTGCTTTCACACCCGTGGTAGCATGAGATGGACTCTACAACCCACATAAGTGGCTCAGGTAGTGCAGCTCATCCAGGATGGCACATCAATGTGAGCTGTGGCAAGAAGGTTTGCTGTGTCTGTCAGCATAGTATCCAGAGGCGCTACCAGGAGACAGGCCAGTACACCAGGAGATGTGGAGAGGGCCGTAGGAGGGCAACCTCAGCCTTTGTACAAGGAGGAACAGGAGGAGCACTGCCAGAGACCTGCAAAATGACCTCCAGCAGGCCACAAATGTGCATGTGTCTGCACAAACGGTTAGAAACCGACTCCATGAGGATGGTCCGAGTGCCCAACATTCACAGATGGGGGGGTTGTGCTCACAGCCCAACACAGTGTTGCTTCCTAAGTGGACAGTTTGATTTCACAGAAGTTTGATTTACTTGGGAGTTATATTCTGTTGTTTAAGTGTCCCCTTTATTTTTTGAGCAGTGTATATATGCTCCATTTTGAGTAGTGGTGTTACAGATAAAAAGGAAAGAATAGTAAACCGGGCTTATGTGCGAGTACGGGCAGTAGAGCACCATGTAACAGACCGCTTATTAATGCAGTAATGTAGAATGGAAGCGTTTGCGGATGACAGACGATAATGTGTATCAGGTCTTTGAAAATAATTATTCTTAATTATAATTTGCTGAACATGTATACATTTGTATTTATATAATTTTTATTGCGTTTTCAAGGTAAACTTGAAACGAAAATCAAGGAAAGGAAAATTTTATTGGGGAAAGGAAAATTTTAGAGGAATTACAATTTACATAGTGGGGAGAATGCAGGAAAAAAGTCACAAAGATATACAAACAATATTGTCAACAATACATAATAGTTGCTATATAATTTACACTTGAGAGAATTTAATTGTGTATAAATCTGTAATACTTTTTAGGCTCTTTTCTTTTTGCAAATCTCTGCATTTAAACTATAAAAAGCAAAAAAGGCATACTGAAAACACAGTATAAAAATATCATAATCTCGTTGACAGCCCTAAATTACTCACAGACAATACAAAAAAGAAAGAGGTAGAAAATGAAAAAAAAAAAACAAACAAACATAAAACATAATAATTCTGAATAGAAAAAAAATAATTTAAAGTTAGTTTACATACCTCCTCGTCTGGGACCTCTAGCATATCGCTGAGGTCAGAGTGTGACATGTTGAGGATGCTGGCAGCCAGGGACTGGGCTCTGTGTACAGACTGTTGAGACGGGCCACTTAAGGACTCTTGCAATATTTTGGATTGTCTAACGTTATTTCTCATTTCGCACACGTCCAACTGGAGTTCTTTTGCCAAGCTCTTTTCAAGTAAGAGAAAAAAGTGGTGTTAGCTGGTAAGTACAATTCTTCAAACGACTTTCATATCCTCTCTTTTATCATAATTGTTCTTAAACCTTTATGTAAGTAAAGTCTCCTGCCACCAAAATATTTCTTCACCTATATTAACCCCTTTAAAGGGATGGTCCAAAGGCAAACTATTTTTCCCCATTCAGTCCCATAATCAAAGCTATTTTCTAATATACTTGCTTTAAAAATTCACAAAATTTACCATCTATCTTTGTATTTTTTTCTCTACTTCCTGTCTGATGATGATTCGTTTGAGTATGCCCTGTGCATGCTGGGATACTCAAATAAAGGGAAATCAGAGCAGGGGACAGAGGCTGTAGTCATTGTCACAGCCTCTGCCCCTCCCTGAAATGAAGCATCATCAGGGCAGAGACTGAGGTCATTGTCACAGCCCCCTCCCCTGTGATGCTCCGTTCAGGGGCAGTGCTGTCCCTGCTGTGACCCTGAGTGTCTCACTTGTGCAGTGTCTCCCCCACCGCCCTACACAATGAGCGCAGCGTCCGATCTGCTGTCTCTCTCTCTCTCTCCTTCCCAGCCAGCGGTTCCTTTAAATTTCCTCATTTTCAGGATCCGTCTGAAAACGGATCCTGTGCCATCCGTTCACATCAGTTGAGAACGGATCCGCTTGTCTGACTTTTTGGCGGATTTGAACTGATGCAAAAAACTGAAGTGTGAAAGAGGCCTTAGCTGACTAGTAATGAGCAGGCAGCAGAGCGGTGTTGCTATACCCAGCGTTCAGGAGGACTAGCGCCACCCCTGCAGGTGACATCACTGGTTTCTGCCGGGTATAGTGAAACCGCTCTGTTACCGGCTTATTACTATTCAGCTAAGCAGACTGGAAGCTGCGCTCATTGCACAGGGCGCTGGAGGAGACACAGTGACAGAGCAGGGACCAACCTTTGAAACGAGCGTGACTGATAACTTCGTTTCAGGGAGGGGGCAGGGGCTGTGATAGTGACTGCAGCCTCGTTCCCCTGATAACGCTGTTTCAGGGAGGGGGCAGGGGCTGTGATAGTGACTGCAGCCTCGTTCCCCTGGTAACGTTTTGTTTCAGGGAGGGGGCAGGGGCTGTGATAGTGACTGCAGCCTCGTTCCCCTGGTAACGTTTTGTTTCAGGGAGGGGGCAGGGGCTGTGATAGTGACTGCAGCCTCGTTCCCCTGGTAACGTTTTGTTTCAGGGAGGGGGCAGGGGCTGTGATAGTGACTGCAGCCTCATTCCCCTGATAACGCTTTGTTTCAGGGAGGGGGCAGGGGCTGTGACAGTGACTGCAGCCTCGTTCCCCTGGTAACGTTTTGTTTCAGGGAGGGGGCAGGGGCTGTGATAGTGACTGCAGCCTCGTTCCCCTGGTAACGTTTTGTTTCAGGGAGGGGGCAGGGGCTGTGATAGTGACTGCAGCCTCGTTCCCCTGATAACGTTTTGTTTCAGGGAGGGGGCAGGGGCTCTGACAGTGACTGCAGCCTCGTTCCCCTGGTAACGTTTTGTTTCAGGGAGGGGGCAGGGGCTGTGATAGTGACTGCAGCCTCGTTCCCCTGATAACGCTTTGTTTCAGGGAGGGGGCAGGGGCTGTGACAGTGACTGCAGCCTCGTTCCCCTGGTAACGTTTTGTTTCAGGGAGGGGGCAGGGGCTGTGACAGTGACTGCAGCCTCGTTCCCCTGGTAACGTTTTGTTTCAGGGAGGGGGCAGGGGCTGTGATAGTGACTGCAGCCTCGTTCCCCTGATAACGCTTTATTTCAGGGAGGGGGCAGGGGCTGTGACAGTGACTGCAGCCTCTTTCCCCTGATAACGCTTTGTTTCAGGGAGGGGGCAGGGGCTGTGACAATGACTGCAGCCTCAGCCCCAATTACGCTTTGTTTCAGGGAGGGGGCAGGGACTGGCAATGACAGCAGTCTCTGTCCCCTGATGATGCTGAGTTTCAGGGAAGAGCAGATGCTGTGACAAAGACAGCAGCCTCTGCTCTGATGACGCTTTGAGTATCTCAGCATGCACTGGTGACACTCAAACGAATCGTCATCACATAGTGTAGATGGGGAACTGTAGGGAATTTGTAAAGTAAGTATATTAGAAAATAGCTTGGTTTATAGGACTAAATAGATAGGGAAAAATTCTTTGCCTTCGGACCACTCCTTTAAAGACTTGTTCAGTTTGGACCTTTATGACAAAGTATTTTTTCAATGCCACGTTCCAGAAGCCATCTTAGCACATATTTTTATTTGTTCATCAATGTACCTGAAATGAGGATATAATTTTGCAGGATAAATTGTATTTGTCAGTGGTAGCATTTTGGGGTACAAACTATTTATCAAACTTTTCTTAACTCTTTATAGGTAGAAATAGGAAAAAAAAACAGCAGTAACTATTGTTGTTTTTTTGTCGTTTTCATTTTTCTGCTATTCTCATGCTGCACTAATAAGATGTTAACTTTATTCTGATGACTGGAGTAAGGAGTAACATCTCTGGCGAAGCTCAAGAAGGGTGTACGCCAGAGAAGAGCCATCAGATTCATTAAGTAGTGTGGTGTTCCTCTCATATAGGTGTGTGTGTTTCTGCATCATGTTCTGAGAGGCATAAGTTTTGTATTTTATATTTTTATACAAAGCTTGTTTTTTATTTTACATTACTAACTGTGATATTCATAGGTAACATTTTTCAATCACTTTTTATTTAGCTTACTGTGAAGTGGGATGAAAAAAATAGCAATTCTAACATTGTTTTTTCTAATATTTTTGGGGAATTCACTGTGAGGGATAAATAACCTGAGTATGTGATCTTACCGTATTTTTCGGACTATAAGACGCACCACAAATTATCAGAAAGAAAATGGGGGAAAAAAATTAATGCGTCAAATGGGGGTATGTCTTACAGTCCTGAATTCATCTTACCTGGGGGGGGGGTTCAGCTGTGCTGGTCGCAGCAGGAGTCGGGCGATTCTTCTGGTGGTCCGACACTGCAGGGCGATGATCTCGCTCCCATCCCAGCCTGGTGTGGCAGTTTCGGCAGTGCTCGGTGCTGCTGAGGGCTCTTGCGACAGGGTGCGGCAGTTTCGGCGGTGCATAGTGCTGTGGGAGGCTCCGGCGACATGGTGCGGCAGTTTCGGGGCTGCTCGGTGCTGCGTGGGCTCCGACAACATTATGTGAAAGTCCGAAGCCTCCGCAGTTCTATTGGCTTGCCTTGATGCTGTGGCCTCTGGGAAAATGGCTGCCCGGAGGCAGTGCATGCGCAGATTGAGATCTCGGCAACGTGATCTCGTCCTGGGATCTTGGGAGCCGAGATCTCAATCTACGCATGCGCCGCCTCCGGCAGCAATTTTCCCGGAGGCCAGATTGATTCCATTGGTGCAGATTGAGATCTCGGCAACGAGATCTCGGAGCCAAGATCTCAATTTGCACATGCGAAGCCTCCAGTGGTAATTTTACCGGAGGCTAGAGCATTGAGGCAATAGAACTGCGGGGGGGGCTTCGGGCTTTCACATAATGTCGCTGGGGCCTCTCCACAGCACTGAGCACCGCAGAAACTGCTGCACCATGTTTCCGGAGCTCCCCCGCAGCAGTGAACACCGCTGAAACTGCCGAATCAGGCTGGAATGGGAGCAAGATCATCACCCTGCAGTGTCGGACCACTGGAAGCATCACCCGACTCCTGCTGCCACCACACTAACTGTAAGCACATTCGACTATAAGACGCACCCCCATTTTCCCCCAAAATTTTTTGGAAACTTGGTACTTTGGTGGTCCTATGTATTACATTTTTCTGTCAGTGCTTGACGACAAGTAGTTTATCAGGCCCTGCCTCTGGCAGAATCTGATTGGCAGACTCGAAGGCATTTGTCAGGCCTTTGGTTGCCAAAGCAACAGATTCTCACCCCTCAGTCTTGCTGCGGGGGTGTCGAAGAGCTAAGAGAGGGAGTGCTCTCTCTCTGTCAAACTGCTCCTGTCCTGCTCTCACTACTGACAAAGGTATATGAGGAATTAAACTATAGGGATCATCAAGGACACCGATCCTAACAGTTACAGTAGGAGCCCGGCTGAACAAAACACTCAGGCTTTTGCAGCTGTTTGCATCAGTACAGAAACTGCATCTTTAAGTGACATGCTTATGTTGGATATGTACGTATACAGTGGGGCAAAAAAGTATTTAGTCAGTCAGCAATAGTGCAAGTTCCACCACTTAAAAAGATGAGAGGCGTCTGTAATTTACATCATAGGTAGACCTCAACTATGGGAGACAAACTGAGAAAAAAAAATCCAGAAAATCACATTGTCTGTTTTTTTTTTCTTTTATTTGCATATTATGGTAGAAAATAAGTATTTGGTCACAAACAAAATTTCATCTCAATACTTTGTGATATATCCTTTGTTGGCAATGAGAGGTCAAACGTTTTCTGTAAGTCTTCACAAGGTTGCCACACACTGTTGTTGGTATGTTGGCCCATTCCTCCATGCAGATCTCCTCTAGAGCAGTGATATTTTTGGCTTTTCGCTTGGCAACACGGACTTTCAACTCCCTCCAAAGGTTTTCTATAGGGTTGAGATCTGTAGACTGGCTAGGCCACTCCAGGGCCTTGAAATGCTTCTTACGAAGCCACTCCTTTGTTGCCCTGGCGGTGTGCTTTGGATCATTTTCATGTTGAAAGACCCAGCCACGTTTCATCATCAATGCCCTTGCTGATGGAAGGAGGTTTGCACTCAAAATCTCACGATACATGGCCCCATTCATTCTTTCATGTACCCGGATCAGTCGTCCTGGCCCCTTTGCAGAGAAACAGCCCCAAAGCATGATGTTTCCACCACCATGCTTTACAGTAGGTATGGTGTTTGATGGATGCAACTCAGTATTCTTTTTCCTCCAAACACAACAAGTTGTGTTTCTACCAAACAGTTCCAGTTTGGTTTCATCAGACCATAGGACATTCTCCCAAAACTCCTCTGGATCATCCAAATGCTCTCTAGCAAACTTCAGACGGGCCCGGACATGTACAGGCTTAAGCAGTGGGACACGTCTGGCACTGCAGGATCTGAGTCCATGGTGGCGTAGTGTGTTACTTATGGTAGGCCTTGTTCCATTGGTCCCAGCTCTCTGCAGTTCATTCACTAGGTCCCCCCGCGTGGTTCTGGGATTTTTGCTCACCGTTCTTGTGATCATTCTGACCCCACGGGGTGGGATTTTGCGTGGAGCACCAGATCGAGGGAGATTATCAGTGGTCTTGTATGTCTTCCATTTTCTAATTATTGCTCCCACAGTTGATTTCTTCACTCCAAGCTGGTTGGCTATTGCAGATTCAGTCTTCCCAGCCTGGTGCAGGGCTACAATTTTGTTTCTGGTGTCCTTTGACAGCTCTTTGGTCTTCACCATAGTGGAGTTTGGAGTCAGACTGTTTGAGGGTGTGCACAGGTGTCTTTTTATACTGATAACAAGTTTAAACAGGTGCCATTACTACAGGTAATGAGTGGAGGAAAGAGGAGACTCTTAAAGAAGAAGTTACAGGTCTGTGAGAGCCAGAAATCTTGATTGCTTGTTTCTAACCAAATACTTATTTTCCACCATAATATGCAAATAAAAGGAAAAAAACCAGACAATGTGATTTTCTGGATTTTTTTTTCTCAGTTTGTCTCCCATAGTTGAGGTCTACCTATGATGTAAATTACAGACGCCTCTCATCTTTTTAAGTGGTGGAACTTGCACTATTGCTGACTGACTAAATACTTTTTTGCCCCACTGTATATAATTAAAGGTTTAATCTATTCCTTATTCACACCTATTAGACTAGAAGTTTTAGTCAGAGACCTCTTTTCCTAGAGTATCTAGGAGCTTCTAGTGTATCACTACCTGTTACAGTGGCTTGCGAAAGTCTTCACCCCTTTGACTTTTTACCTATTTTGTTACTTTTAAACCAGTGTTTAAATATTTTTGTAATCCGATTTGTGTCTGATGCATCAGCACTAAATAGTCTAAGTTGGTAAAGTGAGAAAAATAAAGGCATAAATTAAATTTCTGGGATCAAATAACTAAAAATTGTCAAGTGCATATGTATTCACCCTTTTTCCTATGAATCCCCTAAAAATTTTTGGTGCAAGCAATTACCTTCATAAGTCACATGGTAAGTGAAAGGAAGTCCACCTGTGTGCAATCTAAGGGTCACATGGTCTGTCGGTTTATTCTCAACTTATCTGAAAGGCCAAAGAAGCTGCAAGACCATTAAGCAAGAGGCATCACTAACCAATCCCCAACAAAGACGACCAAGGAGATCTCCAAACAAGTCAGGGACAAAGTTATTGAGAAGTACAAGTCAGGGTTGGGTTATAAAAAAATATCCCAATCTCTCATGATTCCCCGAAGCACCATCAAATTCATTATCATCAAATGGAAAGAACATGGTACCACAACAAACCTGCCAAGAGAGAGCTGCCCAACAAAACTCTCAGCCTGGGCAAGGAGGGCATTAATCCGAGAGCTAGCACAGAGACAATAGGTAACCCTGAATGACCTGCAGGGTTCCCAATCAGAGACTGGAGTATTTGATCATGTGGAAAGCTGATGAAGACTAATCCAAAGAGACTTGCAGCTGTAATTGCAGCAAAAGGAGGCTTTATAAAGTACTCAATTTGAAGGGTAGGGGGGTAAATAGTTATGCACACTGAAGTTTAGTTATTTTATCCTATTCGCTGTCTGCTTCACTAAAAAAAGAAAATCAAATGTTCACAGTTGTAGGCATGTCCTTTACATGAACTGATGCAAACCCTCAAAAAAAAAAAGTCAAATTTCAGGTTGTGAGGTAGCAAAACATGAAAAATGCAAGAATACTTTTGCAAGCCACTGTATACAAGGAGTACTATCTACGCACCAAGACATTAATCCCGAACAGTTTGTTGCTCTAGCTCTGTCGGAAGCTATCATGGCCAATGAGGGGGGCCTGTTTGGTCACCAACATATTTCAATCCCCACCCGCACTGCATCAGGATAAATGCTCTGCCAGCCTATGTGGACTCTGCTGAATACAACCCATTTCATAATAAAGTCTGGACAAACAACAATCATACACATTCTGATTTCTATTGCACAGTAATCACTGCAGTGTTCATATTCATGTGTTTATTGTAGTCTGCAAAATGAAAGCATGTACGCAGACCAGAGGGCACCCAGGCACCAACTGACGAAGAATTACAGGAATTCAATAATCTAAGTATTTTTTTTATTTGTTATTTTGAGAACGCAAAGCCTCTGAAAAAATTTTCATAGGAGAAGATCCCTTTAAAGGGAACTGAGTTTTCCCAATATAAATGAAAGCCACCACCTTTAATGCCTCTTTTACAGCAGTCTAGCCACCTGTTCACAAGTCCCCAACACCTTCTGCATATCCCAAAAAGTACCTTTTATAATCCTCCCATGTGACGTGCTTCAGTTCAATGGGCGTCGCTAGTCTTGCTCGGCACCTCCTCTATCCCGCAAATCATAGAATCATAGAATGGTAGAGTTGGAAGGGACCTCCTGGGCCATCTGGTCCAACCCCCTGCTCAAAGCAGGATTCGCTAAATCATCCCAGTCAGATGTCTGTCAAGCCTCTGTTTGAAGATTTCCATTGAAGGAGAACTCACCACTTCTCATGGCAGCTTGTTCCACTCATTGATCACTCTAACTGTCAAAAAGTTTTTTCTAATATCTAATCTGTGTCTCCTCCCATTCAGTTTCATCCCATTGCTTCTAGTCTTTCCTTGTGCAAATGAGAATAAAGTTGATCCTTCTACAATGTGACAGCCCTTTAGATATTTGCAGACAGCTATTAAGTCTCCTCTCAGTCTCCTCTTTTGCAAACTAAACATTCCCAAATCCTGCAACCTTTCCTCATAAGACAGGGTTTGCAGACCGGTCACCATTCTGGTTGCTCTTTTCAGAACTTGCCGTCACCTAGCCCTGACTTATGTTACTGACACATTTTAGGTCATCCAAACAGTGCCCTCAATCTCGCGTCTGTGCAGGTGTACTTCTCTCAGACCTGCAAAGGGCAGAGCAAAGTGCTGTAATACGCATGCACTGGGAGAGATCAAAGAGCGCCTATGACCTGGAAGTAAAGCCGGGGCATGGCAAATACAGTACTTAGTCTTGCACTCAGCAGGTCAGAGCGAATTCCATCTACGGAGGAGGGAGATTGGGGGAGCTGTGTGGATGACGTACAACTAGACATCCACATTAAGAAAGCAGGACGGCGGCGATTGCGATGATAAAGGAGGCGTTGGATCAAGACAAGATACAGCCATTGGACTGCTTGGCATTGGGGGATTATAAAAGGTATTTTATGGACATGGAAAAGGTGTTGGGGATTTATGTACAGGTTTCTAGTCTGCTGTAAAACTGGCATTAAAGGTGATGGCTTTAGTTAATATTGGGAAAACCTGGTGACAGGATCCCATTAAACATCGTGAAAAAAGCATTAATGATATATAAATGTAGTTCCGGAAGTTAAGAGAAAGTAGTAATGTCTACAGATGGTACTAGTAGACCAACACACAACACTAGCCAAGTCTTGTCCTCAATGTAAGAAAAGGTCATCCATATTCCGAGTATTACAATCCTAATAATACACGTTTAACCTCCAATTCCTCTAAATCAAATGTTTTAGGTAAATCAGCAGTGGTGTGTCACAGGCACCAGACTACCTTGACTGGTGAGTTTTAATAATGAAGCTTCCACCCATTAAGACATTCACTGTATTTTATGTCCGGTTCCTGCATGCATCAGTAACCATATGCCAAACGCGAGCGGTGAGCGTTCAGCTACCGGCTTCATTCATTAAAATCCACAGAGTGTGTTATTCTGTTTACAGTCTAATAGATATTCACTGTCATTGTTCAGGCTTCTGATTCAATTTGCCTAAATCCCAGCTGCAGAGTAATCCTGATGGAGATTAAGTTAATTTATCATCAATATCAATGGTGGAGTATCATCTGTAATAAGTGCTGTCTCTGCCTCACAAAGGTGACACGTTCTTTTTTGCTTTTCCAATAAGGACGGTATAAAGGGATGATAATGTTCTGGCTGTAAATTCCCATTAGGGCCTGCAGATTATAAACAAGCATTGAATGGATGCCGCCAGATCAGAAAAAGAACCGCTTGGACAAATTTTTTTTTTTCTTTTAATGCTTTACTTGAGGTTAGAAAGTTACAAATCTACATTGACTAAGAAATCGTACCCCTTGTTTTTTACATCTTTCTTCCCCTTATTGTTCCTGTGCCCAGCAGCCTTTAAGGCAAATATTTTTAGCCATCTCCATCATTTTGTCTAGTTACATCTAGTATTGCCGCCCTAATTATAAAATATTCATCTCTGATACATTTTACATTATAAAGGAGACTTGTCAAGCTAAGTGAGCCAGAATGTGAGCACAATTTGTACTAAATAAAAGTCTTTCATGACTAAAGTTATTAGTCGATGGGACATCCGACAAGACAACCCCTTCTAAATCACTATATTTTCCCTATCTTAAATAATAATCACTATACTTACCTCTTGTGTGGGTGCCATTTCAGCGCCTGGTCTCCTGACACTGTCACAAAAGCCCAGCAGTCAATCAGCAACTGCTTCATTGTCACCTCCTTCTGAAAAAACTGACATCTTGAGAAAACTGCACCCCTCAAGGTGCTCAGAACCACATTCAAGAAGTTTATTCATTCTCACAGTAATTGATGGAATGTGGAAGGAAAAAATGAACATTTTAATTTTCTTCACAAAAATTTTACTTTAGACCCCAATTTTTTTATTTTCACAAGGGTAACAGGAGAAAACGAACCCCAAAATTTGTTGTGCAACTTCTCCAGATACCCCATATTGCTGGAATCATTAGTGAAACCCATGTCATGTTTGGAGAGCCCCTGATGTGCCAAAAGAGTGGAAACCCCCATTTTGGAAACTAGATCTCTCAAGGAGTTTATCTAGATGTTTGGCGAGTACCTTGAACCCCCAGGTGTTTCACAGAAGTACATAACGTTAAGCCGTGAAAATAATAATAATAATAAATAAAAAATTCCCACAAAAATGTTCTTTTAGCTCCAAATGTTTTATTTTCACAAGGGTAACAGGAGAAAATTAACCTCAAAATATGCTGTACAATTTTTCCTGAGTACACAGGTACCCCATATGTTGGGGGAAAACTACGGTTTGGGCGCACGTCAGGGCCCAGAAAGCATGGAGTTTTGGAACGCAGATTTTGATGGAATGTTTTGTGGGTGTCATGTCGTGTAAGGAGAAGCCTTGACGTGGAAGAGTGGAAAGCCCCCACAAGAGACCCCGTTTTGAAAACTAGACCACTCAAGGAATTTATCTGATGTGAGCACATCCACAGGTGCTTAACAGAATTTTACTACATTAATTTGTGAAAATGAAAAAAATATATATTTTTCTCCTATAAAAATGTTGCTTTAGCCCCAATTTTTTTTCATTTTCACAAGCATAGCAGGAGATAATGGACCAAAAACTTTGTTATACAATTTCTCCGGAGTTCACAGATACCTCATATGTGGTTGAAAACTATTTTTGAGGCACAGTGCAACGCTCAGAAAGGAAGAAGCACCATTCAGATTTTTCTGGACTGGTTTGACGGTGCCATGTCATAATGGTAGAGCCCCTCAGGTTTCAGAACAGCAGAATCCCCCAAAACTGACTCCATTTTACAAACTACAACTTTCAAATTCATCTAGGGGTGCAGAGATCATATTGACACCACAGGTGTCACAGAATTTTATACCATTGGGCAGTGAAGAAAAAATAATTACATTTTTAACACAAAAATTTTGTTTTAGACCCAGATTTTACACTTTCAAATTGGGAAATGGGTAAAAATGGCACGAAAATTTCTCCCACAATTTTTGCTTTATGTAGAAATACCCCATATGTGGCTGTACAGTACTACTTAGCCACACGGCAACAATTCGGAGGGACAGGGTACTATTTGCCTTCTGGAGCGCATTTTCCTAAAATAGTTTGCGGACTCCACATACAGAGCCACCGTTGATTAAGACAACTTTATTCTTCAGGTCGATGCAATTACAGTGATCACAGATTTATAGCATCATTTTATGTTTGGCTGCTATCACACACTTTACACCCCTTAGTGACCACCAATACGTCTTTTTATTGACCTGCGATAAAAAAGATTAGCATCCACTGGCGGGAGACAATCCAGCAGCTGTCGGCTGTACACTATAGCTGACAAATTGCTGTATCAGCCACGATCAGTGTTGGTACCAACTATAATAGTTTAACCCCTTAAATGCTGCTGTCAATAAAGATTACAGCACCTAGATGGTTAATGTGTGCTCGCTCCATCTTTAACCTCATCGGCATCCTGAGATCTTGATCGTGTGGTCCTGATGCTTGCCATGGCAATTCATGAACAAATAATGACCTAAAAGTCTTCCAGCTCTAGTAGCCGGTTCTGAAGATATCAACATTTAGGTGGTGAAAATAAATGTCTTTATTCCTGTCATGTCTCTTTGTATTAAGTCTTGAAGAGCACCTGAAGGGTTAATAAATTACCTGAAAGCAACTTTGAATATGTTGAGGGGTGCGTTTTTTTAAATGGTATAAATTTGGGGGTTGTAAAGCAAATATATAATGTTTTTGTGTGGTAGGACTATCAGGATTAAAGGGATAATCATTCAAAGTTGGAAAATGCATTTATTTTTTTACATTTTGTAAAGTCTCTGATATTTTTATAAACAAACGGAGAAAATACAGCCAAATTTACCATTATCATAAAGTACAATGTGTCACAAAAAAACAATCTCAAGATCAATGGGATCTGTTGAAGCGTTCCAGAGTTATTACCACATAAAGTGATAATGGTAAGATTAATATATATATTGGAGGAAGACACATGTAGTGTTGAAACATATCGTCCAAAAGGGACTGGCTGTATGCAAAATTGTTATTGAAGCAACCTGGAACTTTTCAATGGATAAATAATTAAAATTTTACTCTACCATTGGACTGATCGCTGGAGAAAGAAAAACCATTTCTCTTATATGGATTAATTTATCCCTATCCGTTTTCTGTGCGAACTGTAACCACAGGCTGGAAGTATTCCTGGTTTCTTCAAAGCGGTGAGCTGGCTGTCCCGAAGAACTTTTTTTTCTAATACATATATATATATATGTGTGTATATACAGTATATATAGAGCAAAAACAAGTTTTTGCATCACCATATTTTGAGAACTATAAGTTTTCTATATTTCTGTCGACAAAGTCATCTGAGAGCTTATTTTTTGGGGGACGAGCCAAAGTTTTGTTTATAGCATTTTCAGGCACATAACATTTATTAATCGCTTTCCATTCAGATTTTTGGAAGGCGGAATGAACAAAATCCAGCGATTCAAGAATTGTTTCTATGCCGTTCATCGTGTGGGGTAGAATTGATAAGGCCGCTTTTTGGGTCAGTTTAACAAAGCAACCCCAGTAAAACCTACATAAACACAAGGAGACCATGCTTCCTCCATAATTCTAACTCTAGACCCCATGCTAATCTTTGAGACCCTGTATAAAATTAGTCACTTTATTTTTTGGAGATTTTCGGGGGGGGGGAGGGGAGGGGGGTGAATCTGAACTATATAAGCATATAAACACCCCACATGACAAGCACATGTTTATGTACATGCGTTGCTACTATCACAGTTAGGATAGATCCTTTTTAATAGACCCTTTATTATTAAAATTTGTTTAAATGTTATACAAAGCAAAAGGTTAAAAAAATAAAATATCTGTGACGCTTAACAGTGTTTCTTGTAGTTAAAAAAAGAAATAAAAGGTCGCATATTGTAAAGGTTCTTGTTGGATTGACATGGTATTAACCAAACAACGGTAGAGCAGTATCAAAGCCATGTAAGCGCGTCTCAGCCTATAATATCAATGAACCAGGTGCATGTAAAATGCAAACAGAGCCTTCGGAGTATAATTCAAAGCTGAGCACTCAAGAGTTTGCTTGTTTCAGGGCGCCGAGGTGGATAGTCACAGCTTACTGATAAAGTAAAATGTGAGCCGTCTCCGGGGCCCAAGAGATGTCATGTTGAATAATGCTGGCGATAATACAGCATAGATGAGTGGCTCTGTCATGTCTAACAAAGCAGGATAAAATATTTTATATGACAGAAGGAGCCATCCCCTTATCTCCTATAAATTACACAAATGTTCTTTTTATTACAGAGAAAGTGTCTAAAATTCATGAAAGCACAGTGGACCGATCGCAGATATCTAAATTCCATTGTGGCCCACAGATCTATTTGCAAATAACCTCACCCCATTAAGGCCAACAACCCAAAAAGTTAGAGAGCGTATGTCACAGAGTCGAATCTCCCGAAGTGCAATATTTCTTCTGCTAGCACTAAACGCTGAAGGGCACATGCCAAGTTTGCATTTATGCATCTAATATTTTCTATGCTAATAATCCTGTCTACCTCTCTCGATTAACCTTGTTGCAATATGTCAGTGATCTATCCAAATAAAACACTGCCAGTAATAAAGATGAAGGACCTAGGCACCAACTAACTAAAGAGTGGGCAGTCTAGGAGTAGATAGAAGCAGGGAGTGAACCAGTCAATCATTCCCACATGGAGCATCCTACACACAGTAATGCTGGCGAGATCATCCATTTTCGAGCAATCAACATTGCAAGAAAAGACAGGATTAAAATGACAAGGTTGTCCTGGAACTATGCAACATGTGATTTTACCGCCATGTTGCATGAGCTGATGAGACAGTGGTGTATATATAACTTACTGACACACATCTTTCAATCAATATTTTGTTTCCTAGTTTCTTTTCCTTCGGTTAAGATGGTCATTAATCGCGTTAAGAGAACATGCCCGGATAAGGTGTTATCAGAGCGTGCTCGGGTGCTAAACGAGTGTCTTTGGTGCGCTCGAATAATACGTTGGAGTCCCCGTGGCTGAATGTCTTGCAGCTCTTCGGCATCCACCACACATGCATGGATTGCCTGTTTGTTAGCCATCCACTGTAGCTTGTTCTCCAGTTATCAGCATATATTGCCCTCCACAACGTCGGCACATCCTCACTACAGCACATTATAACCTCCGACAGAGCAGCACATTATCACCTAATCATCACTCGACAGGCTGAAGCAATCGGAGAGATAGACAACACCCCGGTACTTTGCCTGACTGATCGGCTCTCTGCATTACAGTACTGCTGTCAGGGTCCGTTCACACGAGCTTATAAAAAAAATTTGATTTTCACCCAGAAAAAACAAACAAACAATTTTTATCTGTATGTTGGTCAGTAAGCAATCAGTATGGCATCAGTTTATTTTTTACATTAACAAGACCAAATTCAGTTTCCTCTGTGGAGAATTGCAATGTATCTGTAAAAAAAAAACAAAAAAAAAACAAAAAACAAATGCTACATAGAATATCTATATTTTTGCTGAGCACCCATAGACTTGAACTGATGAGTCTCATCCGATTTCTGAAAGGAATTAGGGAAAGCTGCGATTTGGTCATGTAAAATCAGTCCGTAAAAAAAAATGCCCAACTGGACGCTGGTCGTAGTGTTGTCAGTTTTTTCATGGACAGCACTGAGACTGATAATACGGCCCTTGAAGCTAAAGGACCAGGAGATATCTAGTTTTATCTGTTGTGGTGTAGTGACCACTGTGTCCGCTAGGGGGCACTGTGTGGGTGTCCCAGGACAGGCGTATAAGCATTTCCAGTGTCCTGATAGGAGTAGGATGCTGAATGATCGTAATGTATCTCAAGGTGGGTGGCCTCGGGATGAAGGATGAAGGCTTGATTATGTGCTGATCAGCAGAGCTGATCTTTCGTGCCAATGTGTTAGGGAGAGCTACCTACAAATCCACCCAGGGGTGTGTCTGAAAACGCCGGTAGTAAAAGACTCTGTGAGTGTGAAGGACCTGTGATGAGGTCATAGCCATGTGACCCGGTGGGCGTGGCTACGGACCATATAAGGTGACCAGGGTAGGTCACATGAGTGAATGCTGGGACCCGGTTGGTCCGTTGTGGAAGGTCCCGCTGGGAGATGGGGCTTCCTGCCTGAGAGCACGTGAATGCTGTGAGTAATGGCTGCAAGCGTCTGACAGTTCCCTGGGACAGGGAATGAACGTCTGCAGTGAGCTGAAGCAGCCATGAGGTAACTCTGACGGGGTGAGATATCTGTGAGGCCGAAGAGCCTGAGTACTGGACATTGCGTAACCTGTGTGACCACAGGGATAACAGAGGGAAGCTCTGTCATGAACGCTATTCTGATTATATGAACTTTATGTTGCTGCTGTGGGTTTATGATGCCTGAATAAACCGCATGGATTGTTATTGTTTTATGGAAAACCTGTGCCGGACGTGATTATTTGGCTGCCAAGCGAGTGTCCCCAACCTTGAATGACAGCGCTACCTTACAATTGGTGGAGAATGCTATGGGCAGTGTTGTAGCCTTGTTGCTAGGAGCAATGGAAGAGGACTGCAAAATTCGGTTGCTAAGGGCAACGGTTTCCAAAAGCACATGGTGCAGTGCTGGCAACACTGAGCCAGGAGGGCTGACGGTCTTGAAAGCCATGTGATATACTGACCGGGGTCAGTGGAAAAGACTTATAGGACACCTCTGCGGTAGAGGGGTCCGAGAACCTGCGCAGCCGGCAGGTGACGGTCGTGAAAACCGTGTGATGTGCTGACCGGGGTCAGAGAAAGAGACTGTGGATTGTGATAGGGTACCTCTGTGGATATGAGGTACCCGAGAACCTGTGTGGCCGACACAGGTAACGGACAGGTGTTCGTGTTGTCCTGACCTGGGTCAGTGAGAAAGACCGTGTACCTGGAGGGTTCAGTGAGCAAGGTCCTGGAGGGTCAGTGTTGGGAGATTCTCGGAGAAAGAATCGGATCCCTGGAGCACGTGGTATGATCTTCGACCTGGTGAAGCGTAAGTGTTGGACAGTCTCAGGCGGAGATGGATGTCCTGAATAGCACCCGCCGAGCCCCTGGACCTGGTGAGGCCGGTGTGTTGGGAAACCCTGGGAGGAGGGTCGGCTCCCTGAATAGCACCCGGTGTGCCCTGCGTGTTGGACGGTCCCAGGAGAGGAGACGGACGTCCTGAAGAGCACACAGACAGGACACGTGAGTTTTGTGTTGCATGTGTGTTTTTTTTTCTTTTTCCTTTCAAGTCAGCCTGCGGTGGCTCAGTGGGGGTCAAGAAGGTGACAAGCGGCTTGCTGTATCTCGGCGGGGTTACGAAGGGGACAAGCGGCTTCCTGTAACTCGGTGGGGTTACGAAGGTGACACCAGCAGCTGTGTGTGAACGGCAGCCAGAGGTGTCGGAGATCGGTGACAGGAGGAGCTGTGGTGGTGCCAGCAAGGACTTGTGTGGTATCGTAAAATAGACATAAACTGTGTTGTGTGATAACAGAGGGAAGCTCTGTCATGAACGCTATGCTGATTATATGAACTTTATGTTGCTGCTGTGGGTTTATAATGCCTGAATAAACTGCATGGATTGTTATTGTTTTATGGAAAACCCGTGCCGGACGTGATTATTTGGCTGCCAAGCGAGTGTCCCCAACCTTGAATGACAGCGCTACCTTACAATGTATATATAGATTAATAGCAGTGCTGTATAAGAAAGCGACCACTCTTGTATTGGATGACATGGAGAGACCATGATGACATTATCTTTGGGGGTTTTCGTCACCATATTA
The DNA here is from genome assembly GCF_039654945.1 of Dendrobates tinctorius. Taxonomy (NCBI): domain Eukaryota; kingdom Metazoa; phylum Chordata; class Amphibia; order Anura; family Dendrobatidae; genus Dendrobates; species Dendrobates tinctorius. The sequence goes on along the minus strand of NW_027361858.1, from coordinate 19,276,846 downwards.
ATAGGTCCCATGAGCTGTTTCTTTCTGGCACAATATAGCGGCATAAATTAATATTCCTACATATTATAAGTAAAAAATAATATTGCCACTTTCTATTGTACTCTTAGGTGTCTTTTCACATACCATAAACTAATGGATTCTTGGAAAGAATGGAACCAGCAGGTGATAAATGCAAAGTAAATTTATCAGGGCAAGGAGACTCGTCTCTGATATATAGTTCATTTTTTATGCAGATCTTTATTTCCATTGCCTTACTAAGAAAAACAAAACCAATATCAGAATAACTATGGGGTAACACAGAAACCGCAGTAAAAGTGAAGCACAGACGGCACATAAATAACATACCATTACAAATGCGACAAACTCTTCAATCCTCTGATTGCCATGCAGAAGTTTGCTCTGTAGCCCCTCTAAGGCTTGCTCGCTCTTCATTGCTAAGTTGCGCATTTGTTGTGTAGCCGCCTTTTCCAGCTCAGACATTGTACGTTCGGCTTCAGTCACTTTACTTTCCAAGTCACTGACTTTTGCGCTCTGCAAACAACAACCTTATGTTAATAATACAAAATGTTGGTGTTAAAGAGAATATCTACCTTTTAGCGTCATTTAATTTTTACTCATATTTTTCTCATACAGAGCTCCAACTTGCCTTCAAAATGAGCCGATGATAATTATAGATTCATTGTTTAAATAAACCAGAAAGGCAAACTGGAGAAGTTCATTGAGTTCTATGGGGAGATTTTCTAAGCATGCTGTGGCCTGTACAAAGGTTATTGTGCAGACAAAGAAGAGGTGATCTATGACCAGTTTTCATGATAATGAGATAACTACGGTACTTAAAATAATCTGTTTCTAAAGCCTCATTCAGATATCGTTCAAACACAGTAGAATTATTGACCATGTTGCACAGAATGGCCGTGGGTCCCCTGACCCGAACTTGATAAGAGTCAAAAGAATATATGAGACTTTCAAGTTTGGATTAGGAGACCCATTGCAAGTATGTGTAACCCAGTCAATATATGGATAACGTCGGACGTCTGAATGAGGCTCAATAATAAGTATTACAAGATATTATAAGTATTATAAGATGTTATGACCAGAAGGAAAACTAAAAGCTAAAGGGGAAACGAACACCACAGAACCACCTCAAGTGAATTAAACTTCAGGGGTACAATTTGTTCAGTTAGGTAGCATAAGTGGTCCTGAATCATTGTGGCCTGATTTGGAGCAAATTAGAGTGCTATCAGGCAAAATAGAGAGGCATCTGCAAGACAAACCCCCAAAAGCGATAATTTTTCAGGTGATGAACACAATTACCCTCTACCTATGATTTCATACAGATTCTACTCTAGCTTTGTCTTTTGTTAGTTTTGTTGTCATTACTACTAGCATGAGACGGTATGTGAAGCCCACTCACATTGAACAGGTTGTTCCGCTCCACCAGGATGGGACATCCATAAGAGTCATAGCAAGATGGTTTGCAGTATCTCCCAGCACTATATCAACAGCAACAAACAGATAGCAGGACCCTAGCTGATAAAATCTCCGGAGCCATGGTCAGACCATACTCTGGTGCAATTGGCCCTCAATTCCTCTTGATGCGGCACAAAACCCAGTCTTATGTGGCCAGAGTGTGTAGGTAGTTCTTGGCACTTTATCTTATTGAATATTTTTGTCTGTGATGTTCTGTGGGCTTGCATTGGCTTATGGGAACCAAGGTATATACATTTGAGAGGATTGTTTCTCTACCCTGGCAATCTCCATGATAATTTGACTGCTGATTGACTTTTTTACTGTGTACCGATGTATTTTCACTATTAGCAACAGCGTCTATTGATAAGAGGGATGGTTCCTCTATACCCCCATTTCATCTAGTCATTGGATTTAAAATTTACTGTTTAAGGTGTTACTTACTTATAGGTGCCTAATCTATACCTGGTATGCTCACTATAAACCTCTCCACCTTGGGAGTATACTTGTCATGATCCAAGGTGGATCTGACAAGTAAATGGACAAAGTGAACTTTTTTCCCTTTGGCTTGGTGCCAAAGTGGGCTGATTTCCCCCGGTGGCCATTAGAATTATTACACGTGGTGTCATTTGTTCTAAGTTGCCCCGGTGGTTGTGAGTGGTATTACACTTTAGTTTTAATGTGCACATATTACAAATCAGGTGTGAGGCTCTATAAAAGAGTTTCAGGTGTGTTTGATGATCGTTGGTGATATTGATAGTTCGTCATTTGGGAAGCAAGCCTGGGTGATGAAGGAGCTGAATGAGAGTCCTGGGCAGCCCAGCCAGAGGTGTTGAGTCTGCTATGGAGTCTTGGCATGGATTGGTGGAGTTCAACGTTGGTGTCTGCAAGAAGGGTTGGCATGGCGTGGTGGAGTCGCTGTTTATGGTGTCAGCAGGAAGTGCTTGTATGGCTTGGTGGAGTGGCGACTATGGTGAGAGTTGCACTCAGCATGCTGGACTTGGTTGCTGAAAGCTGGACTCATGCATGCTTGACTTCTTGGCAGAAAAGTTGGACTCGAGCATGCTGGACTTTTTTGCAGAAGCTGGACTCATCTTTGGGACTCTGTTTACTGTGCAGCTGCAACTGGTGGTGGACTCTGCTCCAAGGCTGCACTACGGTGATGGATCCGGTTATGGTGATGGATTCGGTTGGAGGAGAAGATGCACGCAGATGGTGGGCTCTGTTGTTAGGAGCGTACGCAACAGAGCAAAGCTAAGTGGTGTTCCCCCTGTATTGTCATTTTCCCTTATGTGTGTTTAGTGCAGTGGTGGGATTAGTTTCTGCACCGACCAATTCCCTAGTGAGGGTTTAGGTGCAGGGCGAGTCAGGGTTTGAGGTACGCGTGCGTCGCCCGGTGCGGAACCGGCATAGGGAACGCTAGAGTGCAGGGACACTAGCTCAGGGGAGTACAGGGGTCTCCACATCCCTATTCCCTATCGCAGGGCCCACCATTGTTATTGTTACCCAGGTTTCCCCTTTATTATTTAAATACTGGAGGCGGGATTTCCAGACTACTGTATATATAACGTGTATTACCTAAATTCGCCAGTTGGAGGCGGTGTATCCAGCTGCACGTTTTATTATTTAAATTCGCCCAACTGGAGGCGGTGTATACAGGGTCACGCGTGTCATGGGTTCGCCTTGCGGTACTCGCTGCGTCCAGACACACGTGACCATGACATTATCACCAACCCTACTTTTTTTTTTCTGGTCAGCCTTGGCCATGTGGAGACCTGTGAGTAATTGCTGCTGGACCTCACTGAGGTGTGTGAGAAGCTGCATGGTGTGAAGCAGTTCCAGCAGCAGTATTCAGGGTCTGGGGCCTTTCCTTGGGCTCAACCAGAAAATCAAATGGCGGCTGCGGTCTGGCAAAAAGCCCCTAGAGTCGCTGCTGGGGAGCGGGACTTGCTCATGCATGCGGAGGTACCCAGGCAGGTGGGAAGAGTTGGTGCCCCGCAGAGCTGCCTGGTATTCCCCGAGGTGAAGGGGTACATCCCTGTGGTGAGCATACTGGTGTATAGTCCGCGGGGCTCATGCCAAATCTTCCATACCAATGAAGAAGCCGCCCCCTTCTGGTCGTGTGGAGGCAACCAGAGAGTGTATTTTTCCTCCATATTCCTGCGGCTCTGGCAAAGTGCCCCCTAGAGTCGCTGCTGGGAGCGGGACTTGTTCATACAGGCGGACGTACCCACACAGGTGGGTGGAGTTGGTGATCCCCAGGGTACTGTCTGGGGTTCCCTGAGGTGAAGGGGTACTTCCCTGTAGTGAGCAGACTGGTGTATAGTCCGCGGGGCTCACGCCAAATCTTCAATACCACCGAAGAAGCCGCCCCATCCTGGTCGTGTGGAGGAAGGCGACCAGCGAGTGTATATTCCCTCCATATTCCTGTCCCCTTCTCCTCCAGGTGTGAGCGGCAGGTGTGCTGCGGGGGAGTAGGAACAAATGTCACCCCTCGCCATTAACCAACCCTGGGAGGCGCAGACCTCATGGTGAAAGGGTTGGAGGGTGGTGTCCCTTGGTGAATAGCGGGGGAGTGAGTGTGGTGACACAGGGGGACGCCTCTGTTGTCGAGTCCAGAATGTGTTCACCAAAATATGACAAACGAATGTGTGACAATAAACGTTCAGGTCCGGACCAGTGTGTGAACGAGCATGTATGGGTGGCCACCAAAAAACATCTTGTGGAAGTATGTTGTGGAGTCTGAACAGCTCATAGCAAACATACACATACATAAACTCGTTCCCCAGGTCAGCGCTGTGGAGATAAGTGGTGCCTCCAGAACATTTAATGCCAATACCAGCTGTGCGTTTGTCATAAACCTGAAGTTTCAGGTGGTGGTGGGGTGAACCCTGGATCTGGGCGTCCCCGCTGTAGGTGTTTCCCTTATGAGGAGTGGTCTTGAGGGTCCAGAGGCCCTCATTAAGGAGGGGGTACTGTCATGATCCAAGGTGGATCTGACAAGTAACTGGACAAAGTGAACTTTTTTTCCTTTGGCTTGGTGCCAAAGTGGGTTGATTGCCCCCCGGTGGCCATTAGAATTATTACACGTAGTGTCATTTTTTCAAAGTTGCCCCGGTGGTGGTGAGTGGTATTACACTTTAGTTTTAATGTGCACGTATTACAAATCAGGTGTGAGGCTCTATAAAAGAGTTTCAGGTGTGTTTGATGATCGTTGGTGATACTGATAGTTCGTTATTTGGGAAGCAAGCCTGGGTGATGAAGGAGCTGAATGAGAGTCCTGGGCAGCCCAGCCAGAGGGGTTGAGTCAGCTATGGAGTCTGCAAGGAGTGCTGGCATGGATTGGTGGAGTTCAACATTGGTGTCTGCAAGAAGGGCTGGCATGGCGTGGTGGAGTCGCAGTTTATGGTGTCAGCAGGAAGTGCTTGCATGGCTGGGGAGTGGCGACTATGGTGAGAGTTGCACTCAGCATGCTGGACTTGGCTGATGAAAGCTGGACTCAAGCATGTAAATCAAGAGCCGCGGAGACACCATCACATGTTTCTCAACGCAAGCAATGACTAGCCAGGTCTTTCACCGGGAAGGAACAACCACGGGAAGGGCAGTCACCAATGAAGGAAACCACCTATGCCAAAACATGGTATCCATCCACAGACAGCTGTTTCGGGGTATTGCCCCTCATCAGTGTGGAGTAGGAAACTGGCTAGTAGGAGCAATGTTCATTCATCCTCATTTTTCACAGTCTTTTACTAGACATTGCTCCTACTAGCCAGTTTCCTACTCCACACTGATGAGGGGCAATACCCCGAAACAGCTGTCTGTGGATGGATACCATGTTTTGGCATAGGTGGTTTCCTTCATTGGAGACTGCCCTTCCCGTGGTTGTTCCTTCCCAGTGAAAGACCTGGCTAGTCATTGCTTGCGTTGAGAAACATGTGATGGTGTCTCCGCGGCTCTTGATTTACATGTTTTTGCATATTTCCCATAAGGGATGGGGGCAATGCTCTAGCATCACTGCGTTGAGAAACATGTGATGGTGTCTCCGCAGTGTTGGATGTTGATCTCCATGAGTTCATTCATCCTCATTTTTCACAGCTGGACTCAAGCATGCTTGACTTCTAGGCAGAAAAGTTGGACTCGAGCATGCTGGACTTTTTGGCAGAAGCTGGACTCATCTTTGGGACTCTGTTTACTGGGCAGCTGCAACTGGTGGTGGACTCTGCTCCAAGGCTGCACTAGGGTGATGGATCCGGTTATGGTGATGGATCCGGTTGGAAAAGATGCACGCAGGTGGTGGGCTCTGTTGCTAGGAGCGTACGCAACAGAGCAAAGCTAAGTGGTGTTCCCCCTGTAATGTCATTTTCCCTTATGTGTGTTTAGTGCAGTGGTGGGATTAGTTTCCGCACCGACCAATTCCCTAGTGATGGTTTAGATGCAGGGCAAGTCAGGGTTTGAGGTACACGTGCGTCGCCCGGTGCGGAACCGGCATAGGGAACTTTAGGAGTGCAGGGACACTGGCTCAGGGGAGTACAGGAGGTCTCCACGTCCCTATTCCCTATCGCAGGGCCCACCATTGTTATTGTTACCCAGGTTTCCCCTTTATTATTTAAATTCGCCTTACTGGAGGCGGGGTTTCCAGACTACTGTATATATAACGTGTGTTACCTAAATTCGCCAGTTGGAGGCGGTGTATCCAGCTGTAAGTTTTATTATTTAAATTCGCCCTACTGGAGGCGGTGTATCCAGGGTCACGTGTGTCATGGGTTCACCTTGCGGTACTCTCTGCGGCCAGACACACGTGACCGTGTCAATACTCATTCTTATTTATCTTTTTGTACGATGTCTTGTTAAATTTTCAATAAAATAAATGTTTTTTTAGATAAAAGCAAGATTCTTTTCTTGGGGCATTTTTTGACTCTGGTGTTCTCTGTAGGTTTGGTAGGTTATTATGTAGGAATGTGGCACATGAGGAACCCAGGCAAAGACTGTGATGTATTACAGGAATGTGTGATCATGCCAGTAATAAGACTTACGGTCTTGTTCACATGTCATTCTTATCAGTAGGGGTGATGTAGGTAGCTCCATCCCAACATTTTATACCTCAAGTCTGACATTTCAACTCTAGTATAGATATCTATATCTACCTTATTAACCCTTAGTGAGCCTAATGCTTCAGCTATTTACTCTGTTGTATTAACACAATCACTTTCAGGAGGCAGATATAAAAACAAAAAAACTAATAAAAAAAAGCAAAAAAACTAGCTCAAAGTCAGCAAACCTGTGCCCACTGCTCCATGCGCAGAATCCACCCGCCATAATCCAGATGGTATGTACATAGCAGAGTTCATTCTGAATATAAGGGGCAAAAACTGTGCTATATACAGTATGTAATTCCCCTTTTTATTTTTGAACAGGTTCATGACATTAAATATTCACCTAAAAGGTGTTGCTTCCCTAAATGCCATGACAGAATACGGTTTGGATATGCCAAGAATGTCCAATTGGTGGCGGCTCAGCTCTGACACCTGCCGTTTGACAGCACAAAGTGTCAGTGGCTCTAGGAAAGTGCTGGTGATTTTGGAGCCAGCATTATTAGCCCATAACATGGCTGCCTCTGAAAAAAAAAGGACTCTGACCCCCCAGCGATATGTCAATGATTTAGAAGAAACAAAAAAAAAAGAAATTTTTTGCTGCACCACTAACTACATATATGAGGATGGAAGCATGCTACATACCTTTTTCTCCAGGTCATCCTTTATTTTGCAGCACATTTGCTCATATTTTGTCTTTTCCTTGCTGATGACATTGAGCCTCTGCTTTAGTGAGTCCATTGAAGTTTTCTTGTGCGAACACTCCTCTGTCATTGTCTTTAGCTGCAGAATAATGATAAGGCAGAAATAAGCAGGACTGGGGGAGAAGAGGATGACAAAGCGGGGTGCAGCTGATCGGAACCATGATAAACAAGTAAAAGACCTGTAGGACGGCACTGTACCGATGGCTCACACTTCACCATATATGGACATATGGAGCATGATACAGTGTCACCGTACTGGAAATTACACGAAGAATCCAATGCATTGCTGGAAATATTTTAATCATTCCTTTATGCACTTCCATTTACAAAGATCTGTACTCTAATTACAGGTGCTATGTTATAAATGTGCCGACTGGGCAGAGGCTCCTGACATCACTCATAAATCACCTTAGGCCTGCTCCCTTGGCAAATTATAGGATCCTAATGTTTTATTAATGTTCAACAACAAGTTAAGGACCAAATGTTAATAATAAAAATATAAATCGGATCATAGGCCCAGAGCAAAGGGGAACATGCAAACTGCGGATGATCAGATGTCACCCAAGGGTTATACAGTACGTTGGTCAACATTTATTATAGCAATTAACCGGTAAAAAGGGAGAGTTTATTGGTGTGCTGTAAATTTGTTTTTAATTCACTGGGCGTACATGATGCTTTCCCATAAGACTGAAGGTATGCCAAGGACGTTACCTTAGGGCCAGTATAACAGGAGCATATTTGCATTTGCATTATTGTCCCAAACCTTGGTCTAACAGCATGATGGAGATCTACGAGGCTGATAATTAGGGCCATTGCAGGCGTCACCAGGCTCGAATTTGCAATCACAATATGGGTATAAAATAATCCTGAATTATGCGGAGCCTGACTCAGCGGACAACGGAAAGGGTTAAAACGATGCATTCAGCTCTGCTAAGCCCATGCAGCTGCCTGCTAACGTGTGAGGAGCGTTATCCGTTTAGTGAGATAAAGGAGCTGAACATGAAATTTAGAGTCAAGTTTATATCCATTAGTGTTTGTTACAAGTGTCGGTAAACTCTGTGCGGCGGATCTAGGTGCCACAACAAACACTTCACCCTTCTGTTTCTGAGCAGACTGTACTAAAAGCAACGTCGCTTTGCGATCCTTATTACATGTTATTTTTCTATCACGTTAATGGCTGTCGTGGGAACAGGTTAGTCGGTCTCCAGGGTATTATTATGCTGCAGATGCGATGTGCTGCATCACATTCCAAGGTGATTTTGTGAATAATAGGCTCAGGGAATAAATATACAGAGTGAATTACCTTCCTTTCAAGACTTTCCAACATTTCTTTGCTCGGTCTTTCGTTTTCCTGGTAGGTTTTCAGCCGTGTTTTCAGATCCTCTATCAAATGCCTTTTCATGTTGACATCCCTTTCCATCCGAGCCACCCTAGAGAGTGAAGGCCCACATTACTACTATACAATTCAGATTTATACTTTCCCCCAAAGAAGCAGATGCGGAAAGTTGTTTTACACATTTACGACATCAAAACTGGGTACAATCTACGATATGAATGGCTAAGCCTGTACTGTAGTGAAACAGTAGGTGCCATTACCAGCAGACTTCCATTCACATGAGCCTTACTTACCAGGAAAAGCACACTTTAATGGAAAATAATTACCAATTTTGTAACAGAATTTGACATTTCATCTGCAGTATTGCATTAACAAATTTCAATTATTTGAGCTTACAGTCTGTTAACAAGTCCCTATGTTTCCTGATGTTGAAATCATCCACAAGCCATTACTAAATTTAAAAAATATTCAAAATTTCTCAGTCTTCTCTTAAATAAAATAAAGTACTGGAAGGTCCTTTAAATGGAGTAGCTCCTCCAGTTGCTGCTTGTTCACGGATTATGAAAAAGTTATTTTTTTTTTTTCCAGTGCTCCTCCTCTGGAAATTAAAATGCAGTTTCCCCTTTTAGCCACCTGGGTATACAGCACAGAATTTACAGGTGGGCGTTTGTTTTTTTTTAACCTCTCTGATGCTGGCCAATCAAAACACAGCCGTGTCATAAAGAGGGGAAAAAGCCCACAGAGAAGGTCATAGCTACAGCCTGGCTCAGTGTGTTCACCTGAGACAAAATTGGTCACGTGAAAAAGTTGAGAACTCCGCAGTTTCCGTGCCCCTTCCTATTGGAGTTTCAGAGCATGGTAAAGCAGCAGTGCTGGAACTATGGGGCACAAGAGAAAAGAAACACAGTGCATTGCCTGTAACACAATCGGGTCTGGCTCTCCAGCACTGTTACCCTCCAGTCTTTGCCAAAGGCAACACTCATTACAATACGCTGAGCCAGGCTGTAGCTGTGACCTTCTTTGCAGACATTTTCTTTTTCCTCCTCTATGATGCCGCTGTGTTTTGATTGGCCAGTGAGAAAAAAAAAACGCCCACAGAGAAGATTCCAGCTGTTTGAAGGGAAAATCAAGATCTTTATTACCAGGGGCATAACTTTGGATTGGATGGACACACACACACAAAAAAAGAAAAACTAACTGTTCTAGAATCAGTGGCAATAATAAGAGGTACTCTGTTTAAATTAAAAAATCCACAGAAAAGACCTCCGTAAGACATTGCTTCTTGGAGAGTCATAGGGAAGTCTTTCTTTTTATGTGCAGCACTGGATCATGTAGTACCGGGCCTATTGCCTGCAGTTGTTGGGACATAACTTTTAAGTCAGGGTCAGTTTTAAGATACAAGACAGGTCACATGTCGTAAAAAAATTTATGACACAATTAACCACACAAAAATACACAGAAACAATAACAGCCCCAAATGGAGGTAGATGAAAGAGTGTTGGGTATGTGCCATGTGGGAGGTAGAAAAATTTGATTATTCACTAACTACGGTATATTGTGTAGTATGTAGTATCCACTTCTAATTATAAAAGCATCAGCGCCGAGGTAGATAGGTCTGCATGATAGGGAATTGCTGCTTATACCTTGAAAAGCACGATTTATTGGAACCTCGGAATTATTTATTTTGGGCAATGTTGTCTCCAGTTCATAATACAGCACAAAGTACTTTAAATAACCTCATGTAATAAGAATAGTACGGTATATTATACATGTTGTCAATGAAATACAGTCCTGGATAATAGCGTTAACTGTAATCTACTATGCAGGCAAATATTCTTTGTAGCATTTAGACGGCACAAATAAATTACTCCTTAACAGTAGGTATATTTTGGTTATAATATAAATACTTTATAGATATTTATTCATTTAGGATTCTGTCTGTATCTAGAGCTGCATGTAGATCATGCCATTACCTGGCTAAATTCTAGAGCGAATGCAAGTTGCTAAGGTATTTAAGACCACATTCGCATGAAAAATATTACCACAGAATAACAAAAACCCTGCAGATTTTAAAAACCCAATTACAAATTTGGGGCGTTACTTAAAAGAGATTACAATCAATTATATGGAATATAGTGCTCAGGTAAACGCTCACATCCACAAAGAATTAAAGGGTTGACAATCCCTTCACAATTACTTATACGTATTTCCCCCACGTAAAATAAAAACACCCTGTAATCACTCCCGATGTGGGTACTGATCCAATGATGTCGGGGCTGGGGGCTGCGTTACATGAATTCTGAAGCCAATCAGCTGCTTCTAATGGACCCTTTCATTCTCACTTCTTCTGCATGAAGCTGAAAATAGTAAGAAGGCAGAATTGCTTCTGCTCGATCACTTCCTCCTGAAAGAAGCGAGAGTGAAGCGGTCCATTAGCGGCTGCTGATTGGCTGCAGGATTCGTGTGACATAGCGCCACATGAACCCAGATGCTGACATTGCCGAAACAGCGCCGGGACCGGAGGTGACCAGACTGTTTTGATTTTACACTGGGGAAGTATAGTAATTGAAAAGGGATTGTCCAAGTTAAACCAAAAACAAGACTTGGCACCTGCATATGCATAATTAGGACAATAAATTAATGAGAGATACTTATTAATGTTATTAAGGTTTAGATTAATATTAATTTTGAGATACTTATAAGTAAATTTGATAAAAATAAATAAAAATATAAGTGACATATAGACCAATCCAAAGGATTTACGGATCTCCACTGGGATTTCACGGAAAAAGATCTAATGAGATAGACTAATAAAACAAAAAAATAAATAGGTACTATACTGTCCTAAACACATGTAGTTCAAGGATATTTACACAGTTATTAATGGGCATACAACAGTCAGTCTATTAGTCAAGTGTTGAAGGGTTCATCTATATTTACTGTTTCATTAAGCTTTGATTTGGTTTGGCTATAATACTGGTCAGAACATTACGTATTATGGAAGCCAATAGAAATACTTATATAGTCTTTTGGATCACTCAATAAGAAGTATGTTCTGTACTGTACACTGTATGCTTGATGTGGAAGTGATCCTGTAATAATCAAAAGCTATGTACAGTAGTTAGAATTGATGAAGATGAATGTGGAAAGTTTGTCCGTCACCAATGGATTGAATAAATTAATTAATTCATATGGGCTTAGATAGTAATCCTCCTCGTCTGTTCAGGGCTTTATTGGTTATTATTATTATTATACATTTTTATAGCGCCATTTATTCCATGGCGCTTTACATGTGAAAAGGGGCAAATATAGACAAGTACATTAAACAAGAGCAATACAAGACACACGTAAGTACAGAAGGAGAGAGGGCCCTGCCCGCAAGGGGTCACAGTCTACAGGGGATGGGTAAGGAGGTTGCCCAAACGCCTGGACATGTGCCATATCTGGTCTCCTGGCTCTCAGCTAACATTTAAAAAAAACCACAATACCATAGCGTTTGGATAAGCTAGTTGTTCTTTCTAAATGTAGACAAGGCAACATATATAAAATATAAAAATACAAATATGTATGATAAATAATAACAAAAAAAATAAATAATAGATACACTGGGTGTAAAAAAAAAAATGGTGGTGAACGCAAAAATAAGGTGTTAAAACAAAAAGAAAAAACAACAATATATTATCACTAAATTATATTGCAACAAACCTGAGTCCAAAATATATTTACTTCTACCCATTAAAGCGCTGCACACTGGAGAAATGTGTAAAACTAAAAGGTGCAGAATCATATAGGCGAATATGGGAAAAAGGAAGGGTATAAAATCTACACCCTTATGCTATAGAACCAAACTTCTTTTGAATTGAGGAGAACAGAAAAAGGAAACTAGTTATCATAATGTCAAAGACAGGTCTTTATACTATTATAGTATTTATTTTTTTATCATATCATACTTTAACATTTTTCACCAGATGTACCTTTCACACAAGTGTTTGAATTAATACATTTATTGTATACTAAATTATGGATGTGTGTGTGAATTTTTGTCCTTCCATTCTTCACTCAATATAGATTTTAAAATCCATAAGCATATTCATTATTCCTTTGGATCTTACACAAATAAGTCATAGATGAGCCTCACCGGATTGCAATAGGGTCAATAAAAGTGTGATCCACCTGCACATTTGTGGCAGAAATCAGATTTTTGGCCTCAGATCTGTGGCACACATTCATTAAAAAGCCCAAAACAAAACCTGTAGTAATCACCAGAAAAAAAAAAAACAGTGTTAACAAATGTCCAGGGCTTGCTATCCTGATCTCATCAACGATATAAAAGTGTTAGTATTAAAGGTAACTTCAAATCCTAGAGACATAGGAACTCATGACAACCATCTACATCTCACAGATTTATGCCATCCTACATCCGTTAAGGAATGTGCCCTCAGACATCATGGGGGCATCACAACCCCCGGACCAGACATCAATCAGAGGACAATATAATGCCTTATCTATGACCTGCTCTAATATTTACTACCACAACCATTTTCTCTCCTTCCCATACTGATAGTTCTGCTTCTCGTCACTTGTCTTTTATACTGCACTATACCTATGTCCTCTTATGTATCAATATAGGACTCTTCAGACACTGGAGCTAATTCCTCGGGCAGATTACACCACATTTTTGGCGTAGAAACTTCTTGAAAATGTCAGAATTTTAATATTGGAGCACTTCGCAGTTGCACCAAAATTTGAATACTTTTATTGTTTTTACACTGGACCCAGCCAACACCCAAATTTTTTTTAGAAGAAGGCAGAGCTCAGACGGAGGGTGTAATCGAGTAGGCTCTAGAAATCCATCATAACTTAAGACACAGATGTGGCGTATGCATTCCTACAATTATACACCATACATTTCTTGTGGTGGTGAGAGGCATCTGACTCCAGCGCACACTTCATCAAGACTGGCATACTACATGCAAGTCGTAACACATCGGAGGCAACGTGCTAAACCCGGCCTGATGAAGAGACCTAAGTATTCTCAAGAGCTCGCCATTTGTCATTGTGGCGCCCCTGAGGCTTCAGTCTCAACAGAGGTACTGCACCTCCTCCTGAGGTGTGGTGCCCCACCATCCAGGTAAGGTGGGAACTACTAACCACGCTCCAACACCTGCACCCCTCACCACAAGGTAGTGTAGCAAAGCCAAATTGCGGCTCCTTGTTTAGAGAGTAGCAGAGCACCTTTGGTGGTTCCCTGCTTGGAACACGAAACGTGCTGGGAGGCGGGTGGAGCTTAGAATACATAAAGAGCGGGAAGGTTTAGTCAGTGAGTCAGTCAGAGAGATTCACTCAGAGAGGAGTGAGGAAAGGAGGAAGGAGTGCTGCAGCTCCCTCAGCGATCTGAGTCAGCTGGCACAGGAAAGGAAAGAAGGAGAAAGACATTGAACTGAAGCCTGAACTTCCATAGGAAAGAAAGACAAGTACGGAATGTAGGAGAATAAGGGAACACAGAGGATGTGGGTTAGAGGAAGAACCCTGCCTAGAAGTTCTAAGCGCAAGGTCGGGGCCCGGCCCTCGAGGTTGTATGGACACTAATGGTTCTGCAGCAGACACCGGTGGAGTAGTGGGCTGTAAATGCACTGCTCCCATCTAAGACTTGGGGCACAACAGCAACTTGGATAGTGAGCTGGGACTCAGGAGTAAGGAGTCCCCAAAGCAGGCTACAGCTGTCTGCCGTACAAGTAGAGTTCTTGGGAAAATCTGTCAGGATGCACTCCAGTGTAACTCAGTACTAGGAGTACTTCACTTAAAGGCGCTATAGAGGAGACGTTCAGAAAGGTACATGTTGGCGGAGTGTTGGAAGGGAGCATCCTATCTTGCCTGGAGGTTGACTGAGCCCAGGACCCGGAGGACACAGCATGGAGGCAGGCATCTGTGTGAACTGCAGACTGTGAGTAAAGCTTTGGAACTACATGCCCTGGTGTCCTCCACTTATTCCCGCACCACTACACCCCGCACTACTACATCTGGGCATCAGCCTCTAAACCGCCTGTGCCTCTCCTACAATTGCTACATCTACACTGCCCTGGGAGTACAGTTCCACCTGTGGGGAGCTTCACCATCTTGGCTGCAATCCACCACCAGTCCCAGAGGATCTGCATGCAGCGTCGGCCTAACACCTCACTTGCCAAACACCACAGGTGGCGTCACAAACTATTCATAAACTTTATTTCATTGTTCATTAATCCCCCTTTTTGCCATGGAGCCCCAGGGCCACGGGCCGGGTCACAGCTTCCGTGACAACTCCCATTGAGATCAACGGGTCCGGTACAGAGTACCCCGCTAGGCCCTGGTATGGGCGCTCCATCATCACTTTATTTTTTATTTAGCCAATAAAAGATATCAATCACTGACTTCCAAGTTGTTATTTTATGAACGTCAGCACTTATTTTAACAAGATTTCAACAAATACCCATGATGTCTCTAGGGTTCCAGCTGGAACAGCACTGCAATCCAGCAGTAGTAGGGTAAATGGGGCTCAATGAAGAATTCATAAGCATCATCTCCAATAATTAGCTAGCGCCTAGAAATACCACAACCAGAAACATCCAAAGAGACAAATAGCAAGAAAAAGCACACACAAACTAGCCATAGGGTAGAAGTACTTCCATAGGGACACGCGGACATTAGTGTTGTAATGAAGCAGGGCTCAGGATACTATCTTACTCAGGGAACACATCTTCCCAAGCAATCTAGGGCAACTCATGGGACTAAAAGGTTCTAGTAATGAAAGGTGCTTGTATGAATGATGAATATATTGCATACAGCGGGGTAAAATGTGGTCATTAAAATACTTTCGCTTGTGGAAACTGCATTCTATATTTTCAAAATTAAAATGCCGTTACATAGAATATTAGAAAATCAGAATAAGGGTATGTGCACACATTCAGTATTTTCAGGAGAAAAATCTGCTGCAAATACTGATGTGCTGGTAGGAAATATGTAGCATAAAATAAATGCATTTTTTATGTGGTTATTTTTATGCATTTTCCCCACTCATTAGTATGGGTAAAATCTGCAGCGAAAAAATGTACATTCTGCAGATTTACATCTGCACCAATTCTGTAAAGAAAAAATTAGCAACATGTGTAAGAGGCTTCAGGATTCTCACTCTCTTTGCTGGTACTAGGAAATATTTCAAGCTTTTACACAAAAAAATAAAAAAGTGATAAAAAAGCAACGAGTGCACAGACCCTTACATATAATTTTTTGGGGGCAAAACTGATGGTTCCCAGAGTGGAAAATAAAAATCTGTTAATATCTTATGGTGAACATAGAAACAAGCTGATAAATCAGAAAAGAAAAAGAACATTAATACTAATTTATGTTGCTACAAATCTGTTAATATACTTTGTCCCCTTATAACTGCTTCTTCCTGTAAAAGCACGGCACATTATAGAAATGGTTAAAAGGGTGCAGAATCATGAATAGTTTCTAGTAGGATATTGCAATAGGGAAGGGTAACAAAGCTATACCTTTGTGTTGTAGCATGTTAGCGTCACAACGCTGAAAGTGGATAACACTACAGAACTAAATTTATATATTACACATCAATATTCATTAGGAAGAAATGTAATAACGATCTAAAAAAAAACAAAACAAACACTATATATTTATTCTGAAATGATACATAATAAACAAGTATGTTCGATGTCACGAAAATGTGCTGTATTGTGGGCTGATGCTGTTAAAGATCACACATGAGTGAAATAAATTGCCTTTTGTCATTTCTTTTCCTCTATTAGAAAGTTCGCTTAAACATGTAATGTTCGTCTACAATGACTGCAGGCGCCTTTTTTTTCCCAACATTTCCAGACACTTTTCTGCGTAACCTTTCGAGACTGCAGAGGTCTTTCCGTGTTGACAATTAATCATTCTAAGCATATATTTAGCTATTATAGGTCATTAACTTTTCTTTTTTTTTTTTTACACACTCCCACTTACTATACCTACTAAGCATTCCAATACCATTTTCCCTGTCGAGTGAAACAAAGCATGACATCGGTTTACAATACAACCATGCGCCAAAAAAAAAAAAAAGGTTTGCCTGTATTAATACTATAAAGTAACAGAAGGTGTATGGAGCAATAATAATAGTCCTCAGCTTTAGAAATACAACAAACCTAGACCTCTATTTCTAGAGCTTCTTCGTTAATCAAGCAGAAAGGAAACGCAAGTAAGCCGAAGAACGAAAAATAAAACTAAATTAAGTGAAAGGATTTAAAATCTATGGCCGTTTTTCCGGTAACCTCACCCTGGATGAATCTGCCATACACAAATGTAATTAGTAGTATCTAATTAGGGCAAAGGCAAGCAAAGAACCATTATATAGAGAAGAAAGACTCAGCAAGACCAATTTACATCAAAGTCCCATAACCCAAAAGGAGGGAAAAAAAAAAAGTAGCTATGATTTGTAAACTATTACTGTACTCTACAATTCTTCTCTTTTAAAAGACCCAAAATCAATCCATATCTAAACAAACAAAACTGTCCTTTTGCACTTGTTATACATATAAGCTTTGGTGCTTAATCCAGTTTAAGCAGCTAAACCTTGACACGTCTCTCAGCCCCCAGGCAAAGAATTACTGTATCTGAAAGATTCCTCTGCTCTCGGCACTGATTTGAATTTACATCAAGGGTGATTAAGTCCACTCTGGGGTCTCAATCTAACTTTGGTTACTCCATCAAATCATTTATGAGTTCACACAATTTGTGACCTTCAGCTGCACTTCCCAGCTTTCTTGTGAAAGCAGAAAATCCATCTGCGATATTAAAACTTGAAACGGAGAAACGAAAAACAAATGTAGAGAATTAACACCTCAAACTCTCTGCCTCCCCTGACCCAAAATTCCATATGCGTTAAAATCTGCGAGAACGTTCAAGAGAAATGAAGGACTTAAAAAAAAAAAAGGTCGGCTACTGCCACAAGATGGCAACAAACTCAATGGATCGCGGCACACCTCGAAAAAGAGAAATTTGGAAATGATACAGTACCTTTCCTGCAGTTCCCGAATTCGTTCTTCCTTTTCCTGGACTTCATTTTTCATGGCTTTAATTGTTGAGGACTGTTTTGCCATTTCGACAGTCATGTTCTAAGGCAGAGATAAAAATATATATAAAAAATAAAGCATGAACATTTATGAGCTCGGTTTAGTCTATCTGGGAGGTCTTTCCATATAGTAGTTGCCTCCCTGGGCTAGAAGGTTTAAATATACAATCACTTCATAAAAGAGAAGTAGAAATACATGGAGAGAAGGTATAACGTTACAAACAATAACACGAGGGCTGCGCATGGAGCTGGGGAAGAAAAAGGACTCCATTCACAACTGCAGAATAGTAAAATGGTAGAAATCATTACGAAGAGTGAAATTGTAGATTTCCGACTTTCCAGTGTTTCTTACAGGAGGTTACCAATCATTGCTTGCAGATAAATAAACATGCAGTAGCGCCTTCATATACTGTGGTGTGAACAACATAGAAGTAAATGAAAAGTGGATCGAGATTTTTTTTTACAAAAGGCTTTTAATGAGGGTCACACACCCTTGTGTCCATACATCATCCATACAGCAGAATAAGAATGGCGGGTGGCCAGGCAGTGTTGGAATGGAAGTATGGCTTCTTCAATTTTCTTTAACTCTTTCGAAACATTTTAACCTTCCAGACAAGCCATTAAAAAGAATGTATTTCATCTAAAAATTTTGTACGCCTTATTACAAATTCTACCTGGTGATTTTGCAAGTAAATTTTTTTTTTTATTCGAGCCTTTTGAATCATCGTGTATAATGTCCAGAAGTGTTACCAAATTCCTGGCAAATATTTATTGAAACGCCAAGGTTGGAGACGAGAACAAGCAAATAACAGTCATTGTTCCCAACCCAAGTAACTTTTAGGCCTCATTCACATGTCATTATTTGGTCAGTATTTGGTATCCGTGTTTGCAAGCCAAACATTCAGGGTTTTAGAAACACTCCTGGTTTTGGCATAGAAATACTAATCAGAAGTACTGATGTGTGAATAAAGCCTTAAGGCCTCGTCTCACATAGCAAGATTGCTAGCGAGATCGCTGAAGCGTCACCAATTTTGTGATACAACAGCGATCTCACTACGTGACACATAGCGGCGACCGCCCCCCCCCCCGCTGGATATCGCTGATCATGAGGGAATGTCCTGGGCCATTTTTTCATCGTTAGCGTCCCGCTGGCCAGCGCCTATCGCTATGTTTAACGCCGACGAGCGACCTCGTTGGCGACGCAGAACTCATGGACCCAGGCGGGAGTCTTCAGAGAAGCTGCTGTGTGACAAGGTACCAACGAACACCGAGGTCGTTATACGGATCGCTGTCGGATTGCTGCGTTGTTGAAGAGATCTGCCTGTTTGGCAGCTTACTAGCGACCATGTAGCAACGCACCAGCGATCCTTACTAGGTCGTATCGCAGTCGGGATCGCTGGTGCGTTGCTATGTGAAACGGTACCCTTAGACCATGTTCCCATGATGAGTGTTTAGAGCGTTTTTTATGTTACTTGTGGTTTTTTATTGCACTTTTGTCTCTTTTTGCCTTAGTGCTTTTTTATTGCACTTTTGTCTCTTTTTGCTTTAAATAAAGCCGCTTTGTTTTTGATACTTCCTGGTATTTTGCTTTGACAAAACTTTATTGATACAGTCATGTGTGGATTATATGTGTTTTCTATCTTCGGATTTTCCGCATCTAATGCAATTCTATGGTGAAAATAAGCATGGAATACTCATCGTGCTTGCAACAGAAATTTTTAATGTTGCAGACTTGAAACATGCAACGCATGTCATTTTATGCTGAGTAAAAAAAAAGCACAGAGGGCATGAGATTTCTATAAATCCCATCCACCTTTGCTAAAATTGTGAGGCGCTGCCTTTTTTTACTGAGAAAAAATATGTCAGCGTGGGCCTGCCGTACAAGGCAGTACTTTCTTAGGCTCTTCCCCTTTGGGGTGTATAATGCACATACCTTTCAGCCCAGACATTTGCGGATATCAGCTAATACTGATCCTTCAACATTCAGATTTATACTTGAAAAAGGCTTAGTCAAGCCGAAACGTCGTATTGATAGTGTCTGTATTCCAAAAGGATCATTTTTTCTGTTTTCATTTTTTCAGCATTTCTGAATTGTATCCATAAGGGTTGAGTCATTTCATTTGGTCTATTTTTTTATTTTGCCTCTTGTGTAATACAAGACGAATAATTTCTCTGTTTTGAGTGCCAAAGTTTTCTTGAATGTCCTCCTGGAGACACGAGCGTAAATTATTATTAAATGCAACTGTAACATGCTTGAGAAGTGATCATTAGCTTCAAAGTCTCAAAATGATGACTGGAAATAAAAAATAAAAAAATAAAAAAAAACACACCAGAGGAGGAAGAAAATAATAGAACCCACATATTTTATACAAGAATATTGTAAAAGTCTCAAACTTTCCAGAGCACTTATGTAACTGCTGCAGAATTATTTTCGGAATTCTTCAGGTATACCATTAATTGCCCATTTTAAAGAGTACACCCATATTTTACACTGATTAAGATAAACAATTAAAAGTTTCTAAAGTTAGTGTAATATTTAGCAATAAATCACTGTAATATTCTAGAATTGATCTTCGCTTCCTCAGGATTTTACATAACAAGCTGACGTATATGTATTAACATTTAGGATGAAATGGAGTATAAGGTAAAAGTATCTCCAAAACTTGGATAAGTAACCCTTTGGCTTGTGATAAAACCTCCCACAGCTAGCTGTGTTTATAGGCGGTGGGCGCCTGTGTTGCAGGTATTTGCTGTTTCCACAAACAGGTACATATAATGTTGCAAGAAAAAAGCGGTTTTAGCAGCTCAATAAAAAAAACTTTTTTTAATGATCTTTTTTGGAAAACATTGGATAGAATAATGGAAAATATCTGGAAACATGACATACGTTGTGTGGCCAAAAAGGGGAAGACAAATGGCGAGATTTTATCCCCAACTGTGTACAAGGAACAAAATAGTCCCAAAATTGTCTTTCCCAAAATGTGTTCTTACTGACCTCCGATATAAGACACTAGCATCCCCCGAAGGGTGACACAATCCTATAGCTGACAACTTACTGCATCAGCCATGATCAGTGTTGGAACCGACTATAGTCGTTTGACCCTTAAATGCTGTCAATAATGACTACAGCATCTACAGGGTGCACCATTTATATAGATACACCTAAATAAAATGGGAATGGTTGGTGAGATCAACTTCCTGTTTGTGGCACATTAGTATATGGGAGGGGGGGAACTTTACTTGCAAAAACGAATCTGTTACAAAAAGGGAAAAAAACCAGATAAAAATCAGAAATCAGAGTTTTTAGGGTATGTGCACACGCCGCGGTTTTTGCTGCGGTTCCGCTGCGGTTTTGGCCCTGCGGAACCGCAGCAATTCCGCAGACATGGTACTTTACCATGTAACCCTATGGGTTTTCAAAAACCCTATGGGTTTTGCTGCGGTTTTTTTTCCGCAGCATGTCAATTGTTTCTGCGGATTCTGCTGCGGTTTCACACCTTTAATATAGTAGAGGTGTGAAACCACAGGGCAAAACCGCAGGCCAAAACGCATTAAAACCGCAGGTCACTTTACCTGCGGTTTTACCTGTGTTTCCGCGCGGAAAAACCCGCAGCGGAATCCGCAGCGTGTGCACATAGCCTTACTCTGATTGTGATGGTTCCAGTTTTCATTTTCAATACTGCATCCATAACAAATGCGTGACAAGTGGACATGTGAACAGAGTGTAAGGCTTTCTGGCAAAAAGGCTGAAAGCCTGGGGAGACTAATGTAAATAATAATGCCCATCACCCCAGAAAGTACTATTGAAGTACCGCAGATTTCATATTAATTTATACTTAGCAGAGGTGGGCAGGGAAGGAAAGTGCATCCAAATTAGGGTTACCCGCAAAACAGCCTGGATCTCAAGAATAAGTAAGCAGATGATTAACAGTGAATGGAATCATAATTTGTGGCTTTTTTTCCAACACAAAACTGGTGTCAACCCATAAATAAATTCCTTTTAAAGTGCTACCAGATTTATACAAGCTTGAGAAATTTGTGTGGGTGTCTTTCTGCTGCCATGCAGATAGAAGGGTGCAGTGCTTACAAAGTGAGGGTTGGTGAATTTATAGTGGTAGCAGTAGCGTAGCTACCGGGGGGGCAGAGGGGGCGGTCGCCCCGGGCCCTGAGCTCTCAGGGGGCCCACCAGAGCTACGCTACTGTAACTGTATCGGCGTGCACAGCGCGCCCATACAGTTACATTCTGCGGCAGAGCAGGGAGAATCGATCTCCCTACTCTGCCGCCCAGCCGCTATGGGCCCCTGAGAAGGCGGTGGGGGGCCCCGGTGCCAGCAGTGCTCCCCCCACCTCACAGCCAGCAATGTCGTCCTGGTCTATTTTGTGCGCACAGGACCTGTGATGAGGTCACGGGAGGGGCGGAGTCAGGGGGCTGATCAGGGGCTTCAGCTGCAGGGCTCTGCTGTGCTGGTTGTCATGGTGCAGGATGAGGTGAAGTAAGTTTCTGTGTGGGCTCAGGAGGGATGTAGCAGAGCTATGTGTGTATGAGGTGTACAGAGCGGAGCCGTGTGTGTAGCAGGTGTACGGAGCAGAGATATGCATGTATGAGGTGTACAGAGGAGCGGAGCCGCTTGTGTACGGAGCAGAGCCAAGTGTGTACGGGTCGGTGTGTACAGAGCAGAGCCTTGTGTGTACGGGGTGTACAGAGCAGAGCCGTGTGTGTGCGGGGTGTATGGAGTGGAGCTGTGTGTGCAATGTGTACAGATTGGAGCCGTATGTGTACGAGGTGTTAGGTGCGGAGCCGCGTGTGTACGGGGTGTGCAGAGCAGAGCCGTGTGTGCATAAGGTGTACGGAGCGGAGCCGCATGTGTACGGCGTGTACGGAGCAGAGCCACCTGTGTAGGGAGCAGAGCTGCGTGAGAACGGGGTGTAGGGAGCAGAGCTTCGTGTGTTCAAGGTGTACGGAGCAGAGCCGCATGTGTACAAGTGCACGGAGTGGAGCCAGGTGTGTACAAGGTGTACGGAGAGGAGCCGCGTTTGTACAGCGTGTACGTAGCAGAGGCGCGTGTGTACAGCGTGTACGTAGCAGAGGTGCGTGTGTACAGCGTGTACGTAGCAGAGGCGCGTGTGTACAAGGTGTACAGAACAGAGCTGTGTGTGTACAAGGTGTACGGAGCAGAGCCGTGTGTGTATAGGGGGTGTGGAGCAGAGCCGTGTGTATAGGGGGTATCAGGTGCAATAATAGGGACACATACGGCAGCAGCGGCTCAAGAAAGTATTGGGGTATCAAGTGCAGTAATAGGGACACATACGACGGCAGCAGCGGCGAAGTATTGGGGTATCAGGTGCAGTAATAGGGACACATACGGCAGCAGCGGTTCAGCATTGGGGTATCAGGTGCAGTAATAGGGACACATACCCCAATGCTGAGCCGCTGCTGCTGTATCAGCAGGATGAGTGGTTTGTGCAGGTTGGAGATAGATGGTGATGGGGCGGGAATATGAGAAGTGAAATGTGTCATTGTTGTATTCTCTGTAGCAGAGTCGTGGCTGGAGGAGTTGTCATGTCGGTCAGGGCCAGATGGAAAAGACGTGAAAAGTGACCGATTCCATCAGAAAGAACGTCAGCGGTAAGACACCAACTAAACCTGTGCAGTAATCACATGTTTTGTAGGACTGGTATTTACCACTGACCATATTGCGGTAATATCCATGTTGGTCTTTATATAGGGATTATTATTTACAGTAACAGCGCAGCCATTTCCTACATCCACTATAAGGGTGTGTCACCGAGTTGTAATCAGTTACCTAGTTAGGGGCCCACTCAGAAGTTTCGTCCCCCCCTGAGCCGAAACCCTAGCTACGCCTCTGAGTGGTAATATAAGAGCCCCATTTTGATTCTTGCTTTGGAGTCCACTCTCTTCTATGCGACCCTGAATAGAGGGCAACAAGTATTATAATAAAAGAGAAAATATACTAGCAGAGAAAGAACAATCTATACCAGTGGTGGCGATCCTATGGCACGTTTGCCAAAGGGGGCATGCAGAGAGCAAGCGTACCGTTGCGGTTCCGCATCAGTGGATGGGGCCAGCGGATGAGCAGCTCCTACTTCAGCTAGATGTGAGTCCGAAAACGCTCGCACATCCAGCTTACGTCTATTGCAGCGCATCAACTTGCCAGGTCTGTCCACGACAATACAAGCTGCAGAACAATCATAGGTCAGTAGTTGACATTGGCGTACACGCGACTGGGCACATGGCAGTGATATCATGAACCCCTGTCGATTGGATGCTGAAGTCAGCTGCCAGCTTCAGAAGATTATACAGCGGGAGAGAGGAATTTAAGTGAGTAGCACTCTTTGTCGCATTTTTTTTCTATGAGTTGAACTGCGGCTATGGCAGGATGGGGGCATATATATCATGATGAAGGGCATATACAAGGATGGGGGAGCATATGTACCAGGATGAAGGGCATACACAAGGATGGGGGCATATACATGGATTGAGGGAGCATATACAAGAATGGGGGAGCATATACAAGGATGGGGGAGCATATACAAGGATGGGGGAGCATATACAAGGATGGGGGAGCATATACAAGGACGGGGGAACAAATACCAGGATGGGGGAGCATATACAACGATGGGGGAGCATATACAAGGACGGGGCAGGATACACAATGATGGGGGAGCATACAAAAGGATTGGAGGCATATACAAGGATGGTTGAGCATATACAAAAATGGAGAGCATAAACTTGGGATGGGGGAGCATATACGTGGGATGGAGGAGCAAATACAAGGATATGGGGGAGCATATACAAGGATTGGGGAAGCATACACAAGGATGGGGGAGCATATACAAGGATATGGGGGCATATACATGAATTGGGAGAGCATATACTAGGATGGAGGCGCATATACTAGGATGGAGGAGCACATACATGAATGGGGGAGCATATACATGGATGGGGGGGGCATATACCAGGATGGGGGAGAATATACCAGGTTGGGGAGCATATACCAGGATGAGGATGCATATACCAGGATGAGGGTGCATATACTAGGATGAGGGTGCATATACCAGGATGGGGTGAGTATATACCAGGATAGGAAGCATATTCTTTTATATCTGCAGGCTGGTATCCCTGCCCCTATCTGTGGCTGCTCTAATGCCCCCACATGCTCTCTGCTGCCCCCACCTGCTCTCTTTATGAATTGTTTTTTCTAAAATAAAACCTCAGTATTTTGGTTAAATTGCTGTGTTGGCACTTTGCAATAAATAAGTGGGTTTTGGGTTCCAGTTTGGGTACTCTGTTTCTAAAAGATTCACCATCACTGATCTATACTCTTGCATTCCTCTTAGATTACCCAACAAATATGCATGTTTATAACTGTGGCATTTTTATTTTCATCATAAAATTAATACTATAATACTTTGTATGCAATAGCAAGGAATGTGAAATAAACAATTGTGGGAAATCATTCCATAAAGGCAGTCCCAGGATATATTGCATCATTTTTGTTTCTGTCCGCTTTTAAATGTTTCAAGTCCCACAGTATAATCCTTTCATTTATACGGAGCTCTCAGGAATATTCATTTTATAACATGAATGTGCGATACAGCATTGTGCTGCAGCAGTGACAATAAGGTTGCCATCTGACCATGGCTTTTCAAACATCTATGGTAATTATGGTACATGAATAAATGATCTTCAGCAGTCTGACATGTACTCTGACTATACTGTTGGGGCATTCTGGCACTATTCATAGACAAGAAGTAAAAGACTGCAGATGCTTTAATAAGAACGAGAACAGATGTTTAAAGGGACAAAAGTAACAGGGATCATGTGTGTTGGAACAATCAATGAGCTAACTCAAGATCAAAACTAGACATGAAAGAATCTGAAACCTGAAAGCCTTTGCAGAAAGAAAAGGAGAAGAAAATACTAGATCAAAACTTCACCCTTACTAATGACCCCAACACATGTATGAGCTTCTGTCCAATTTCTCTCTTCACATCAGCTTTCTTTTCCATTGTTCTCATCTGTCCTGCAAAGCCTGTACTCCTGGTTAGTAGTGTCAGTGAGGAGCTCTTTAAGAAAATGGCATGACTCGAGATCATAGATCACATGGTAGCCAGAGCTCCACGAGTTCTGTAGCCAGAAAATCCGCTCTCCTGAGCTTAATTTCATATCTTGCTACTATGGTCTTGGTCCCTCTGATCATGAACTTCTTCTGAAAGGTAGGAGTTCATTCAGTCTTTTGGAAGGTATCTTCCTTGACTTCTTCCCCTCCCCCTGAACTTCATCTACAAATATGATTTTTCTTTCAAAAGACAATCTTATTAACAGTGAAAGAAGCAATGGGCTTGGTACAAAGCAAAGCGAGCTAATGAGTAGACTGAAGCCATTATGGACTGAGATACCAAAACAAGTGTGAACACAGAGCAGCAACATTGGGGAACTTTACCCTCAACATTGCTTTCAATAAGGGATACAATGCTAGGACAATAAAAGGGTAAAGGCTATTTTGTGACATAATCCTCACTTTTACCTTTAGTTTGTTCTGGAGTTGCTTTATTTCCACATCCGAGGTTTTAGAGGGTGTTAATGGAATTACTGTAGGTTGATCCAAGGACACAGGGCTCACCATTTCCAGTGACCTCTTGGCTTGGGCCAGCTGTTGGGTCATCTGCTCTACAGTTTGCTCCAAATGTTCTTTCTCCCGCTGAACGTTTGATACATCTGAACATAGCTTCTATTGATTCAAAGGAAACAAAATATTGTGAGTCTTTAATTATTATTAGTCCTCGCAAATACTGTAAGGTTATAGAATACTTCAACTTTTATGGTCCTTTGTTATAAATGACGCAAAGACAATATAGAAAGTGGATAAAATTATATTATCAATTATATTAAATAATATACATATATAAATATATATTTAATGTAATTGAGTATATAATTATATCCACTTTCTATATCGTCTTTGTGTTATTTATAACACAATATGACTATATATAGAGACACAGTGGGGGAAATAGTATTTGATACACTACAGATTCTGCAAGTTTTCCCACCTACAAAGAATGGAGAGGTCTGTAATTTATATCGTAGGTACCCTTCAACTGTGAGAAACAGAATCTAAAAAACTAAATTCCCGAAAATCATATTGTATTATTTTAAAATAATTAAATTGCACATTATTGCATGAAATAAGTATTTGATCACCTACCAACCAGCAAGAATTCTAACTCTCATAGACCTGTTTTTCTTTAAGAAGCCCTCCTACTCTGCACTCATTACCTGTATTAATTGCACCTGTTTGAACTTGTTACCTGTGTAAAAGACACCTGTCCACACACTCAATCATACTCCAACTTCTCCACCATGGCCAAGACCAAATCGCTGTCTAAGGACAACAGGGACAAAGTTATATACTTGCACATGGCTGGAATGGGCTACAGGACAATAGGCAAGCAGCTTGGTGAGAAGGCAACTGTTGGCACAATTATTAGAGAATGGAAGGTACACAAGATGACTGTCAATCTTCCTTGGTCTGGGGCTCCATGCAATATCTCGCCTCGTGGGGTAAGGATGATTCTGAGAAAGGTCAGGAATCAGCCCAGAACTACAAAGGAGGACCTGGTCAATGACCTGAAGAGAGCTGGGACCACAGTCTCAAACATTACGGTTAGCAACACTACACCATCATGAAATAAAATGCTGCAGTACATGCAAGGTCCTGCTGCTCACACCAGAATATGTCCTCGCCAGTTTGAAGTTCGCCAGTGACCATCTGGATGATCCAGAAGAGGCATGGGAGAAGGTCATGTGGTCAGATGAGATAAAAACAGAACTTTTTGGCATCAACTCCACTTGCTGTGTTTGGAGGAAGAAGGATGAGTACAACCTCAAGAACGCCGTCCCAACAGTGAAGCATGGTGGGGGAAACATACTTTGGGGGTGCTTTTCTGCAAAGTGGACAGGACAACTGCACAGTGCTAAACTGAGGATGGTTGGGGTCATGCATCGTGAGATTTTGTCCAACAACCTCCTTCTCTCAGTAAGAGCATTGAAGATGGGTCGTGGTTGGGTCTTCCAGCATGACAATGACCGGAAACACACAGCCATGGCAACTAAGGAGAGGTACCGTAAGAAGCATTTCAAGGTCCTGGAGTGGCCTAGCCAGTCTCCAGACCTGGACTCAATAGAAAATCTTTAGAGAGAGATGAAACTCAATGTTGCCCAGCGACAGCTTCGAATCCTAAAAAATCTGGAGATTTGCCTCTGGTCTTTGAATGACTGGTCACTGCTGAGATTTCAAACAGATGAGGCATGGCATTAAAAGACCAAAAGCAGGTGGAGGGGCCAGGGAATCACAGACAGAGAGATAACCCAGTTTACACTCCAACCCCTCTGCACTGAAATCTAATTAGCAGAAAATTTCAAATGGTGATTAAATCAGAACCACAAAGCGGATTTCATCATCAAAGGTATCAGTTTATCTGTATTACAGCCACGTCTTTACTTTACATTACAAAATTGTCCTGTTAGGTTCTCCTTAATTCTATGTTGCATTATTGTACAGTCACAGAAAAATTCTAAAATACATCACAGACCTTAACCCTTTCATGACATGCGCCGTATATATATGACGCAGGCTCATGCAGTGAGCCCGCCCCAAACCTGGCAGGCGATGGCATTATATTAAATCCAGGACCTGCCACTAACAATTGCGGGTAGAGCTCTAAATGCGATTGTTAACCTGTTAAGAGTTGCAGTCAATCTCTGACAATCCCTGGCATTTAACATGTGCCAACGAGCACGAGCGTTCTTACTTCTGGCTAACTGCAAGTAACTGCGAGTCGCCGATGGGTTGTCATGACAGCTGGGGGTCAGCCGATGACCCCGTGACCATCATTACGGAACTCCTCTGAAACCCTGCCTATGGCAGAGGTTCAAAGGTAACTGATTTCTGCTATGCAAAGTGATGCTAGCGCATTGCTGCATATAGCACAAGTGATCAGACGATCGCATCTTCAAAGCCCCTAACCCCTTCATGACCAAGCCTATTTTGACCTTAACGACCAGGTCATTTTTTGCAATTCTGACCAGTGTCCACTTATGAGGTAATAGCTCAGGAACGCTTCAACTAATCCTAGCGATTCTGAGATTGTTTTTTCACGACATATTGGGCTTCATGCTATTGGTAAATTTAGGTCGATAATTTTTGCGTTTATTTGTGAAAAAATCAGAAATTTGGCGAAAATTTCCCATTTTTCAAATTTTGAATTTTTATTCTGTTAAACCAGAGAGTTATGTGACACAAAATAGTTACTAAATAACATTTCCCACATGTCTACTTTACATCAGCACAATTTTGGAAACAAAATATTTTTTTGTTAGGAAGTTATAAGGGTTAAAAGTTGACCAGCGATTTCTCATTTTTACAACAAAATTTACAAAACCATTTTTTTTAGGGACCACCTCACATTTGAAGTCACTTTGAGGGGTCTATATGGCAGAAAATACCCAAAAGTGACACCATTCTAAAAACTGCACCCCTCAAGCTACTCAAAACTACATTCAAGAAGATTATTAACCCTTCAGGTGTTTCACAGGAACTAAAGCAACGTGGAAAGAAAAAA